>NW_011888911.1:1438604-1462822 GCF_000151845.1 Pteropus vampyrus | reverse complement strand
TTAAGTCTACACAAAAATCTGCACATGGATGTTTATGGAAGCAACTTTATTAATAATTGGCAATTTTTGGAAGCAACCAAGATGTCTCTCAGTAAGAATGTATAAATTAACCATGGTACATCCTGACAATGAAATATTATTCAATGCTTAAAAAAAAAAAGAGCTATGAAGACATTAAAAAAACAAAACGAAACAAAACAAAAAAACAAAGAAGAAACTGAGATCCGTATTACTAAGTGAAAGAAGCCAATATGAAAAGGCAACCTACTTTATGATTAACTATATAATATTCAGGAAAAGGGAAAACTATGGAAACAGTAAAAAGATCAGTGGTTGTCAGGTGTTAGGGGGGAGGCAGGGAGGAATAAATAAGTAGAAATGAAAATCATTAAGACAGTGACACTATCTGTGTGATCCTGTAATAATGAATACATGTCATTTTACATTTGTCCAACCCCATAGAATGTACAACACCAAAAGTGAACCCTAATGTAAACTATGGACTTTGGGTGATAATGATGAGTAGATGTAGATTCATAGATAGTAACAAATGTACCACGGTGGTAAGAGGTGGAAAACAGCTGGGCAGTTTCTTAAAATGTTAACCATAAATTTATCTTATGACCCAGCAGTTCCGTTCCTAGATATCTACTAAAAAGAAACGAAAATGGAAGTCCACAAAAAAGACATGTGCATGAATGTTCATAGCAGCATAATTTATAATAAGCAAAAAGTTGAAGGAATTTAAATGTATATCCATACGTTAATTGTATATCCATACAATGAAACACTATTTAGCAATAAAACCAACTAACTACTGATACATGCCACAACATGGATGAACGTCAACAACATGCTAAGTGAAAGGAGCCAGATGCAAAAGACCACATATTGTACAATTACATTGATGTGAAATGTCCAGAAGAGGCAAATCAAGAGATAGAAAGTGGCTTAGTAACTTCCTGGAACTGGGGGTGGCTGTGGAGATTGTCTACAAATGGGTATGAGGGATCTTTGTGGGGAGACGGGATTATTCTAAAACTGGATTATAGTGATGGTTGCACAATTGTGTAAATTTACTAGAAACCATTCGATTGCACATTTACGGAATTTTATGGTATGTAAATTATACTTCAATAAAGTGGTTAAAAAATAGCAGACACTTATTAAGGATGTTGTGGGGGTACATGCATGGGAGGCCCCACATGAAGGAGACTATGATTAATTTACTGTTATAGGATTACTCTTAATGAGTCTTTCTAATACCTCCTGCTGATACTAAAAATTCACTGCATTTATCTAGGACAGAGCCTCATATTTATATCAAGCAGAAATATTTGAAGCCACTAAGCCCAATTCAAACATGATCTCACCTGCAGGAAGAAACAGGATAACATCCAGTTTGGTCTGAAAGAATATGATCTGTCGGCTAGTGCTGTAATAACCATCGCCTTTCAAATGCCCTCCATTTATCTCAGTGAGGGTTAAAAGGCCTGCACAATACCGTCATCACTTACCAGTTAGTTGTATGGCTTCTCTTTCGTACAAGGGCTAGGGTGAAGATAATAAGTTACTTTTGTAAACCCCTTACACAACACTTTAACATATGCTAGCTCATCTATTCTCATAGCGACCCTATTAGTAGACATGCCAAACTCTGTTAATTAGTTGACTGCCCTGACCCTCATCTTGGTTGTGGTCAGTTAGGTATGAGCCCAGATTTACTGAGTGGGTTTTGGGGAAAGCTTTTGCTTTTCTGACACAAAGAGACAGATCTTCTGTCCCTACCTCTTCCCCTTCTCCATGTCTACAACAAAGATTAAAGGGACAGCAGTCACACTGAGACCATGAAGGGAGGAGCAGGGATGAAAAGGCCTGGGGAACCCCAGAGAGTCACAAAGATGTTGGTCCTGATGCAGGTAAAAGGGCTGGACCATCTAGCTGGATCTCCCAGGAAGGCTAATGAAATGAAACCAATGCGTCCCCACTTGTTTAAACCACCGTGGTTAGTTTTTCTATTCATTTTTTACCAAAACTGCTGCTACCTGGTGAGGTAGAAATTATTAGTTTCACTTCACAGATGTCAAAACTAAGGCTTTGAGAAACTACACAACTTATCCAAGGTCAAACTGCCAGCAAGTGGAAGGGGAGGGACTGGAACACAGCGTGCCGAGTCAAGTCATATAATAGTAATAACAGTGACAACAAAAGCCACCTACCAAGCACCAAGTAGGTGCAAGGCCTCTGATTCTACTAGGCATTTGACTTTTATATTTTCTATAATTCTTATAACTGCAAGTAAGCCATTATTATATTCATGTCATGGATGAGCACAATGAGGTTAAGAAAGGTCAAGTAAATTGATCGAGGTCACATAGTTAGTAAGTGGTGGAGCCAGGATTGTAAACTGGTATGTGTCCTGTCTGCTATGAGGGAAGTTTAAAAGAATAACGCATGCTCCCTAGGAGTCAGTGACCACCTTTCTAAGTCTCCATTGCTTAAGTACATTCTACTGTACTGGTAAACTGGTCTGGATGATCTCTAGTAGGACTCTAGCAAAGCTCATAATGCTTAAGTGTGTTGCACTGCTCATACTTTAAACTGTAACATAAAGAAAGGTTGTGGACACAATTGTCTTTTCACTGTTTACAACCACTTTTGTACCACAAAGCTCATTTCTGCCAGGAAACTCACCCAGATGACAGCATTTAGAGGGCATTAAGGGAAATCTCTACAGGAGATGTGCGATTTTGCTTCTTTCTAGAGAGGTGGGTAAAAATTAAAACACTGCTTTTGGGCAGCACCAGGCACAAGGTCAGCAGTATAGGGTCTCCATGAAGCAAGCAAACGGGGTCTCCATGTGGAGGGTGAAGACCAGCCGAAGTGCCTGCCAGGACAAAGGCTTCAATGAGTGATGAAGTTCCTAGCCATACCAGGCACAAACTGCATTACTGCTATTCTAGGCCAAATATCAGTAGTTTGTAACTTATTTGAATAGTCATGGGGGTCTGTGCAGGTTGGGTTGTTGGCTGGGACTGGGGGAAGGTGGTAAAAGGAGTTCAGATGGATTTAGAGATACTAAATGCTAACTGCTGTCTCTTCGCAGGAAGTAATTCACCCTTCTGAGATGGGCCGTGGCACCATTCATCTCCACAGCCCCAAATGGGTGGCTCAACCTTTAAGAGCTTAATTAGTTTTTCTTTCTGGTTCCCTGCCTCCCCAACAATGACTGAATAATTGATTCACTTAAACATAGGGCATCCAAAATTGATGCGTTTTCAAGGGATCATGGGATCCTGGGCCAGGGAGAAGACACGCCCTCAGGGCAGTTCAGCAACAGCTTGACTGGGCCACCAGGAGGCTACCTTACTTTCACAGGTTCTAAGGCTAATGGGTCCCCTGCTGGCCATCCAGATTGCTGCCTCCTAGAGATAGGCCCCTCTGACAGGCTGCCAGCATCTCTGATTCGTGAGCTGAGACACACTGGAGAGCTGCACTTGGAAAACTACACTGTGTCTTTGTGAACTGTCTCCCCCTTCCCTTGGATGCTGCTGTGTAGGCCCAAATGTGGCCTCGCTCCTCCCAGATGGTGCTGTTTCCCTATATGTGATTGATTCAGCATTTCTACTTTACTAAACACTGAGATTACAGCAAATCTTATCTCTGTGAAAGTCATGAATCTTCCTGCTATCATCCTGTGTCCTTCAGGGGTGCGTCATCTTCCCCAGGGTCACTCTGATTGAGCCATTGGGTTGTACGAGGGCCTTGGGAAAATCACTGGGAGAAACCAAGTAGAAAGAAAAATCTGGTTATGCTCCTGGGAGCTTCACCTCCTCTGAATTCTCATTACCCTCTTCACTGTCTCCACCTTCAACCTCCTGCCTTTTCAAACTTGAAGATTTTCTCAGAGTCCACCCCTAGGGATGGACTATTTTAGCTTGTTGAACAGACCATCAAATGCCCACCTCCAGGACAGGAAGCAACTTGGACCATAGGCAGGTCAAAACTTCTGCAAAAAGCCTTCCCTCAAAGAAGTATCAAAGGTGAAAGAAACCAGTATTCTCCCATCAAAAGCATCATAGCTCATTTAACATTAGAGTATTTTTTAAATCCTTTTTTCTAGATTAAAAAAACAATAGTTGTTTCTTTTCCCTTTTATTTCAACAGGGTTTCAGATAATAAAAAGATTTATAATTAAGCCAGTAGACTTACTGTTGCTATGCTGCCTTAGATTATGAAAAAGTATAATTATATGCAATTAAAAAATGAACAGTATTTTTTACCCGAGTGAAGCTTTAAAAGTCATTATGAATCCATTAGCTCAGCAGACCTTACAAATGGCCTTCACTACTCTGGACTTCATTTAAATTTACAACAGTGAGAAGTAACTTTTCTCCATTTCTATGGTGTGCATGTATCTGTGTGTGTGTATGCATGCGTACATACATGTGCATGTTCATCCTCTTCTGCTGCAACAGAGATGGCCACATAATCATTTCGCGCCTAAGGCTATGTTCTTTGTATTGAAATTGCCATATTCTTCTAATCACGTGGCTTATAATGCTTCACTTTGGAGCCTACCAGCTGGAAAACTGAGAGATGATCTCAGAATTCTAACTCACCCTTGTCCCCACCTCTTTGCTGCTATAAACAGTAATTCAGGCCTTCAGTACCAACAGCACCAGATGAGACCATGACTGTGATGAAGGTCTTTGGACTGTGTTCTGGTCCCTCTGCTCCTCCAGTGACACCAGACTGAATTTCCCAGCAAATTCACTCACGGCTGGATAACCTTGGGGTTGGTTTTTGTTATTATTAGTTGCCTCACTTATTCAGATAATTACATAGCATGATGGAAGCTTTATCTATTGACTACCAGGGATGACACACACAGGAGAATTGATCCAGATAATTCAGACACCATTCATGATTTTATTTCAATTGAGACTTCATGTTTGACAAAAAAGTTGTAATTATTGAAAATTTCATCTGCATTAAAATAATGAATTGTACCCATAAGTCCATTTTCTTTTGTTCCCCAATGTCAGAATCATCCTTAGTGTCATTCATGGCAATGGTCCAGGAGTGATAGTGAAAAAAAAAAGGCCTCCCTCCATCAAATAAAACCACAACTCTACACCAGCTTCTTTCATTTAACTGGCCATCACTGTCATTTTCTCTCTCCAGTCTCTACTGTGTTTGTCCAATGACACTGGAGGTTTCAGTAGTGGCTTCATGTCTGGTACATAATCAGGATCACCTAAAAAATACATAGATAAATCATAACCTAGACCTACTGGGAGTAGAGCTTAGGAACCTGACTTTAAGTTATTCTCCAGGTGATTCATAAGCAGCCAACCCAGCATGGTGTGTGAACTGGCATTTACATCACTCCAGCCCAGAGCATGAGCTGGGCACACTTGGGTGGACAGGAGAGAAGTCCTCATTTCTGGTCATTTTCCCACTCTCTCTTCTTCATCCTTTTTTATTCTTCAGGTACAAGCCTCTATGAACAAAGATCCCAGGACCAGAACCAGATACCTCCAACTCTCCATCCCCAAGTGGGCTGGGTGGGTATGACTGCCCCATGTCAGGTGGTGCACCCTGGGAAGATAGTGAGCTTCCCAGGTAGCCATCTCTGTGCAACTACACCTGCCCCAGGGACACAGGCTTTCCCCGGTGGTTGTTTTCCAATTATTAGATGTGTTAGTCCCATCATATACTTAATTTACCATAAGCCATTAACAAGTTACTCAAAAATTTACAAATGCCACAACAGTCCATACTGAAAGATAATGAGACAATGAGTGTGCTAAAGTGTAAAGAAGAAAGGACTTGAATTCAGAAGAACTAGACATTAATATCAGCTTTGTTATTTTACAGTGGTTTAACCTTGCAGGAGTCACTTTACTTTTCCAGGCTTCGGCTTTTTCGCCTGAGTAATTGGAAAGGTCAGTCCAGATGATATCTAGGTTCCCTTCTGGTTCAAGTACCTGTAATATAACACATTCCCAGGGAGTTCTGCACATGTTCTTCCAATGATTCATACTTTTGTACTCTACATCGCTAAGGAATTTTTATAACTGTGATCGAGTTATTAATCTCTTTGAGCTTTAGTTTACTCGATAAAAATGGAATAATAGTATTATCAAGCACATAGTTGAGTAGGGACTAAATGATGCATAAATCTAAAACCCCTAGTGCCGTGCCTGGCACATGGTAGGCACTGAACACATGTTACATGGTGTCATCATCATCATTGTCATCAATAACACAGTCCTCCATGTTCTAAAGGGCTCAATTCACACTGGCCACTATATGGCCATGTCAAGTTAACAAAGTGACCTCAACAACCTAGTAACAAAGGATCAGGGCATAACCCTAACTCTGGATTCAGAAAACAGGGGCTGACCCATTCTATGAAAGCCCAGGTCCCATACCCTCCCCTGTTCTCCCAGCAGGGGAGGATCATTCAAGCACCCTAATAGAGTTGCAGCCAGATGAAGACAATAACCAGCATTCATCCTGGGAGTCCTATAACATGTGCTGGAGGGTGGGTTTTTTTTTTTTTTTAATATTATTTCAATGAATGAAGTCCTTCAGTGGAATGCAATCTCAGAGATTTCCCTGACTCTCTCTGTGTGGCCACTCCTTTGGGACTTTCCTTGATCACAAGGAGGCAGCCTCTTCTTCCAGGCTTGCTGCTCTCCACAAAACCTCATCTTCCTTCTCACTCTCTGAGTATCTCAAAGCCAAGTTGTTTATAAACTTTCCTCATCAAGTAGCTCTGTTACATGGGCTCAGCTCATTAACATGCAGGCAGTAAAGTACAACAGGGGCTCTGATTTGTCATATTAAGGAGGCTATATTGCTGTGGAGAGGAACGTTAAAAGATTTTATTCTAAGATACTCCTTCCAGCCCCCACTCACTGCAGACAAAGTATCTTGGGACCAGCCTCTGCTCCGGAGCACTCATTTGCACAGCTTTCTGATAAATGTTCTTTCCCATTGGTCCCATAGGCCCTGGTGCCGCTCCACTGGGCTTTTCCCTTGGGGGTCTCGAGATTGGCTTTTGAGATGCCTTTGGACCTTGAGCAGCCCCCATGGTAAAACATTCATCTTCATCCTTTTGCTCTTCTCACCTGCTCACTTACAGTGAAAGTCCTGTCCCAGGAAGGGATGGAGGGAGATTCCATCTCTGTCACTGAATGCCTCACTCCTGGAACTAATCACAGCATTCTCAGCCCTTCTCAGTGCAATCTGATATCATTATCACCAACGTCATCAAAAGAAAGTCCCTTTATAGATTGTACTGTACAAACAGAATCGCTTAGACATGGCCGACGTTGCCTATTAGGCGTGCACAGCACATTTACGCAATGCCACGGAGCATGGCGTGAAGGAGAAGCCCAGGACAGAAGTAAATCAGCCAGTCAAGGATAAATGAACAGTAACACATGAATATCGCGGACATCTCGGAGCGTTAAGTGCTATGCGGGGCGGAAGGCAGGGAGAGGGCCTTGACTGCAGGGTCAGCTGGATCAGAATGACTGATGTAAGAGGTCAAGGGCAGGCACTTCCTCTTAGGGAAGCATTAAAGAGCAATCTCCATAAGTGAGGGGAAAGCGGTCCATGTCCCTCGGGACCTCTTAGTTTCATTAACATCCTGTTTGATTGAGGGAAAACAAAGTGGGGAAGCGGCCAGTCTCAAGGTTTGGGGGAAAGACATTGTCATTGAATTCAGGCTCACTGGAGACTTTTGTTTAGACATCAAGCACCAGGATGGGGACTTTGTCCAGGGCTCCCTGTGAAGAAAGATTCCACTCAAGGGGAGTGGAAGGAAGGCTAGAGGAAGAAACCAAAGTCTCTCCTGGGGATGGGTCTCCTCTGTCCTGACAACCTTCCAGGAGAGGTAAGGCTCAATGTGGGCTCCGAGGAGCTGGCCGAGCTTCAACAAAGCAGCACTGGGGCCCACACTCTGAGACTTGAGTGGGGTGCCCTGCACCACGCCACCCTCTCCCAGCACCTGCATGCCTGGGGAGAGCCAGGCAGGCCTCAGTCTGGGCGGGAGCTGAGTAGGAGAGAATTGAATTCCCTTCCTCATTGCTCCTGGGGCTGCTAATTCATAGTTGCATTAGCTTTCATTTGGATAACAGCATGGGGGATTGTCAGATATTGGCTCTGACCAAATTTAATCTACAGGCTGTGCTCTGCCCTCTTTCCACTTGCCTTTTATTCAAGACCCTAATGAAGAGATTTATCTGATTGGTTTACCAGAGTCCTATTTGGAATGAATAGCTCCAGCCCTCCAAGCTGCCACCGCTCTGCTGTCCACTCCAATCAGGAACGGGGGCCCTGGCGACCGTCTCAGTGCTGAAACAAATTAAATCTCACTGACAGACGCTATCTGCCTCAAGTTCTCCATTATGCTTCGCTTTTGGTTTGCTTTTGTGGTGACAAAATTGCTTTGACATGTTCGCAGATTCTCAGGGCCTGCTCTCTGCCGGACCCCACTCCCACTCCCCTCACTGCTGTCCAGTGTGGTTTTTGTAATGACAATACCATTGCGATCCTTCTCAGGTGTCCCAGTGTCTACAACTTTTCAGCTACATATCAGCAACATTCAGCCACAAGTGCTGATCTGATGGGCTGTGTAGGGGATGGGAGAGCACCTTCGCTTACTTCCTGGAGAGACCTGGAAAGATTTCAGAGCCTTCTTTCTTCATGCTCCTTCCAGCCAACATATGCAGTTCTTTTGAAAGGAGTCTCCACAATATCCCTGGAAGAATGTGGCCTGCGGCCCTTCAGTATCATTTTAATCTGTACTGAATTTTAGCAAATCTTCAAATATATTCCCCTAGGCTGGATGCAGGTCCACCCTTCTCACTTGTTGCTTTAGTGTCCCCCATGGGGAAACAGCTTTCAGGGTTCCTCGGGTGCCTTCAGGGGAAGCTGCTCACCTATCTCCACTTTAATGGCCTCATTAGACTCACAACAGATGGTCCACTCTTCCACTGGGCTTTTTTTATACCTAAGCCTTCTCATCTCCTAGGACAGCTGGAAAACGGGGGGAAAGTCCAAGGCAGGCCACCATCATGAAGGCGACGACACTAAGCACATCGATAATCATAAATTCTGCATTTTCAAGCTTCTGTTAGTGTTTTAAGAGTTGCTTTATTGAAATTAATAATTGCAACTATATTGGTTATATTCATCACTTGAAGTCCATTAAGTTCCCTTTTAGCTTTGAAATTCTATTCATTCAACAGATTCGTTCATTCATTCATTCTTCGAATACACATTGAGTTCTTGTCATGTGTCAGGGCTTTTGCTACGAGTTCCCTGGATTGAAGTCCTGAGAGAACTGGGCTGTCATAAACCAGGCTAGAATGAGAGACGGGACCAGATGCTGCCTGGATGCAGGTCCACCCTTCTCACTTGTTGCTTTAGTGTCCCCCATGGTCACCATATCTTCCCTTCCCTCGTCCCTGTTTCTATGCAAATTCCCTTCGATCAACCCAGCACATCAGCTATAAAAAGTAGGGATGTGCTGTCTGAGGAGAGCTACCACTTCCCTCCAGAAATGGCTCCAGCCTCTTTCATCTCATTCCTAGAATTCTTCGTGGGCCCATCCCACAACCTGTGGTTACTGCTGCCGGAGTGAGGCCTCTCCAAATCTCAGATCTTAAGATGATGTTTTAGAAATTCAGATGGAGTCAGGAATCCTAACCAGAACTGCCAAGAATTCTGAACTGGAACCCAGTAGCCTGGAATTACATCTCAACCTCCTTGTGTGAACAAGAACCCTAAGCTTAGATGCCAGGATGTAAGTTGCAGTTCTTCCCCTGAAATGATGGTGAAGCCTCTGGGACTGCAAAATGAGAAGCCACACCTCAAACAGTGGTCTCCAGGCTCTGCAACTGACCAGCCACCCTTGACTCCTAGAAGGGACAATTTGGTTGATATGACATGCCACCATACTAAGAACTGTAATACCAGGGCTATAATTCTGGATTGATCCTCATGCACTGGGTCGCCTAGACCAAACTGCTTGACCTCTCCAGGACTCAGCTTCCTCATAATAAAATATTATTCTGCATTACTTATTTATATATGGTCAGAAAGGGATTTAGAAGAGAGGCCTATAAAATCTACAGGCTAGACTATATGTTCAGTAAAGTGACTTTCCACACTAAAATCCTACAAATTAATTAATTAACTTATTATATCTTGAAAACATGTTTTATATTAGTCACTATAATAAAAGCTCATAAAATATGTCCCAATATTCACACCAGGAAAGACATCACTAAGATAATAAGATTAAATAGCTATAGAAAATCAAATTTGATGTCCTTATAATAGGTATAATAATAATGATTGCTATTATTAATGTGTAGTTAGATACCAGACAATACATTAAATGTTCTACATGGGTTTTTGCTATTTATTCACACAGAATAATCATATATAAGGTAGACGTCACTGTAACACATTGTTCGACCAACAATTACTATGTGACTAGGATGTGGCAGGCCTTGTACTAGGTACTTGGTATAACCAAACATGTATCACATCTCCAGGTGTAGAAGGATTAAACGATTTCCCAGTCACATAGCTAACAAGTGGCAGAAAAACAGAAATCTAGTTTGCCAGGCTTTTAGAGCCCAAGCTTCTAACTATTAACTCTCCTTCCTACCTAGACTTGGTTTGATGATCTTCAGAATGTCAGCCAAAGCCAGCATTTTCTGAGTCAACAGCTTACTCATTCCTATTGTCCTTTTCCCACCCAGCTTCTCCCACTCCTGGGCTAACCTTCTCCACAGTGGTCCCTTACCTATGTAATAGCTGTTTTTTATATTCTCCCCACTTCGCTGGTTCTCATTTTCAATTGCCACCTGAACACTGCTATTTTCTTCTTATCTTTCACTCTTTGCTCTCTCCTTCACCTCTCCTATAACTCTGCAAAATATCTGTGAATTGACTAAACTGAAGGACTCTGCCATGGTCCGATTCTAGAGGCACAAACTGTGAACTCTTTTTCAAATACTAGCTGTACTTATAGAACCCAGAGCAGAAGTAGCACAGGGAATACCAGAACAACTGTCATTGAAGCCAGATGTATGGGTGTCTTCACAAGTTTTGTAACTGCTTGGCCCCTTCCTACCTTAAAACCACATTTGATTGGACAGTGTAGCGAAAAGGAAAGGCAAGAACAACAAATGGCTGAGTTGCACACACAGAGTCCATATAAACACTGTTTAAGATAAAGAGTCAGGTTCTCATATACTGTGTGGGAGACGATATGATATGGCAGGCAACAGACAAATCTCCATAGACTGAGATGAGACTAAGACAAGATCTTATGGCTCTGAATATTACCTAAAAAAATCTGGATGTGTTCATTTTCTAATGTGCAGCATCATCTTGTGTTTGTCAAAATAATGAGTTTTTGAAAATAATGACTTGCTCTTCCAGAGCAATCTGACGTCAGTACAGTCTTTGATCCCAGTATAGGTGGGAGATGCTTAGAAGCTTTGTGGTGATTTAAGCTGCCAGGAGGCATGATGCTAGAATGAGAAGTGAACTAGCCCTCACACCATGAATCTGTGAGATGCTATTTGGCAAAACATAGTGTCAGGCTCCTCAATTGTTAACTCAAATATCCCAAATGCTGCTTGGCTACCCCCAAACTCCAACACAGCTCATTATTTCATAAGAGGTGTTAAATATGAATTGTTCATTAAAACACATATTATAGAATGTTTAACTACCGTGTAATTGATTTTCTATCCATTGCCTAGTGGTTAACCCTCAGTAAATGCTTTTTGTAATCAACTTAAAGCACAATACCTACCACGCTTGATATCTTTCTCCTGTGATTTAATAAAAAACCAGTTCTATACTATTGAACTTGTACTTGATCATAAAAATAAAAAGAAAAATTGGTCAAGTTTTAAGAACAGCATTAAAAAAAAAAACCTCTCTGGCATGAATTTATTGCCCTTTATAGAAGGATCTCAATGCAAATGAGAGCTCAGGAGCACCTAGATCCTATTCTAATCATTGTGATATTAGCTAAGGTCCAGAACAGCTAAGAAGACAGTGGAGTAGTGCTGGAAGCGCCACACAGGAACTCGGCTTCACAGTCCAGTGTCCTGAAAAACAGGGCAGCTCTTCCCCAGGGTTACGAGACCAAGAAAACCAGAAGGGGTTTCAGGCTTCCCCCAAACCTCAAAAACAGTTTAGCATTAACATGCATTTAAAAGACCCATGGGATTGAGTTTTCCTTCAGGGTTACCCAATGCTATTTTCCCTTTTCTTAAAGCCCTCCTAAAAATCTCACCCCCTCAGAGGGTGTAAAAGGTAGCTGACCCCATCCACAGGGTAAGCCAAGTGGGGAAATGGTTGTGTAGCTCCAGGGAGGCACATGGCTGGATGGGGGACAGCAATTTAGAAGCCAGTATAGGTGTGTGAAGAAGGAGATACCACTAGCTGGTCCTCAAAAACTCTGAAGTGCTCACAGCATCCCCAATCCTGTCAGTCTCCAAAACACACTCATATATACACACATAGCAAAAATCACGTAGGGCTGAGTGAATAATAAAGGAAATAATATATGTAGAGCTCTCAGAAAAGGCATAGATTAAAATATTAGTTATTACTATTTTTTATATTAACATTTATTATTCTACAACATGGCTTTATCTGAAACTCCTAACTATTGGACATCGAGAGGAATATTATACATTTATTGAATGATTCATTCATTTACTTCCTTAGATCAATTCCTAGATATAAATTTGCCGGGTCTAGAGGTATGATTTTTGGTGAGCTTTTAGGACATATATCTCCATTTCCTTAGAAGTGCTTTATGTAGGCAGTATGTGGGCTAACTGGGTACCATGAATTAGAAATATTTGTGTGGTGGTGAGTCTTCTGTCGGAAGAAGCTAGCAAGAAGCAGAGAATGACTCCTAATTGGAACTGCTGTAAAGGAAGTGTAGTGATATGTAGGCAGTTGGACTCTCAAGTCCCTTCCAGTTCTTAAATTTTATGATGCTGTTTCTTCTGAAACACTGAAACGGTGATCCATAAGCATCTTCATGTGGAATGACATAAAGGTACATTTCAGACTCGAACCGTAACAGGCTGCTTAGTGTCTTCCTTGGATGCTGTCGCCCTTGGAGATCAAAGGCTGAGCATTTGCCCATTCAGCCTGTGACAAAAGAGAGAGACTGCCTGAGCAGCATGCTGTTGTTAGACAAATAGGATTCCTCTTCTCAAAGGGCATTCTCTTCTGCATAGTGAGTGGGAAGCCCGCACTATTTAGAACACATTCCTAAAATAAAACTCAGTGGCCACCAAATGACTCAGTGTAGGAGCCTTCATTCTCCAAGAGAGAAGGAGTGTTTTTTATATTCTCCCCACTTCGCTGGTTCTCATTTTCAATTGCCACCTGAACACTGCTATTTTCTTCTTATCTTTCACTCTTTGCTCTCTCCTTCACCTCTCCTATAACTCTGCAAAATATCTGTGAATTGACTAAACTGAAGGACTCTGCCATGGTCCGATTCTAGAGGCACAAACTGTGAACTCTTTTTCAAATACTAGCTGTACTTATAGAACCCAGAGCAGAAGTAGCACAGGGAATACCAGAACAACTGTCATTGAAGCCAGATGTATGGGTGTCTTCACAAGTTTTGTAACTGCTTGGCCCCTTCCTACCTTAAAACCACATTTGATTGGACAGTGTAGCGAAAAGGAAAGGCAAGAACAACAAATGGCTGAGTTGCACACACAGAGTCCATATAAACACTGTTTAAGATAAAGAGTCAGGTTCTCATATACTGTGTGGGAGACGATATGATATGGCAGGCAACAGACAAATCTCCATAGACTGAGATGAGACTAAGACAAGATCTTATGGCTCTGAATATTACATAAAAAATCTGGATGTGCTCATTTTCTAATGTGCAGCATCATCTTGTGTTTGTCAAAATAATGAGTTTTTGAAAATAATGACTTGCTCTTCCAGAGCAATCTGACGTCAGTACAGTCTTTGATCCCAGTATAGGTGGGAGATGCTTAGAAGCTTTGTGGTGATTTAAGCTGCCAGGAGGCATGATGCTAGAATGAGAAGTGAACTAGCCCTCACACCATGAATCTGTGAGATGCTATTTGGTAAAACATAGTGTCAGGCTCCTCAATTGTTAACTCAAATATCCCAAATGCTGCTTATGTGGGCTAACTGGGTACCATGAATTAGAAATATTTGTGTGGTGGTGAGTCTTCTGTCAGAAGAAGCTAGCAAGAAGCAGAGAATGACTCCTAATTGGAACTGCTGTAAAGGAAGTGTAGTGATATGTAGGCAGTTGGACTCTCAAGTCCCTTCCAGTTCTTAAATTTTATGATGCTGTTTCTTCTGAAACACTGAAACGGTGATCCATAAGCATCTTCATGTGGAATGACATAAAGGTACATTTCAGACTCGAACCGTAACAGGCTGCTTAGTGTCTTCCTTGGATGCTGTCGCCCTTGGAGATCAAAGGCTGAGCATTTGCCCATTCAGCCTGTGACAAAAGAGAGAGACTGCCTGAGCAGCATGCTGTTGTTAGACAAATAGGATTCCTCTTCTCAAAGGGCATTCTCTTCTGCATAGTGAGTGGGAAGCCCGCACTATTTAGAACACATTCCTAAAATAAAACTCAGTGGCCACCAAATGACTCAGTGTAGGAGCCTTCATTCTCCAAGAGAGAAGGAGTGCTGCTAAGAATGGCAGGAACCACCCACAGATGGTCTGGGTACCAGTTGCATCAACAGATGCATACACAACAGAGCCCTTTTCTCTGAAGCATCCAGCCAAGCTCACATCGAGTTCTCCACTGTGTATATTAAAACCAAAATAAATAATCCAAGAAAATCTGCACATGTCTGTGTGTTTAGGGTCCAAGATAAATCACCTCAAACAGTGGTCTCCAGGCTCTGCAACTGACCAGCCACCCTTGACCCCTAGAAGGGACAATTTGGTTGATATGACATGCCACCATACTAAGAACTGTAATACCAGGGCTATAATTCTGGATTGATCCTCATGCACTGGGTCACCTAGACCAAACTGCTTAACCTCTCCAGGACTCAGCTTCCTCATAATAAAATATTATTCTGCATTACTTATTTATATATGGTCAGAAAGGGATTTAGAAGAGAGGCCTATAAAATCTACAGGCTAGACTATATGTTCAGTAAAGTGACTTTCCACACTAAAATCCTACAAATTAATTAATTAACTTATTATATCTTGAAAACATGTTTTATATTAGTCACTATAATAAAAGCTCATAAAATATGTCCCAATATTCACACCAGGAAAGACATCACTAAGATAATAAGATTAAATAGCTATAGAAAATCAAATTTGATGTCCTTATAATAGGTATAATAATAATGATTGCTATTATTAATGTGTAGTTAGATACCAGACAATACATTAAATGTTCTACATGGGTTTTTGCTATTTATTCACACAGAATAATCATATATAAGGTAGACGTCACTGTAACACATTGTTCGACCAACAATTACTATGTGACTAGGATGTGGCAGGCCTTGTACTAGGTACTTGGTATAACCAAACATGTATCACATCTCCAGGTGTAGAAGGATTAAACGATTTCCCAGTCACATAGCTAACAAGTGGCAGAAAAACAGAAATCTAGTTTGCCAGGCTTTTAGAGCCCAAGCTTCTAACTATTAACTCTCCTTCCTACCTAGACTTGCATTGTGATATTAGCTAAGGTCCAGAACAGCTAAGAAGACAGTGGAGTAGTGCTGGAAGCGCCACACAGGAACTCGGCTTCACAGTCCAGTGTCCTGAAAAACAGGGCAGCTCTTCCCCAGGGTTACGAGACCAAGAAAACCAGAAGGGGTTTCAGGCTTCCCCCAAACCTCAAAAACAGTTTAGCATTAACATGCATTTAAAAGACCCATGGGATTGAGTTTTCCTTCAGGGTTACCCAATGCTATTTTCCCTTTTCTTAAAGCCCTCCTAAAAATCTCACCCCCTCAGAGGGTGTAAAAGGTAGCTGACCCCATCCACAGGGTAAGCCAAGTGGGGAAATGGTTGTGTAGCTCCAGGGAGGCACATGGCTGGATGGGGGACAGCAATTTAGAAGCCAGTATAGGTGTGTGAAGAAGGAGATACCACTAGCTGGTCCTCAAAAACTCTGAAGTGCTCACAGCATCCCCAATCCTGTCAGTCTCCAAAACACACTCATATATACACACATAGCAAAAATCACGTAGGGCTGAGTGAATAATAAAGGAAATAATATATGTAGAGCTCTCAGAAAAGGCATAGATTAAAATATTAGTTATTACTATTTTTTATATTAACATTTATTATTCTACAACATGGCTTTATCTGAAACTCCTAACTATTGGACATCGAGAGGAATATTATACATTTATTGAATGATTCATTCATTTACTTCCTTAGATCAATTCCTAGATATAAATTTGCCGGGTCTAGAGGTATGATTTTTGGTGAGCTTTTAGGACATATATCTCCATTTCCTTAGAAGTGCTTTATGTAGGCAGTATGTGGGCTAACTGGGTACCATGAATTAGAAATATTTGTGTGGTGGTGAGTCTTCTGTCGGAAGAAGCTAGCAAGAAGCAGAGAATGACTCCTAATTGGAACTGCTGTAAAGGAAGTGTAGTGATATGTAGGCAGTTGGACTCTCAAGTCCCTTCCAGTTCTTAAATTTTATGATGCTGTTTCTTCTGAAACACTGAAACGGTGATCCATAAGCATCTTCATGTGGAATGACATAAAGGTACATTTCAGACTCGAACCGTAACAGGCTGCTTAGTGTCTTCCTTGGATGCTGTCGCCCTTGGAGATCAAAGGCTGAGCATTTGCCCATTCAGCCTGTGACAAAAGAGAGAGACTGCCTGAGCAGCATGCTGTTGTTAGACAAATAGGATTCCTCTTCTCAAAGGGCATTCTCTTCTGCATAGTGAGTGGGAAGCCCGCACTATTTAGAACACATTCCTAAAATAAAACTCAGTGGCCACCAAATGACTCAGTGTAGGAGCCTTCATTCTCCAAGAGAGAAGGAGTGTTGCTAAGAATGGCAGGAACCACCCACAGATGGTCTGGGTACCAGTTGCATCAACAGATGCATACACAACAGAGCCCTTTTCTCTGAAGCATCCAGCCAAGCTCACATCGAGTTCTCCACTGTGTATATTAAAACCAAAATAAATAATCCAAGAAAATCTGCACATGTCTGTGTGTTTAGGGTCCAAGATAAATCAGGCAATAGGCCCAAAAGGAATTTAAGGCATTTGGCAACTCTTTTCTTCTTCGTTTTGGTTTGTTATTTGTGGAAACCTAAGCATTAGCTCACTTTCCAGCTTTAAAATATACAAGGATGTCCAATGTCCCTAACAAAAAAGCTAATCTCTACTGGTTAGTGTTTAAGATCCTTCAGAATCTGGTTCCATTTACTTAACTAATGTTATGTCTGATACATGTTCCAGTTCAACCAGGCTAGTCCCTCACTATGGCCACCTTTCTCTCATCACTCATTCTTATTTCTACCTTCAGGCCTCTACTCATGCTTAATGTATTAGAGAAAAAGCTGACACTATCTTCCTCCATATGGAAAGATATATCTCTGTCTCAGGGCCAGCTGGTGCTGAACTAGGCTGATCCCTCTCTTCTCCCATCTCATATTGAACATAGATGAGAGCAGGGGCAGGGAAACACCCATTGGCATACTGACTTTTGGAATTATGGAATGCTAAAACTGGGTGTTTCGTTTTGCTTTGCTTTGCTTTGCTTTGTTTTGCATAGGATACCTAACTCCTTGGTAGCAAAAGCAATGAAACACACCTGATCTGAAAGTCCTCTTGGGGAACAAAGACTGACCCTCTCAAATCAAGAAGAGTTTCCAAGAGCAGCCCAGTTGAGAGGATTCTTGTTTAAGGGTAGAGAACTTACTCAGATGTAGGAGAAAGTTCAAAGATGTGTTCTGTTAAAAAAAAAACAAAAAAAAACAAAAAAACAAAAAAACAGTTTCTGGATGGGTTGAATCCATCCAGAAATGTTCACAAGTTCAATACAATGTGTCATCATTCAAATCATCTTCAGCAAAGCCCCTAGCATCATATTCCCAGATATACTGAGTTGGGATGGGTATGGACAAAAATGTTTACTGTAGAGTCCCTGAAAACCACCAGTTCACAAAGGGGCCATTTCTTCGGCGTGAACATGGTTGGGAAGATCTCATGAGCATAGAGGAGTTTCAGCTGAGCACTGGAGGAAGAGTAAGTTCTAAACAAATGAAAAAATAGGGAGTGCCTCATTCTGAGAAAAGCTGGGATCATCTCTTGAACAACCATCTTTGAGACATGCATACTTAACATAGTCACTTTTTGCTTTAATAGGAAACATAGGCATGGTAATGGACTTAAGCCCTCAGAATCCCACTCTCTCCGTCCCCCCCCCCCCACCGCCCTTCTCCTCCATCCCCCCGGGTCAAGTTTTCTATGTGGATAGATGCTAAAAACTTGTTAAAGGAGAATTGAGAATTGTGGTGAATATTGAGGGTACATTTTGCATCTCATTCATAGAGAGATGTGACCACTAGCTGGTTGCATAACCTCCATGAGCCTAAGTTTCCTCTTCTATGAAAACAGGGCTAAGATCTGGTAGAGTTTTCGTGAAGATTAAAAACATCTAAAAATGGTAGCTATTATATAGAAAAGTCTAGTACCCAGTTGGGAAAGTGATGCTAGAGTTGGAAGAGAGATCAGAGCAGAAGCTGTAAATTTATAGGTTGTCCACACAGGGGAGGGAGTGACATTGTAAGGCCATGAGAATAGCTGAGTTCCATGAAAGAGAGAGAGGAGATTAATAATTAAATTTAATAATGAAAATACTAAAGATAAAAAGAAAGATAGATGACAGATGATTATAGATAGGTTTGATGACTCATATTTAAGGTTAGGAAGGAAAACAAATGAGCAATTAAGGAGAAATTGGGAGAGCCAGACTAGTGAAGAGACTCAGAAGCCAAGAAAGACTCTTCAGAAAGAAGCTGATCAGCATGGTTAAATGCCACAGTTTTAGAGCATGCAGACTGAGATAAAGCCAACGGATTTAGTGATTGTGAAGATGGGGGTAGGAAGGGTAACATTAATTTTCTTGAGAATTGTTTCACTAGTTTGGTAGATGCCAGAGATCAGTGAAGGGATAGGGAACCCCAGTTCAGCAGGTTGGCTGATGGATGAGCCTGGGCAGATGTATTATTTAAAAACTTCTGGGTGATTTTTGGAGACAGACAGATTTGAGACTATGTTTAAAGTAATCTGGCTGTAAATGGTTGACAAACGAGAAGATAGAGGGACCGTGAGGGTTTAAAAACAAATGGAGTTTTCTTTATGACCGAAACATGTTGACAGTCTATAAACTGTAGAAAAGAAGATCAAAGATTAAAGATGCAAATGTGGGTCAGAGGACCAGGGATGGTATAACTGGTGTGTTGGTTTCCTATTGCTGCTGTAACAAATGACCAAAAATTCAGGAGCTGAAAATACCAGTGTATTATCTTACAGTTCTATAGGGCGGAAGTTGGAAATGAGTTGTGTTCCTTTAGGAAGCTCTAGGATGAATCTATTTCCTTGATTTATCCAACTTCTCGAGGCTGCCTGCATCCCTTGGTTCATAGGTTCAGAAGCTCTACTTCTGTTGTCACATCCCCTCCTCTGACTCTGTCCCTGTTGTATAATGAATCTTGTGATTACAGCGGGCCCACCCACATAATCCAGGATAATCCTCCCATTTTAAGATCCTTAACCAAATCTCATCAGCAAAGGCACTTTAACATGTAGGGTAAGATAGTCAGAGGCTCTGGGGATTAGAATGTGGACACCTTTGGGGGCCATCATCTGTCCATCAGAGGAGACAAACCGTGTGTGCTGAGAATAGCCTTGGAAGAGAGGGGCCACGTGCATCTTATGCATTAAGACAACATAGAAGATACAGAAAAGGCCAAACTAACCATCTAGAGACCTGAGGATAAAAAGAAAGGCAGGTGTGTGAATAGAAATACTTTGGGCATTTGATAATGCATTCTCATGTCTTTTGGATTTTTTTTCTAATTAGAACATGAGCAACAGAGGGTCAGAAACCACATTTTACATCTTCCAGCTTATTGGCCATAGAATCTGGCTCCCTGAAGGACTCAGTAGATAGGTTCGATAATTCCTTACTGACCAATGTGAGCATTGGGCACAAGGAGGGTGTCATGGGGGTGTCTGCTACTGGTAGCTGAGTGCATTCTAGTCAAGAATGGCTCAGAGGGTAGTGGACAATCCTGAGCAAGAAGATTTTATTGGGTCAGAGGTCTATGATTTGAGGCTGGTGTTCCAATGAAGAATACATACCTACCTCCTCATCATCATGGAAGGACTAATTGTACTTAAAGTGTCAAGACAGCCATGCCAATCATTATGTTGTCATATAAGACACAAGAGTCAAAGCAACCAGAAGGAAAACGAAGCCTCTCTGAGTGGTGGAAGGAAGGGCAGAAGCCACAAATCGACTGGACCAATCAATCCTGCAGAGAGACAGAGGAATTGGCTAAATGCTCCCTGGGCATCCTTTCTCCTTTGTTGAAGTCTTGAGGCAAGAAGCAATTTGACCAAAGGAAAAGGGAAAGAAGAACTGAAACCTGGCTTTAAAAAAGGCCAATCATGAGCTAGAGGCTCAAAATGAGCTAGGGCAAATATATACGTATTTATCCTATATATTTGTCTAATAAAAGGTTGAAAAAGATAGGTGATAAAGGAACAATGAGAATTTAAGAAAAAACGGACTTGTTTCTTTTTTTATGACTCAAACATGTTGACAGTTCAAAGAGAAGAAAAGATCAAAGATGCAAATGTGAGTAACACACACACACACATTTGAGAGAGACTCATCAATCCACTAAATATGATGACAAGACAAAAAGACAAAAAGACTATTGCTGACAGAAAATAATCAATTTGATCACCAATTTTTTACAAAAAAAAAAGTAATTCTTACACATTTAAACCAGGGCTAGCAAGAAAGCCTTTTCGTAATTTCTGTCTCTCAGAGGTCTCTCAAACAGCTTTTCTAATATACTGTTTTTTATATAAATTCTGCAGTGACTTTTCCCTGGTGTTATTAGTTGTTTGAGTTTTTCTCTCCCTGCCACAGGCTTATTTATGTTATCCTGATTTAAATCTTTTCTTGTCCCCTTTCTCTGCTGAGGCTGGCTTCTACAGAATAGTCTGCTGAATGACAATACACACAAGACACAGGTCTACCAACATGTGTGTGTGCATGTCTGCATGTGTGTGCACGCAGAGTCTAAATTCTCACTAGAGGCTGTGAACATCTCTTGTATCTTATGTAATTCCTCGAGGTTTCCAAATGAGGGGGAGTGAGGTATCAAAGTCATCAGAGTAAGGTACCAGAGGATGTGGAAGGAGCAATTGCCTGCACCCAAGTGAAGATTAGAGAGGAATTTGGGAACTTTATATCAGGTCTCTCTCTCTCTCTCTCTCTCTCAAGAAAAAAAAAAAAGGCTGCCTCGGATTTGACATTTTATTTTATAGTCACATTAGACTTGAGTTCAGACATATTTTGTGCTATTATAGCTGATTATTTATCACTTAAATGGAGAATTTATTGATTTACTTAATCTTTATTGTTGATAACATGAAATATCTATAAATCACAAATTGTCCGGGGGCTCAGAGATGCTAAATTCTGCCCTGCCTTTCTTGTGCTCTCCTATCTATCTCCCACCCCAAACCCATGCCCCATGCCCCTCTCTAAACCTTTACATAGGGCAAGCAGAGCAGATGGCCCCAAAAGAGCACAACCTCGACTGTCCCTGGAGGAGGAAAGATAGTCTTCTCAACTCATCTCCAACCTCCGAAGACAGCTTGATTCACAGCATTATAGTTCAACCTAGGAAGGGCCCTTAAAGGTCATCTAGTTGAATTTCATGGGCAGTTCATTTTTCACAGTCATATATTGAGTGCCTACCACGGCAGGCTTCATCTCTGTAGACGGTCTGGCTCCCCCTTGAATAGCTGTATCAGAAAGTTCTTCCTCCTGTGAGGCAGAAATGTCTCTCCTGGTGCGTTCACTGTCACAGAATAAGCAACTCTCAGGAAATGGAGGCAAAAAAGTAGAGCTCACTGAGATGTGTTATGTAGGAAATAACCCCATCTTTGGCTTGCTTGCTCCCTCTTTAGCACACCTGAACGTGGCTGACATAAATATGTTCCAGGTACCTTAACTCAGCTGAAGTTGAGATGCTAGTAGGAGCAGGGGGAATTGATAGGCTGACTACACTGGTCTTTCTCTGATTCCACAAGCACCCAGAGAGCCATGTTTCCAAGGGGTGCTGCTACTGGCATGTGGCATTCACTGCAGTCTTCCTGTGGCCGTTGGTTTAACGCACGAATTAGGGGAAGGAGCCAGCAGGGTCATGAGGTAATAGAGGAGATGAAAAGGTGAAAAGCAAGTTACCTTAACCCCTGAAGAAAGCATTTCTCTGGCAAATAGCAATTGCTTTGAAAGCAACTGACAGAAAGCTGGCTTAATCCTTGTTCTGAAGATACTTAGAGCTGCCCGCAGTTCTTAATTAATACACTGAGCTCCCTAACAGAGGGGAGGTTGGAAAGCATTAACTGATTTACTTCCCCAAGCCGAGGAAAGAGGAAAGTGCTTTGGAGGAAATGCCCAGGCTGCCCATGGGCCTGAATGTGCCTTTGCCCTCCCCTGCCTATGTGTCAAGGCCCTAGGGTGGTCCTATGTAGACTCCAGAAGGAGAGCAAGCTGTCTTGCAGTTTGAGGACATTTCATTCCAATCCAACCCAATTCGTTCCTTCCTTACAGAATGCATTCACTCATTCTGCAAATATTTATTGAGTAGCCACTATACAGAGGGCATGCACAGTATTTAGATTGATGAACTACATTTATATCAAAGGTTTGAGCTAGGTGATGAGGCTTTAATGTGGCATAAAAACTAACATGATACTTGTCTTCAGAAAGCTTAGGTTTAGTGAGAGAGGAACGTTCAGTGCTTATATTCTGGATGGCAGTCTGGGTTTTTAGCCAGCATCCATTCTGATTGTATCTGCTTTGATTGGTCAGTGCCATTGATACACCAGTTCTTAAATAGTTTGAATATGACCCTAGAAACATGAATTGAATAATTAGACAGATAGATGCAAAACGTGAAAAGTTCTATGAAGAAGGGGACATGGAACTGTGGGTCTACATTGCCAGCAGGGACACATGCCAAAGCCTCCATGCTACGTTCTGGGTAGTTGAGTCCCACATGTGCCCACCTGCTTGCAAGTCCTTCATTCCACAGTGACCAGCTTCCCAGGCTCTGGTCTGCCTCCTGCTTCCGTTGCTCATCCGTCTTTTTCATTCAGTCATTCGTTTGTTTGTTCATTCATTCACTCATTCGCTCCCTCGGCCAATGAGCACTTGCTAGGGGCCGGGCACTGAGCGGTGTACTGGGAATGCGATGCTTTCTGGACACTTGCAGGACTGGGCACAGCTCTCCTCCCCTCCCGAGGCAGAATCTTTCTCCTTTAGTTAGCGAATCTGATGTCAGACTCATTCCATCTGACAAAGTCTCTCCTCGTCTGAAACTCCCTGTCTCCTCATATCTCTTCAGTCCATTTCCAAATGTCTAAGTATTTTAATGGCATATGGTTCCAGGGGGGGGATCTCCAAATGAGAGAAAATTAGCAACTGTGCTTATTGGGCTAAAGAAAACGACTGGAGGGGAAGTTATCTTTAAAAATACCCACAAGCAGTAGCAGCCCCAGGAGATGTGACTGCAATAAAAATGATGATTTTAGGGGTGGTAGTGGGGGTGGATTATCAACTGCATTTTCTTTCCCCTGGAATGCGTCACAGTCATTAATTTGTTTAATTTATTTTTTTGCCTCTTCCCTAGCGAAGCAGCCCAATTCACTGTCGGCCTACCCATCAGAACAAATTACACTTTGGAAATATCCGAGTGCTTCAATTTTCCATTAAATATAATAAGAACTCACAAAGCACTGTTCTGGCTTAATGACTTCTTGCCAAGGATCTACAAGCACTTTTTACAATTGCTGCCAAGCAATTCTAGTTGTCACCCT
>NW_011888911.1:1427729-1438554 GCF_000151845.1 Pteropus vampyrus | reverse complement strand
TGATGAACTACATTTATATCAAAGGTTTGAGCTAGGTGATGAGGCTTTAATGTGGCATAAAAACTAACATGATACTTGTCTTCAGAAAGCTTAGGTTTAGTGAGAGAGGAACGTTCAGTGCTTATATTCTGGATGGCAGTCTGGGTTTTTAGCCAGCATCCATTCTGATTGTATCTGCTTTGATTGGTCAGTGCCATTGATACACCAGTTCTTAAATAGTTTGAATATGACCCTAGAAACATGAATTGAATAATTAGACAGATAGATGCAAAACGTGAAAAGTTCTATGAAGAAGGGGACATGGAACTGTGGGTCTACATTGCCAGCAGGGACACATGCCAAAGCCTCCATGCTACGTTCTGGGTAGTTGAGTCCCACATGTGCCCACCTGCTTGCAAGTCCTTCATTCCACAGTGACCAGCTTCCCAGGCTCTGGTCTGCCTCCTGCTTCCGTTGCTCATCCGTCTTTTTCATTCAGTCATTCGTTTGTTTGTTCATTCATTCACTCATTCGCTCCCTCGGCCAATGAGCACTTGCTAGGGGCCGGGCACTGAGCGGTGTACTGGGAATGCGATGCTTTCTGGACACTTGCAGGACTGGGCACAGCTCTCCTCCCCTCCCGAGGCAGAATCTTTCTCCTTTAGTTAGCGAATCTGATGTCAGACTCATTCCATCTGACAAAGTCTCTCCTCGTCTGAAACTCCCTGTCTCCTCATATCTCTTCAGTCCATTTCCAAATGTCTAAGTATTTTAATGGCATATGGTTCCAGGGGGGGGATCTCCAAATGAGAGAAAATTAGCAACTGTGCTTATTGGGCTAAAGAAAACGACTGGAGGGGAAGTTATCTTTAAAAATACCCACAAGCAGTAGCAGCCCCAGGAGATGTGACTGCAATAAAAATGATGATTTTAGGGGTGGTAGTGAGGGTGGATTATCAACTGCATTTTCTTTCCCCTGGAATGCGTCACAGTCATTAATTTGTTTAATTTATTTTTTTGCCTCTTCCCTAGCGAAGCAGCCCAATTCACTGTCGGCCTACCCATCAGAACAAATTACACTTTGGAAATATCCGAGTGCTTCAATTTTCCATTAAATATAATAAGAACTCACAAAGCACTGTTCTGGCTTAATGACTTCTTGCCAAGGATCTACAAGCACTTTTTACAATTGCTGCCAAGCAATTCTAGTTGTCACCCTTGGTGACACAGAGGCAGGAAAACAGGCCTAGGACCACCAGGCCCCATATTGATTTGTACTTGTGTGTGCGCCTCTTGGGTGGTGTTCTTAATCCACTTCGTGTGCACACGATCTGATTCTGCAACAGAATTTCAAAGTTTTCACAGTAGGAGTTGCTTCTTCCGGTTCTTTGGTGTCTGTCTCCTCACTGTGTCCCATCAACTTCACTATGGCTGAGCCAATGGCTGCTGTGACTGACAAATTCATAGATCTAAGCCCGGTGAGGACAGAATTAGCCAGTGTTCGTGGAAGCTGGGCTTCTACCTTCCAGCCTCTGTGACTTATCACAAGGCTCACAGGCTCATTTTTCCTCTGATACACTTGCTTCTTGCTTCTTATAATCAGCCATTGCTGAGATCGTGAAAACTGCTCACTACTGCAGATCGGTCTGTCCTGAGGAACTGCTAATTGATGATTCCATTTCATTTTCAGGATGTTATCTTACTTGCGCAGATTGGAAATTGAAATGTCCAGGGGTTACACATATGGTATATAAGGCTCTTTCAAGTCAGAGATTAATTGTCAAGTATTAATATTTAATTTTTTTATTGCGAAAGCTTTTCAAAGGTTGCCAAGGAAAGGTGAGAACTCAGACCCATCTTACCTGATGTTCGGCATACTCAAGAATAGAACCACTAATATTGCCAGCTGTGCAATATCTGAGTCTAAGAAAGAGTGCAGGCTGCAGAGAAAGGTTGAATCATGGCGGTCTAGTGAGTTCTTGGATGGGAGAAGTTTCTAAGAAGCAAGAGGCAAGGTTGGCCCAGTTGTAGGTCACAGGCTGCCGACTGAGTCAGTGTTGACTTCTGCCTGGTTAAGAGAAAGAGATTTGAGGCCAAGCCTTGATCTCTTCCTATGCAGGCAAGCTGAAGGACCACAGAGTGATCCGAAGGACAAGGTTGATGTCAGACAAACCTACATGTCTGAAGATCTGGGTTTCGTGCCAGCTTTACCACTTACTAGCAAATCAGTCTCTAGGAACTTTTGTTTCCTCTTCTGTAAGATGGGCAGGCAGCCATCCATCTCAAGGGCTGCCATGTTACCTAGTACGAATACTGTTTAATTGTGCGCTGCTTTCCATTTTACAAAGTGCAATGAAGAACACAGTCTTCTATTGTTTCTAAAGGCTTGCAGCTTCCTACGATGTCAAATGGATTGAAGTTTTAGGTTTGTTGGATTATATTAAAGAATGCTGGAAGGGATAAAGGAGAGAGTGTTGCAGAATCAGATCGTGTGCACACGAAGTGGATTAAGAACACCACCCAAGAGGCACACACACAAGTACAATTAATCTCTGACTTGAAAGAGAACACAGTGCCTGGCACTTAGCAAATGTTAACTTACCCTTTCTAGTAGCTGCAGTTTAAAATCTTCAAAAATAAAAGGAGATCTGGGAGTATGACTATGAAAGGATAATTGTATGACCACCACCGTTCACCTAGCAGAAAGACAGAAAGTTGGGAAGATGCGGATGTCTCCAGAGGAGCCCAATTCTAAATGAAGTGTACATGGACTGGTGCTCCATGCAAATAGTCTCCTTCTGACTTTGGGCAAACAACTGTCCATAAAAAGCTCCTCCATTTGAGCCCTCCTCCCATCCTCTGGATCAAGGGACCCCATCCCCCACTGGTAAGTAATAAGGTATAACAAAGACACACATTCAGGCCTCTGAGACGGGCCAGCCTAGTATTCGGCCTCACTCAGTATTTTCATCAGCCCTATTCCTATCCCATGGGCATGTTCATTCACTCTTCCATTTTATCTATGGATGTGCTTACCTTTTTCACTGAATTTGATGGTATGAAATTATAGTACCTAGCACAGTCCTTTTCATACACAGCTTTTTTGCTCAATCACGATAGTGTGTGCACATGAATACAAACTTATGCAAAACTTCCCTAGCAAAAGGCGATTAAGGTGGGTTGGGGGGCTATTCGTATGAGTGAGAGATTTCACCTTCTCTGTCTCTGGTGTCCTTTCTGTCTCCACTGCGTGCATCTTATGATGTTAATTTTATTCATCAACTTTAATGGTCCACAGGGTGCCATTGGTCAAACAGTATTCCGAGTATGTCCATAGGGTGTTGCTGGGTGAGATGAACATTTAAATCAGTAGACCGAATCAAGCAGATTGCCCTCCCTAATGTGGTGGGCCTCATCCGATCCACTAAAGGCCTGATCAGAACAATAAAATGACCCTCCCACAAGTAAGATGGAAGTCTTCTGGCCTGACTGCCTTTGGAATCAAACTAAAACATTGGCTCTTCCTGGGTTTCATCCTGCTGGTTTTTAGACTGGAACTTACACCATTAACTCTCCTGGTTTTCCAGCTTACAGATGGCAGATTATAGGACTTTTCAGCCTCCATAATCATGTGAGACAATTCCTTACAATAAATCTCTCCTTCCCCTTTCTGCTCCCCATTCCCCTCTCCCTCTCTACACACACACACACACACACACACACGCGCACACATACACACACACACACACACACACACAATTTGTTCTATTTCTCTGGAAAACCCTGACATACCCCTAAACATTGGTTTTTACTGGAACTTTGTCTTAGCATTTTTTTCTCATCATTCCACATGCTGTACCCATTTGGATAATCTCACCCACTTCCAAGGATCCAACCACAACCCATATGTTGAAAAATCACAAACCTTTCTCTTTAGTCCAGATTCCTTCCAGCTCCAAGGCCCAATATCACCTATTCAATTGTCAACTTTATATCCTTCTTTGGATGTTCCCAAGGTCCCCCCCACCCCAAAGTCTGCCTGTCCAAAGACAACAACACTTTCTATACAAAAGTGCTTTCACTGTACTAGTCCCTAGTTCAGAGAATGCTCCACCTTCCACTCTGTTACTGGAACTTGGGGCCATCTATACACTCCCTAAATTCAACTAATGCTCAAGGACAGTAGACTTGAACTCTTGACTTCCCTCATGTCTAAACTTTCCCCTCTATGTCCATTAGCACTGCTTTAGGTCATTTTATATCATCTCTTCTAAGTGTTTATTGCACATGTTCATTTAGGCCTGTCTTTCTAGTCTAGATTCTGTTTTCCTTCTGGGCAAGAATCCTGATCGATTCATTTTTTTAATCCTTCAGTCCCAGTAAAGTACTTGGCAAATATCAGATACTTAATAAATGACTGTTATCTGAATGAATGATTGAATGAATGAATGACTTCCCTTGGAAGTCTATGGGAAGTAGGGAAGAAAGCAGAGCCTCTGATAAAAACTTGGCATGATTCAGGAAACAAGAAATAGAAAGAAAAATTAATTTCTTGTGAGAAATAAATAAAAGGCAAACCCTGCTTGATTAAATCTGAAATGAGGAAAACAGAAGCCAGTAGTTATCTTAAGAGCAAGGTAGCTAATATCCTAACTATCCACCATGGAATAGGACAAACTCTGCTGTGGGAGGTTGTGTTTGTTTGGTTTATTTGCCATTTTTGGAAATGGTGCCCAGGACACCGAAGCAAACCCAATCTTTCTAAGGAGGCGCTGGGGTATACTTAAAGTCCTCCCAACACACCCTGCCTAGGAACTGAAGGCTTTGATTCAAAGGACCAGCACAGAGCAAAGCTCCTGAAGCTCAATTAATCAAACTTATCAAGATGAATTTGATTTGAATTGTGGTTCCAGGAAGCTGCTAACAGTCCAGAGACCAGACTGCTGAATTGGCTCCTGAATGGAGGCAATGTGGCCCAGGATACCCAGCAAAATGTGGGATTAAAAGTCGACAAGGTAAAAATTCAGACCACATAAACTCTACTTGTGAATAATTCCAAAGCCCCTTCCCCTTTTACCTTCTTATCAATCTATGTTCCTCAGCTATTTGAAAATATCTAGGCAAATAAAAATAGGCCTTTACAGCCTGAATTACTGATAGGACTGACCAAATAATAGAGAAAAGAAGAACAGTAGTAGGACAGACCTAGCCTTCTAACAGCTTTTTTTTGAAATGAACGAACGGCTGGCCTCCTCTCTGACCACCCTTCACCAAACAGAAACACACACACAGACACACACAGAGAACATCCTTGAAAATTTGGAAGCACTGCTGCTTGCAAATGGGCTCATTAAAAGCAGATAAATCAATGGGAAATGCATAAAAAAAATCTCATTTATCATAAGGCGTGTTGGACAGGGTTTTGAGTTTTACATACATTTATTCTCGAAATCTGTTTATCTGTGCAACATTTTTGAACAAAATACTTTGTGATGAACCATTCTCTCTACTGGAATCTATGTGGAAAGCAATTACATTCAAACTCCAAAGACAAAATGTGATAAATGCGGCAGCCACGCTATTGATTTGGCATTTCACAACTGCCCTTCTCTTTCTTGCAAATCATCTTCTCCATGGGCCTTAAAAGGCAGACCATTCTACTTTTGAAACATGTTCCCCATGTCTTCAATCTAGGCAAATTCCATAACTGTTCCTTGAAGACCACAGATGAGTGATGCTGGCGAAACGTTGGAAGGTGGTTAGAAGGGCTGTCCCTGGAATGAAGACCTTCCTCAGTCCTGCCAGCCTCTGATCCCCAAAGCTAAAGATTTACACATGCACCATCTCCTCAGTCTGCACTTGTTCATGGTGGGAGAGGCCTGGGTGTGAGCATTCGAGTAAGATGAGACTGACACAGGAAAAATGAGGGAGCCATTCAACTCTGTCCATACTATAGAAAAAGTTCCCTCAGTGCGAGTGCATTTTTGTCTTGTGCACTTTTATATTCTCAGCCCCTATGATGCGGTGGGCAACTGGGAAGCCTGAGAGAGAGCATAAAATTCTGTGCAAAAAACTTGGCACGGTAGTATCTTAAAAAATATTCAATGTACACAACTACTGAATGATGAAATCTACATATATAAAACAATAGAGCCCAGCCCAGCTAATGGACTATTTCAAGTAGATTCATGGTTTGGAGTGAAAGCTACAAGGTCTTTTTGGTCAAGAAGAGCATTATTGATTATAGTCTGCGTGTTCCGATTAACGTCCAATGTGCAATGTCTACAGCCACAAAGCCGAGCTGCATGTACACAGCACCCCCTTCTCCCAAATAGACAGATAGGCTTCAAATATTCAGCGACTGTGAATGTCCAGTTTGACAGACTCTGTTAGGAGTTCGCCTAGTCTGTACTTTGTTGTATGTTGGGTAGGCCGTCCAAGAAAGCCCCACCTTGCAAGAAGAATATATGAACAGAAGATCAGGAATTCTCTTGGAAGTGCTCTGATAGTTTCATCTCAGTATTTCCACACAAATGCCCAGGGATACACCCAGCCACTTTACCCTTGAGGGCATGCCAACAGCTTATGTTATAAACTCCTGCAAATAAGAATTCATTATAACATAATCAAGTGACAGACTTGGAACTAAGGCAGCACAGACGAAGAAGACCCTGAGGTTCTGTGGAGATGTTGACTTTTATCAAGTTCAACACTGAGATGTATTGACCCAAGAGGTAAATATTGGTGGAGGCTAAGGAGGTCAATATTTGCCCCAAGGAAAAATAAATCTTCCCAGTGACCCCTAAACTGAAATCTGTATTCAGTAGAATCAGTTCCAAAATGAATTAGCTGTGAGATAGATTAAAATACCATTTCATTAGATTCTCTAGGGCATTGGAAAGCAATATTAATACTGAACACTTCATGTTCAAAGTACTTTCCAAACATTCATTAAAGTGTACCATCCTCTGCCAGATGCATGAGAGTGCTGCACTCCCAACCCAACAGATGGGTCATTAGGGCCAAGAAAAAGTTAAATAATTTTACCTAGGGTACAGAACAAGCAGCACAAGAAATGAAAAGATGGATGGAGGATAAAGATCGGTTGGAGGATCTGGGGGACTGTCTATAGGATAGTGCCTAAATTAAAGTTTCTGGTAAAATCTTAAGTCCATTTGATTTAGTTACTTTAATTTAGTTAATTTATTTCCTGCTGTTGACAAACCTACTTGGGCTGGTCGACTATACTGCTTATTTACAGGGATGCTTTTGGGTGTTTACATATCATAAGCTCCATCTTTTAAACACTGGTGCTCAACTCTTAGGAATTGAGAAGTACATTGGTGGTCACCAGGAGGGAACAGAGTCAAAGTCTCTTTTTCTATTTACACAATGGTTGTCATCAGATGCCAATTGGGAGGTGGGAGGTTGTGTTTGTTTGGTTTATTTGCCATTTTTGGAAATGGTGCCCAGGACACCGAAGCAAACCCAATCTTTCTAAGGAGGCGCTGGGGTATACTTAAAGTCCTCCCAACACACCCTGCCTAGGAACTGAAGGCTTTGATTCAAAGGACCAGCACAGAGCAAAGCTCCTGAAGCTCAATTAATCAAACTTATCAAGATGAATTTGATTTGAATTGTGGTTCCAGGAAGCTGCTAACAGTCCAGAGACCAGACTGCTGAATTGGCTCCTGAATGGAGGCAATGTGGCCCAGGATACCCAGCAAAATGTGGGATTAAAAGTCGACAAGGTAAAAATTCAGACCACATAAACTCTACTTGTGAATAATTCCAAAGCCCCTTCCCCTTTTACCTTCTTATCAATCTATGTTCCTCAGCTATTTGAAAATATCTAGGCAAATAAAAATAGGCCTTTACAGCCTGAATTACTGATAGGACTGACCAAATAATAGAGAAAAGAAGAACAGTAGTAGGACAGACCTAGCCTTCTAACAGCTTTCTGAAATGAACGAACGGCTGGCCTCCTCTCTGACCACCCTTCACCAAACAGAAACACACACACAGACACACACAGAGAACATCCTTGAAAATTTGGAAGCACTGCTGCTTGCAAATGGGCTCATTAAAAGCAGATAAATCAATGGGAAATGCATAAAAAAAATCTCATTTATCATAAGGCGTGCTGGACAGGGTTTTGAGTTTTACATACATTTATTCTCGAAATCTGTTTATCTGTGCAACATTTTTGAACAAAATACTTTGTGATGAACCATTCTCTCTACTGGAATCTATGTGGAAAGCAATTACATTCAAACTCCAAAGACAAAATGTGATAAATGCGGCAGCCACGCTATTGATTTGGCATTTCACAACTGCCCTTCTCTTTCTTGCAAATCATCTTCTCCATGGGCCTTAAAAGGCAGACCATTCTACTTTTGAAACATGTTCCCCATGTCTTCAATCTAGGCAAATTCCATAACTGTTCCTTGAAGACCACAGATGAGTGATGCTGGCGAAACGTTGGAAGGTGGTTAGAAGGGCTGTCCCTGGAATGAAGACCTTCCTCAGTCCTGCCAGCCTCTGATCCCCAAAGCTAAAGATTTACACATGCACCATCTCCTCAGTCTGCACTTGTTCATGGTGGGAGAGGCCTGGGTGTGAGCATTCGAGTAAGATGAGACTGACACAGGAAAAATGAGGGAGCCATTCAACTCTGTCCATACTATAGAAAAAGTTCCCTCAGTGCGAGTGCATTTTTGTCTTGTGCACTTTTATATTCTCAGCCCCTATGATGCGGTGGGCAACTGGGAAGCCTGAGAGAGAGCATAAAATTCTGTGCAAAAAACTTGGCACGGTAGTATCTTAAAAAATATTCAATGTACACAACTACTGAATGATGAAATCTACATATATAAAACAATAGAGCCCAGCCCAGCTAATGGACTATTTCAAGTAGATTCATGGTTTGGAGTGAAAGCTACAAGGTCTTTTTGGTCAAGAAGAGCATTATTGATTATAGTCTGCGTGTTCCGATTAACGTCCAATGTGCAATGTCTACAGCCACAAAGCCGAGCTGCATGTACACAGCACCCCCTTCTCCCAAATAGACAGATAGGCTTCAAATATTCAGCGACTGTGAATGTCCAGTTTGACAGACTCTGTTAGGAGTTCGCCTAGTCTGTACTTTGTTGTATGTTGGGTAGGCCGTCCAAGAAAGCCCCACCTTGCAAGAAGAATATATGAACAGAAGATCAGGAATTCTCTTGGAAGTGCTCTGATAGTTTCATCTCAGTATTTCCACACAAATGCCCAGGGATACACCCAGCCACTTTACCCTTGAGGGCATGCCAACAGCTTATGTTATAAACTCCTGCAAATAAGAATTCATTATAACATAATCAAGTGACAGACTTGGAACTAAGGCAGCACAGACGAAGAAGACCCTGAGGTTCTGTGGAGATGTTGACTTTTATCAAGTTCAACACTGAGATGTATTGACCCAAGAGGTAAATATTGGTGGAGGCTAAGGAGGTCAATATTTGCCCCAAGGAAAAATAAATCTTCCCAGTGACCCCTAAACTGAAATCTGTATTCAGTAGAATCAGTTCCAAAATGAATTAGCTGTGAGATAGATTAAAATACCATTTCATTAGATTCTCTAGGGCATTGGAAAGCAATATTAATACTGAACACTTCATGTTCAAAGTACTTTCCAAACATTCATTAAAGTGTACCATCCTCTGCCAGATGCATGAGAGTGCTGCACTCCCAACCCAACAGATGGGTCATTAGGGCCAAGAAAAAGTTAAATAATTTTACCTAGGGTACAGAACAAGCAGCACAAGAAATGAAAAGATGGATGGAGGATAAAGATCGGTTGGAGGATCTGGGGGACTGTCTATAGGATAGTGCCTAGATTAAAGTTTCTGGTAAAATCTTAAGTCCATTTGATTTAGTTACTTTAATTTAGTTAATTTATTTCCTGCTGTTGACAAACCTACTTGGGCTGGTCGACTATATTGCTTATTTACAGGGATGCTTTTGGGTGTTTACATATCATAAGCTCCATCTTTTAAACACTGGTGCTCAACTCTTAGGAATTGCGAAGTACATTGGTGGTCACCGGGAGGGAACAGAGTCAAAGTCTCTTTTTCTATTTACACAATGGTTGTCATCAGATGCCAATTCTTAGGAGTTCCTTGGCTTTCACAGTGGATTCTGGTACTGAGAAATGTCGTAAAATAATAACATACAAGTAAATGGCATTTGAATGTATGGATCCAATTATCCTTTTGCATTGTCTCGAAATTAAATTTTAGATATTATAAAGTTTTGGTTATCTTAGTTAACAAAAAGACAGAGACATGGATAATCCAAAACATCAGCCAATCCTACAATCTTATTTCTTTCTGATTTTGGAATACCTTATTTTCCCACATCATATCGGCCTCATTACGTTTTTCTTTGGATATTTAACAGTGAGAAATAACGAGCAATTCCAGAGCACCAGCAAAAGACAGCCAGAGAAGTGACAAGAAGTGACAGGTTCTGGTATCAAGAGAGTAGCCTTGATGGTGCGCTCTGTGTAATCCACAGACAGGTACTTGAGTTGACAGGGCTCAACTTTCAGAATTTTGAACTTTCAAAATCAATCGGCTTTAAATCTGTTGGAGGAAAGGAGTGGGGTCTTAATAGCAGACCTATTCTGTTCACTGGGAAAGGAAACACTTTGACACGAATAGATGTAAATGGTTAGCTGATGCCAGGGTCTGAAAACGGAACCTAAAAGTCTTGACTCCCAGCATGTCAGGAACATTGTTGCTTTACCCTGCAACAGGGTTTTGGAATTGCCCAGGGAGGTAAGTGATACCAACATGATTTGATA
>NW_011888911.1:1424496-1426479 GCF_000151845.1 Pteropus vampyrus | reverse complement strand
GGCTTCCTAAGGGGCAAATCTGTCCTGAGGCCTCCCTCCAAACATGCACGTCAGAAGCCATCTTGCAATAATAACAATAATAAAACTTACCTTCATAATGCTCTTTTTTTATATTTGAAAGTCTTCTACATCTAATTTGATCTTCACAGCGACCATCTCTGAGATGAGGAAGCAGGTGTAGAGAAGAGCCAGGCGATGTGGCCAAGGCCATATCATGAGAATGAGGAAATGCCCATCTATGCTCAAGCCTCCCAGGCCAAACTCTGTGTTCTTCTCTTCACATTACACGGCAAAAGGGAATGACAGTGGTTCTCGACTAGGGACAATTTCCCCCTGCTTTTGCCCCAGGGACATTTGTTAATGTCTGGAGACATTTCTGTTTGTCATGACTGGGGAGGGGATGAGTAGTGAGTAGAGGCCAGAGATGTTGCAAAACATCCTACCATGCATAAGGCGGCCCGTCACGACAAAGAATTATCCAGACCAAAACATCAGCAGAGACAAGGTTTAGAAACCCTGCCCTAGACTGATCACGAGGGGGCAAATAACAATGCAGTGGCCAGTCAGCCCAGTCCTGCTTCCCTGACTATCCCATTGGACCCACCTACTTTCCCCAAAGAAATGTCATAGACGTTTGCAAAGGACCTTGGGATACTTAGAAGAAAGTCAATAGCTAAATATAGAGTGGCTGGATTTTGTAAAGCTGCTAGTAAAAGTTATTTTCATTTTGCTTTTTAAATTAGTTTGGGAGTTGGTGTTCTTTTTACATAATTACAAGCTGACAAACATGCTTCTGTATTTTTTTTAATTAACAGATATTTGTATTCAAGTTCTCCAAATTACATACCGCAGCTTGCACATTACAGGACAGCTGCCATGCTCCAGATGTGGGCAATAACCAGAACATAGTAATGGCAAAATGCAAAAGAAAGAAAGAAGAAAAGAAGAATAAGTTAATGTATCTGGATGGAGAAGAACAACTTTAGTCAATGTGTTTGGATTTTTTTACGGAGATGAATAACTTAGATTCTCCCAAATTTTCAGCTCATTTTGAACATTTGGGATGAAGCTGTCTAGGTCACTCACTGCTGCCAGCGAAGGCTCACCAATGCCTTGTAAAAGCAGATTACAGATGAAATGGGGCACATATAACTTAACAGCGTGTTGGAGAAACTACTCAAATTGCTCCTGTTTCCAAGCACCCTATTAAATGCACTAAGCTCCTCCTGAAGAACTCTGCTCTAAGACGGTAAGCTGCCGCATTTATTTACTAAGCCCCCCTTATAAGACCTGCACCCTTTTGCTCACTTTATGCCAGGAGTGGGCTCTCAGGAGCCCATGAATCAGAGACTGTACACAACAGGACTTTGCAATGGCCATGGGCAGCAGGGAGAAGATGAACATTCCAGTCACAGACCTGCCCTCAAGTTTGCTGTGTGACTCTAGGTATGCACCTCTCTGAGATGCAGTTCCCTAATCCAGCAGTCCCCAACCTTTTTGGCACCAAGGACCAGTGCTCCTATGAGAATCTAATGCCTGCTGATCTGAGGTGGAGCTGAGGTGGTAATGCTAGCTGGGGAGTAGCTGCAAATACAGATGAAGCTTTGCTTACTTGCTGCCGCTCACATCCTCCTGAGCAGCCTGATTTCTAACAGGCCACTGACCCGGTCTGTGGCCTGGGGGTTGGGAACTCCTGCTCTAATCTATAAAAAAAGAGGGGTTATGACTGGATGATCTCTGAGGTTTCTTCAGCTCTAATAGGTATGATTAGATGTGTTTTTGATATTCTTATCAGATACAGAAAAACTCTGTCTTAACCTTGAATGGATCTCTGAAGGGAAGGTGTGACTTCAAGCTGTGTCTGAGAACCAACTCTCTGTGACCCACATGTCAGAGAACCAGGCTCATAGCACAGCAAATTCTGCTTGGACAGAAGAGGGTGCTCAGGTGCCCATGAAGCCACTTCTAAACTGTGAAAAACAG
>NW_011888911.1:1423357-1424446 GCF_000151845.1 Pteropus vampyrus | reverse complement strand
CTTGACTCCCAGCATGTCAGGAACATTGTTGCTTTACCCTGCAACAGGGTTTTGGAATTGCCCAGGGAGGTAAGTGATACCAACATGATTTGATATTGTTATGGGTGTAATTTGACTGACAACATAGTACAGACAAATGAAAGCGTTTGCCGGGTTTAATATTTAATAATGTAAAATGAAAAAGTCGGCAAAAGCAGGCAGGAGATGAAAAGATCTGTATCGAGTCAGAATTTCTGCCGATTGTCAGAGCAGCACGCATCTCCTGAGGATCTGGATAAGCAAGGCGCTGTTCTGCAGAAATTGTTATCTTGGGTGTATTGATTGTATGTGTTCCAGTCAAACTGTCAGCTTCTCCCTTCAGTCTTTATTTCATTTTTTATTTTTTATTTTACTATTTTTAGGCATCCACCTAAACCTTCACATGCCGCTTGGCCTTCAAACTTCAGGCCCAGGGCCATGGAGCGCTCAGCACAGGAGTCCTGGGATGGGGCTGGGCATACTAGTTCCGTCCATGCGTGGCAGCTCAGTGACCCTCTTCTCAGGTTCACTAATGGGTTCCTTCCCCAGATGCCTGCGTGCCTGGAGTCCAGAGGCACGCCACAGCCTCCTCTTCAAAAGCTTAGATGAGAAACCGACAAACTTGTTCTTACAGACAGCAATGTACTCACTCGCTCTGTGTCAAGTTACTTCACCTGTAAACACCACAACTTCCTCATTTGTAAAATGAGGATAATGCCTACCGTACAGAACCCCCTGGAAGATTAAATGAGATAATAAACTGAAATACTCAGCACACTTCCTGGCACAAAGCAGTCCTCAGTGAGTGGCAGCTGCTGCTCTGAATGTCCTCCCTAGAAATCTGTGGCTTAAACAAAGGAGTGTCTGGATTCCAGAATACCCAGCTTAAAACCCAGAGTCCTAGAACCCTTGAGTTAGAATGGCCCTCGGGAGGTCATCTCATCCATCCGCCAGCCTGCCCATCAGCCCAGACAGCTGACAATCTCTTTCCTTGTCAAACATCATTAGAAAAGATTTTGAAATTTTCTCCGACCTGGAGCCTAGTGTTTACACAAGCCTACAGCAGCCGGA
>NW_011888911.1:1407183-1419647 GCF_000151845.1 Pteropus vampyrus | reverse complement strand
CATAAAGCATTTCCAACTACATTCCTGGTTAAGCAAAATTTTGTAGACTGGCTAAGGAACTGTTTAATTTAGGACATTGCTTCCATGAAAACAATGTTTGCTGAATTCCAAACAAGTGACATCTAAGGAACTGTAGAAACACTCCCGAATTAGCATCCGATGAGACCCATTCGCTAGTAGTTGTCTACACAGCAGTAGAGGAACAGACAGGCATGGGTGTGGCGCTGTAGGCTCTACCTTGGCTTCATGTCTCCCTTACCTCCCTCACAGTGGCTGCAAAGAACTCAGGTAGTTTTAAAGATTCGAAATATTAAACAAATATTGCTTTTTCAATTTTCCTTTAATCTAATGTTTATTTCTCAACACCACAGCTTTTGCCTTCCTCCTTATCTCTTTACTGTCATCTTCCGCTAAGAAGCAGATTCTTATTTAGGTAGTTTTTGACTCTTTATGAGTAGAGTGTATTATCTCCATAAATTTCAGAAACAAAACTGAATAAACATCATGACAAGTGCAATGTTTTGGAGGTTAAACCATTAGTGAGAAATCATCAAGGTATGTTTCTGGTTCTTGAATGAATAGGGGTTGCAAAGGCAACTCATTCAGCGTCCTAGTTTTCCTAGCTATAACCTGAGAATAATAATCTCTACCTGAAAGATTGTAATCATTATAAATTGCTTGGAAATTCTCAAGAGGTAACAGCTAGATGTGAAAATGAGAATTAGAAGCCACTGGGAGCTGGACAGGCTTTTTATGTTTTGTCTTCCCATACATACTGTCATCTGACCTTTGGCATATCATTGAGACTCTTTCATTTTTGCACCCATTAAAATAAGATCATATTACAGTAACTCAGCAATCTTAAGAGAAGGCGTTATGGCAGTGAGAGCCCTGAAAGGAACCATGGACGTGAAAAACAAAATCAGTCTGCTTCTCTGCTTTGAGCTCAATCTCAGGTGCTGCAGAGGAAGGCACTCAAACCCAAACCAGCAAAGGGCATGGAGGCAGTCTATCCTTTAAGGTTTGCAGATCAGAGGGAGGGAAATCTTGTTATTGATCCTAAGACTCTAATGATTCACTCACAGTGATTCTCCAACTGTGCCGGCTCCGTGTGACTCGGGCTCACCACGTTATACAGACACAGGATGACCAGCAGCTGAAGCCAACGAGATAAGAGCAGCGTCTGGAAATTCGATCAGTCCAGGACAGACAGATTCATGGCAGGGAATTTACCCGGCCCCTTCTCCAATTTATGATTATAAACCCACTGTTGTGAAAGGGACACAGAAGCTCATCTGGACTCTCTTGTTTGGCAAGTTGAGAACTCCAGATGAATTAGAGGGTCTGGCACCTCAGCGCCCTTTTCATTGAAAAATATCGCAGGGTGTAGTCAATTTGTACACATTTCCTTGACCTGGCAATTGGAGAGAAAAGGGCCGGTAGTGAGAGAGGACTGTGCACACACATTACCTCACACCTGTGTTTCCCTCATAGTTAGAGTGAGAGCCACGCCACATATGCGTGTGGTGGTTACCTGTTAGTCTTTTTGGCTGCCCAGCTATAGTAACCTTCCTTATATTTGGGGGAAATTCATCACTCAGCAAGGCTTGGTGGCAAACAGAGGCTCCTTCCTGCTCTAGGCAGAAGTTGCAGAATCCCAGATCCTGGTTTTCCCAGCCTCTTTTGCAGCTGGAGTGCAGGTCCGGGTCACTGCCAACCTGACCCACTTCCCAGACTCAGCTGCCAGAGTTAGTGATGCTGAGACGAGGTTAAGCAGAGCATCTCTTCAGCATGGCTGGCAGCTATGGCGAGATCGATGCAGGGGTCAGCTGCATTTGCTGACAGAAGCAGGAGTTCTGAAGATGGTCTGGGGTGTTATTTAGACCACCTCAGAGCCTGGCTCATTAGCACTTCTGGAAATTCTGTGACCTGCCCAATATTCTTTTCTGTTTATATCAGCTGGATGCTCCTGTGGCTTGACACTAAGGCCTCCTCTAAGACTGATAAGAGTGCCCACGTGCACATGCATGTATGCTACATATATGCACACACCACACCACACCACACCACACACTCCTCCTCCTTCTCCACATATTCTTTTCTTAGCTGAAAATGTTATGGTACAACTAACGGAAAACGATTGCAGAGGAATGAAAAAAAAAAGCCCTTTATTCGTTGCCCCCCATCATCTACATAAAAAAGTTACAGAGGAGAAGGAACAATAGATTGCTCTGATTGAGTTGATAGCCTTAAACCTACCCTCCCTTTCACTCAAGCAGGACGCTGGCCGAAGTCAATGGAAGTTATATTTTTATAACTAAGGGCAGAGCTGAACCCATGGAGACTGGAGAACAATTTAGCATATAACTTATTCCACTGCCAACTCTAAGTTTTGCAAAAAAAGAGGCAGAAATTGAGTCCTGAGGCCAATCTACATGAGCACGTTAGTCACGGGCCTCTGAATAACAGGCTGAATGTCCCCTGGCATAAAAATTGGCTCATTTTTATGGTTGGGGAGTCTTCTCAGGACTTCTGTAACAGCACAATTACCTGCCTCACATTGCCAAGTTCAAAGTGACCTAAGCAACATTGAGGTAGCCTCAGGGCCCCTCACTCAGTTATAAAGGGAGAGTTGGCTGAGGCACAGGCCCTTCTATGTGAAGTCCAAGGGTCAGTGGGAACAAGGCCATGGAGGGAACAAGGTCAGCGGCTAACCTGTGATGAAGGCCTCTGGTTCTGCTTAAGTCACTGTCCAGACTTTAGGTCTGAGCCCTATTCTGTCACATCAGGGTGGGGCTGCACAAGTCGGTTCACCTCTCTGAATCAGAAAACAGAGCTAACTAGACTAATTTGATGTAGTAGAAATGGTACAAGTTTAGAAGACATATCACTCAAGTTCAAGAACTTCAGCTCTGTCATTTAAGAGCTTTCTGACCTTGAGCAAGTAACTCAACAGCAGTGTTTCCATTTTGACATCCATAAAACAAGGATAATAATATTTTTTTACAGAATGATGATATATACAAAGTATGCAATACACTATCTGGCAAGGAAACATGCTGGTTTCATTCATTCACTGGTTCATTCACTGATTCATTCAAAAATATTTATCGATGCTTCTAATGTGCCAGGTAAATCGTAAGTGCTGAGGATATAGTGATTTATATGACAGGTAATATCCTTTCCTGTGCTGTTCACATTTACTCTCTGTACTAGAAGAGTTAGATTCATGTTCTCTGATTCTGCGGACAGAAGTAGGGCTTATCTCTGCCAGCATTATCCTGTGAACCCTTGAGGGAAGAGACCGACTCTACCTCTACTTCTTATATGTACACAGTAGGTGCTCAATGAACATTTGGGGTTGAATTAAGTTGCATACAATGTAAAATATTGCAGGTGCCACCTCCACAGCTAAAATAGTCAGTGCTTTATGTTAAATGCTTCTTCAGATTTCATCATCTTTTTGTGTTTCAAATGCTGGCTTCTTACTCTTTTCTGTAGTGCTCATCACCATCTTTCCTTTCCTGCCTATACCTCTCTGACTCTCTTATGTCTGTACTGCAGTCAAATAATTTTTCAATATGTTATATTTCTTTAATTGAGTTTTAAGAGTGTAGAAAGTACTGGAGGTCACTTTAGTTGAACCTCTCTTCTGATATGGCAATGTCCTTTATGCCATCTTTCACGCATTATTATCCAGTCTCTCAGAATGATGGTTGTTGACAGCAGGCTGGGTGCCTAACAAGGCCACCTGCTTCATTTCAAGAAGTTTTCATTCTTTCAAGGTTCTTTCTCCTACCTTGACATTTCATTAAACAAGTATTTCCTGACTACTGTGTGCCAGGCAACATATCCAGAACTAGAGATACAGAAATGAGCCCATCAGGGTTCCCACCTTCCAGTGGATGACAGTGGGTTCTGTTCTCTAAACGAGTGGTCCCCAACCTTTTTGGTACCAAGGACTGGTGCTGTTATGAGAATCTAATGCCTGATGATCTGAGGTGGAGCTTAGGGAGCAGCTGCAAATACAGATGAAGCTTTACTTGCTAGCCTGCCGCTCACCTCCTGCTGTACAACGGGTTCCTAACAGGCCATTGACCAGTACCGGTCCGTGGCCCCGGGATTGGGAATCCCTGCTCTAAACCACATGGGAGAGTTTAACTTTTCTATCTGAGGACAGTCCTTTGGTTTCTTCTGAGTCATGTTTCTTAAAATATGGTCCTTGGGCCACTGGAATGGGAACCACCTAGAATGTCTGTTTGATTGTAATTTCCCGGCTCCTCCTGGGATTAATACATCAGAATCATCTCTATAAATTCAAGGATTGGAGTCCCTGGGATCTGCAATTGAAACAAGCACCCCAGGTAATTCTCATGCACAATAAAGCTGGAGAATTCCTAAGTCTCACCTTTCCTGCCTAAATAATGCTAAGTTCCTCCACCTTCTTCATGTTACATAATCCTCAGGCTTTTTACCCTCCTGACTCTTCCAGCCTTCTGCATAGGCCTTTGTTCGTCTGTGCCTCTCTAAGCTGTGGCCGTTAGGGTGGAACATGCTCACCAGATGTGGTCACATCAGCAGAGAGTACAGTGGGCTTGCTAGTGTTCCCAATATAAACACAGAGCTTTCTGCTAAGGAAGCCAGAGTCTATTATTTGTAACCATGTCATACTGTTAGCTCATATTGAGATTTTGATAAATAAAATCCTTCAATTAAGACTCTGAGAATGTACCTGATGAAGATTTGTTTAAAAATTTGTGAATAATACAAAAAAGAGACAGATTATGAACTTGTAATGCCAACTATTTTTCTTAAATGAGATGTTAGCATGACCTTAAGAGCCCAAGGTGGCTTCAAGTGACCATAAGGACTTTCTGGGTGTTTATGAGTCATCACATTAATTTCTTGCTGTTTTTTTTCTTTTTTCTTTCTGGATTTCTATATGAACTCCACCTGCCCACTGTTTCTAGAATCTTTTAAAATCTACTCCTTAACTTTTTAAAATCATGGTATTTTTCCAGACTCTTCTATTTTCCAAAATTTCTTGACTGTTGTTCACCCAGAATGGTTCTAGAACCATATTTTCAAATTGTGTCAATATCCTGGGAGGTTAATTTTGTTGGGTCTAGTAACCAGATTTGTTTCAAACATCTAATCATCATCATCACAATAGATAAAATTTATTAATTTTTTTAAAATTTCAGACATTGAGTGTTTTACTTTTATTATATTTTTTAATTTACTCAGCAAATATAGGACTTACACACACTTGATATTCTCTTTTACAAAAGGATAAAGTGAGCCAGGAGAGATTACTATTGGCATAAGTTTAAGTGGCAGAGATGGTGCTTAATCTTTGATCTTGGTGATGCTTAACCCCTACCTTAAATATATATATAGTCTCTTACCATAACACCACCTATTTCAGATTTCAATTTTTTCTCAGCCTAATTTATTCTCCCTCAAACATGAAAGCCTTGTAGAAAAGACAGCACCAAAAGAGAAGCTGAAAAGTTCTTCGTAACTGATTAATATTAGGCTCATTTCTCAGGGAGTACTGTCCTTTTAATTCTTCCTTTTCCTTGGAGCTGAAAAGTCTCCCTTGTTATTTCTCATGGTTCTCTTTTTTCTTTTTCTGCAAGCTTGGCTCATTCCGGGACTTTGTCTTCTGGTGCCTTTGTTACAGGCCTCGTCTCTTTTCTTGTCCTCACCCTGTGCTAGGTGCCCCACCTTCCATCCTGGCCACATGTCTTTTTACAACTTGAGCTACTAGGAGAGTTGTCTGTGTGGCCACATTGGCTCTTTAGATGCTGCCCCCTTTTCTTCTTCACCAGGATAATTTGCATGGTTCTGCCAAAGTAAGTTTTGTTTTTAAAGTTCCCACATTTCTGGAGCCATCTTTCCTTTTGATCACCTCTCTTTTTATATCTTTTTTTTTCCTATGGGTCTCAGCAATAGTCCTAAAGCCTAGGACAGGTATCTGACAATGCCTAGAGTCCTGCTTTATTATAGTTCCTAAGGTTAGTATTCATTTTCCTTCAGAATTTCCATTCATTCATTTCTGCATTCTTTCAACAAACATGTACGAAAATATGTTATGAACCTGTCTGCTTCATCAGGAGGTTTATGCCTCATCGGCACATACTGGGTGTTCAATAAATATTTGTTGAAAAAGTAAAAATTAGTTAGACTTGAACTTAGAGTGGAAGAGTCCCTCGTTGATTTTTCCCAGCTTTCTGTGTTATCGAGCCGCCTATAAGGCAATTAAAAAATATGTCAAGAACTCTGCTTTTAGAAGGACTCGCTTTCCAGCCAATATCTGGAGATTTGAGGTTCCCTGCCATGGCTGTACTTACTTCTGTGTCAATTTATACTTTGTATTAGGAAAGAGATTTCATATCCTGTATATTACGTAGTCAGAATAATCACCTTGGTTTCCTTTTATTTTTGCAGCCCCGCTCAGATTCTGCCCACCATGCTTCCTGCCCCCGGAGCATGGACTTCTGTACTATAGCCGCTCTTCCTTGATGCTCAGTCTGCTGAAAGCCCTCTTCTCCCTCACACTGACCCACTCAAAAGTGCCTCCTACCAAGCATGTGACATCAAGCCTAGGGGACAATTGTTAACACATCGGAGTATGAGATTATAATGCTACCGTAATTATTATAATGCACTGTGTGTAGATAATAAATCATGGATTCTTTCAGTATTGGTTCTGTCCTTTTTCCAAATTTTTTTTGAAGGGTTACTATGTACTTCTTCCTTCATGAACATTCTTTCTGTGTCATATCTGTTGTCCTCTCAGATGTGTATATTCTGCATTCTCCTCTTCAAACTTAAGTTTAAATTATTGTTAATAAGTTTTCCTCCACTTCTATATATGGAATCTCAGTAACCGAGCTTTTTCTCTTTTCCCTGTCCCTTGCAGCAATTACAGTCTCAAGGAAAGCACCCTGACAACCTCCCACTTGTTTTTGCTTCTCCTGTCCAACATCATACTTAAACTCTTTGGTCAGGAAGCTCCCAGACTTCTGATTCTATGCATAGTGCATTAAACCACTGGTGCCACCAGTGGCCTCAGCGCCCCTTGGTTCTGGCCACATTGAGCTCCCTGCAGCTCTCAGAGTAGGCTGCATTCTCTCATGCCTTCAGGCTTTAACAATGCCATTCCCTTGGCCTGGAGTGCCCTTTCCTTCCCCTCAGCTCCCTCCCCATCTCCCACTCCATCCCTGTTCATTGTCTTCTATAACTTCAGCTCATCCTTGGAGCTCTGCTACATGGAGGAAGTTCTCTCTGAGAACGCTCAGGTGGGTCAGCGCCCCTCCAGTCTCTTCCCACAGAAATAACTCTGCAGACCTGCCCTTGGTCTCCACTTTTCTGTACTCTAATGGTAGGTTTTCTTACCTGTCTTCTCTCCCTTCTATGCCTTATGCTTCTGGATACATCAGGAGACATAGGGGTTTACTTGCTTTTCTGAAAGTTTGGCCCACTTTACAGTGGGTGCTGAGTAAACAGTAGCGTCTTACCAGAGGTGGGAGAGACAATTTCAGGGAGAGAATGGCGAATGTACAGATCTCAAACAAAACTGAACTCCCCGAACACAGTCAAGAGCACAAACTCTCAGAAAAGCAGCTATTAAGGACACAGAGTCCAAATTCACGCGGAACAAAAGACCCGTCTATAACCATTATTTATCACTCAGAAAACACTCTCTTTGTGCTCCATTGTCAATGCTCCACAGACCCTATCTGCTTTTGGACAGAGGAGGAAGAGAGCGAGGGAGAGAGAAATGAATAGAAATGAGAGTATACAGTTTCATTTATTTATTTATTTTACATATAAATCAGCTAATCTGTTTAACATTCATATTAAAGTTGTAATCACCTTTGCACACATTAAAATACAAACTAGCACAAGTAATAGGCCTTAAGAACAACATTACAATAGCTATTAACATATAACAGCTACCTTATCAACTTACAACATCCCTATAAAATAATAACTGCATCCAGGATTGATTCGAAGGAAACTCATTCTCCCAGAGCACTGAAGCCTGACAGAGTCTGGGGAGGCTGAGAGTCTGGCTGACTCGAGAGGCAGCTTTGGGGAACCGGAAAGAACACCCGAAGGGAGTCAGGAGGCCTAAGCCTTCACTGTGGCTCTCTTATCCCTTGGAGAGAGCATCTGGGGCATTGAGACTTACGTCTCCTCATTTGCAAAGTGGAAATAAAGATCTTTTCATCATCGTGTTTTTAGAGATAATTAAATGAGATCATGAAAAAGCACACAGCATACATAGCATGTGCTTAAAAAACGTTGGTGCCTTTTCAAGACGGTCAGGTTCTGGAGTGGGCAAGAGCAGAACAGGCTGCTGCAGAGAACTGGACAGCTCTAAACTATATTGTCTTTTCCACTCATCCATTTTACTTACTTACTCATTGAACGTTTATTGAGCACCATCATAGATGGTCAGGTGAAATAAAAAAATGTTAGAACATTAGAGTTTCTCTCTGTATGGGACTCACAATGGAGTTGGTAAGATATCAGGTAAACGACAAGCTGGGCAGAAATGAACATATGATATAAGAGAATATATATCTCATGTTAAGGGAGGACAAAAAAAGGAAGGACTCGGAGTTGAAAACAGGAAGTAACTTCATTGACTCGAGCCTTAAAATATAAAAAGTATTTCGATAAATAACGAGGAAAGAATATTTTAGGCTGCAAAGACATGAAGGCATGGTATATCTTGGGAACATCAAAAAGAATTTTTTGCGGGGAGGAGCCAAAGCTTGGAGAGCAAGGAAGAATAAAGAGAAGATGATGATAGAAAGACAGTTGATGCAAGATTTCAGAGTGCTTTCAATGTGGGATGACAGTGTAGATTTTAGGTCAGGTGGAGACACTTGGGATGTTTTGTAGGTAAAGGGTAGCTAGTGGACTTGGCCGAGATGGGAAGAGTAAATCTGACTTGTATCCTAGGAAGATACAAGCACTGAAAAATGACAAAGGTAAAGGATGACTTGGAAAAAAGTGAAGAACTTGATAGGATGCTCTAACAGTCTGGGAGAAAATAATGAGAATAAGCAGGGCAACGGAAGACAAAATAAGAAGACGGTGTAGACAAAATCTGTCATGACAAGAGAACTGATTGGATATGGGAGATGACAAAGAGGCTGGTGCCGACTCAGGTTTTAGAACAAGTATTAGGAATATGGGAGGACCCCTTACTGAGATCAGGACAACAACTGGAAATAAAATGATTTAGTTTTTCGATGTCAAATTACAGGCAACAATGTATATTTTCATTAGTACTTGTTCTCATAATTAGCCACCAGAATGGGTGCTAGGAGTATAAACTTGGAACTAGGATTCAATTAGGACAAATAAAATAATTTAGGGATACTCAGAAATGTTGATCCCCAGTATTTTAGCAATAGATGGTATATTTAGAGCTCTATATACAACAAACTACTGTTAACTAACCCAATTTAAATTTCTACAAAGCGGTATTCTTAGTGATGGGCCTACACATTTTGATGCTGAGGTTTAGATATTTGGAGACCCACCTCTTAGGACAAGCTGTTACCCAGGTTTCTAGATAAAGAGCGAAAAAGTGGCCAGTTTAACCCCAGTGAGGGCTTTTGTGTATTTACGAGCCATTCCACCTTATTTATTCATAGAGTTTAGCTCAGAGACTATGCAGGCTACAGATGTTAATGCTGATGTCCTCCATTGACCAATATCAGGTAATTTCTTACCAGAGCCTTGAGAAGAACTGGTGGCCTTCAGGCCCACTGAGAGCATGTTGACTAACTGCCATTGTCCTGTAGGGAAATAACCAGGAGGTGTTATACATGCTATAGCTAGAGAACTCCAGGAAGAAGATGGTCCATTACCTTCCTCGATCACTGAGGAAGAACTACACACACCTGTACCTGTCTGGTTGAAATGTGACTCTGCCCCTTGCTACCCAAGTCTATGAGGGGAAGGCAGTTAGGCTTTCTTAACGTGGAAAAACATCTTGCCCTTTATGGCATTGTTGAAACTACGTATCTGGATGTCTGAGGAGACCTCAAACCATACAGGCTTGGGGGGCTGTTTTCAATGCGTCCCCTTTGTGGAGTAGGCTCTAGGCTTGATGTCCGGTAGCTGCTGGGGAAGTCTCTATCTCCACCCCAGAGGGTGTCCCTTTTCTGGCCCTGGGTCTCTGGTGGTGGTACCTGGCAGCACTGGTGCCCAAGGAGATTTCTGAGCTTCTGCACCACACACTCCCTGGCTCGGGGACTCTGCCAGGGATGGCAAAACGCCTAATTAATATTCAAATCTATTCAAGTCCTTTCAATTTGAAGTCTATGCATATTATCAAATAGAACAAAATGCAAATATATACAAATTCATCCATATGAAGAAATAAATCAGGGGAGCTCTGCATAATGGGATTATAATCACTCTCAGGGCTTGTCTTTCTTCTTGAATTCCCCAGAGCCCCAAGGCCCAGAGCTGGTTGTGATGCTCCTCCTGGGACTATTTAGCAGCACCATAACCTTTTCTCAACACAGGCTCTTCCAGGGTTGGATATTTCACGAACCTTTATAAAGATGCTATCGTTGTCCACTGATTGTGTCTCTCACTGGACTTCTGGAACATAGTTGTGGTGGATTTTGGGGGTGAATGTGGGATGGGGGCAGACTCAGAGGCCCATTTGGGGGCCTCACATGTTGCCACTTATGCAGGCCCTTGGGGTTGGCCTGGAACAGAGTCAGTTACTCTGGCCCTCGCTGTTCACCTAACAGTCCCAAGCCTTCTATGGAATCTTGATGCATCCGTAGCGTGGATGGAGAGGGGCTAAGCTTCCTAATTTCTTATATCTTCTCTAACCTGAGGGAGACTTCGTAAAGTTTTTAAAGTACATCATCTTAAGGCCTAAATGACTTAAAGTGGGGTCTAATACTATCACCAGATACAGTCTCCTTTGTTTTGGCACGTGGCAAGACATACAAACTCATCCTTGAGTCTGCAACCCAGGTTCACTTCCACACACTGTTTATACCCACCTTCTCGTGCCCCCTTCCCAGGCAGATCTTCAAAGTTCAGAAATTCAACCACGTTCAGAGACAAAGAGAGAAAATGAAAGTGCAGGTGAACCTCTTGCCTGACAGCAAATCACATGTAGAAAAACACAGTGCTCATTTGTCCTTTGTTTTATACTATTGTTGTTACTTATCTCTGTTTCATTTCAATTACACAAAAGACAGGAGGAGGCCGGGCTATGTGGTGTTTTAAAGGAGAGTTTCCATACTCCATGCTAATGAAGCCAAAGTAAATCGCTATTAAGAATCATTTAGTGAGGTTTAACTACAGACTCCAATAGATGGTTCCCCAAATTTCTCCCCCAGGGGACCGAATGATAGTTGCATCTAGTGAACTCCATTGATTAATGTAAGCATAACCGATACTGAGTCATAGTATAATATTATAATAACCATTTCATACTCAGCATCTTTTACTTGTTAACCCCAAAGTACCTCGTAAATATAATGGGAGGAAGATCATTCTCTCTAACTTATAGATGGGGAGACTCAGGCAAAAATCTCTCATGCAGAGAGGTGGATAGGAATGTCTGCATTTTATTGTGAGAGAAGGAGGGGCTGCCAGCTCCCTTTTGTCTCCAGTCCTTGTGGCACGCAGAATAAGGAGCCCTGAAGACATTCATGTCTTGATCTTTGAATACATTACCCTACAAGAGAAAAACGACTTTGCGCACATGATAAAAAGTCCTGAGATGGGAGATGATCCTGGATTATCTCAGTGGGCCTGATCTCATCACAAGGATCTGTATAAAGGAGAGGTGGGAGGTTCAAAGTCAGGGCCAGCAACAGTGGATGTGATGGCAGAAGCGAGAGGTTGGAGTGATGCCAGGAAGGAGCCGTAAACCAAGGAAAGCAGGTGGCCTGCTCCTGGAAGTGGAAGAGGTGAAGAAACAGGTTGTCCCCTGAGGCCTCCAAAAAGAACCAGCCCTGCTCACACCTTGACTTCAGCCCAATGAGACTCATTCTAGATTTCTAGCCTCCAGAATAATACTATAATACACATGTGTTGTTTTAAGCCACTAAAGTTTGTGGTAATTTGTACATCAGCCATAGGAAACTAATATAGTGTCAATACAGCCATTCTCAACTGAGGTTTCTCTCCTGAACCAGGGAACCCAGAAAATAATAGTTTTTTTTCCCTTCTCCCATGGATAGCACATAACTAGCACCATTTTAGATGCATAGGAAATAATTTAATTCATTAACACAATGAATGCCTTTTTGGCATTTGAGTTGAATTGTCCCGATGAACCCTGCTGAGAAAGCACGCATGGCTTCACCTGCTCTCGCAGAAGGTCGCACAGGACCTTGCCTTGAAAAGAGACTGGAGATGCTGGGCAGATCTACTCTGACCTTAAGCACCAGGCACCA
>NW_011888911.1:1379515-1405938 GCF_000151845.1 Pteropus vampyrus | reverse complement strand
GGAAAAAAACCACTTATGTTAAGTCAATAGACTGTGACGAGCACTACAAGGGGTTTCCACAGGGGGCTGTGGAAGGAGGGAGAAAGGGCATTTAAATTTGCTTGTGAGAGAAAGGTCAGGGAAACTTTCTCTAGGAGGCAAAGTGAGCTGGTCCTTAGGGTAGAAGTCAGCAGGACTAACATGGTGGGGAGGGGAGGTCCTTTAGAGCAAAGGTCCACAACCCCTGGGCCGCAGACTGGCATGGGTCCTTGGTCTGTTAGGAACTGGGCCGCACAGCAGGATGTGCGTGGTGGTAATCGTGAGGGAGCAGAACACACTTGGAGATGTCAGCAGCTTGGTTTGGCTGGAGTGCAGGGTGTGCGTGATTGTGGGGAGGAGAGAGGCCAGACTTCCAGCCTGAGGATCTTTATCCTGTATGTGCTGGGATGCCATCAAAGGAACACACAACCGTCTAATGACAGAGACCTCTGTGCCCGAATCTGACACATCTGGCTATCCTCCTGGCTAAGCGACTCGAGTATTTCACTGATGAATGAAAACATCAAAACCTCATGTGTGATGAGTGTGCCTTCATGTTCCCCATCTGGACCGGGGCAAGTTAAAGCTGCTGCTCTAAACCCTCTAGTCTTACGACCTCTGGGAGGCTAGAATGTTTGTCTCCCACACTCGTCTCAGCCTGCTCAATCTTTCTGCCAGTCCTTCTGTCTCTCCCCGCTAGTGAGACAGCCACACACCTGTGCCTCTCTTCCCCTTCCTCTCTGCTATCACACTATGCTGTCATTCAGACACCTGGGAGAGTGCATAGTGTGCACACAGCAGCCTCTGGGTGCTGGCTCCAGCTCTTCCCTCCCTTCTCCTCCTCTCATTCATCAGCTCCTGCAGTGGGTTTCCCATTGGCAGTTTGGGTTGAAGAAAGAGGCCCAGAGGCCTAGTGATGAGAATATCTTTTTTTTTTTTTTTTTTTTTTTTTTTTTTGGCGGCGGGGGGATTGAAAAATAAAATGACAGTAAGCAACTAGCAGAGCCCAGTTGACAATGAAGTGAATATCAATATCTGTGGTTGTATTGACCTTGAAGGTTTTTTAAAACTAGAACATGAATTCTCGGAGTACATTACTATATACATTCTGAATCTTTTCACTGTGCAAAGCAGAAAATCCATCCTTTATGGACGTGAGCATCTCTGGTGTACAGCGTTGATTTTAAAATAAACATTCTGAAGGGCCAGTGGAAGAAAATCTATGGTCGCTTTAGCTACAATCTTCCCTATCAGCACAGATGACCACGTGGCGTTCCCAGGCTCTCCCAGGAGGGACAGGGCTGAGAGTCACGTGGAAAGGAACAATTCTCAGAGTTCTTCTCAGTTGTGAGGGAGGCAGTGATGTCAATGACAGACAGGCAAAGCCACCACATTCCAAACTGTATGTTTTTGGCCTTATCACATGTTTAGTTTTCCATGGTAATTCCTGAGTTCACTCACACTGTGCGAGTCACCTTAGGACAATGTGACATGAAAACTCTCAGCAGCAGCTCCCATGAGTCACCTTAACTCTTCTGGTTAAAAACTGTGCTTAGGCCCCTTGCATGGCCCTACTTAATGTAAGCGGCAGAGTTGACCTTTGCACAGCATAGTTGAGAACTGTGCAAATCCACTTAGACATGGATTCCTTTTCAATACCTGTACTGTTTCCAATCCGTGGCTGGGAGTCTGGATGTGGAGGGCCGACTGTATGCACTGTTTGACAGCATTTCGATATCCATGGGGCGGGGAGGGGCGGTCCTAGAACCAATCCCCTGTAGATATGGAGGGACTACTAAGTTTTGGGGAAGTCAGAAGTTATATGCAGATTTTTGAATGTGCCGGGAATCAGCGCCCCTATGTAACCCCCACATGGAGGTGAGGCCTGGGCAGTGTGTGGGAAGGGGCAGAATGGATATGGGGGGTAGAATGCCAGAAAATGAGCGTCCCCCACTCCCCCGGAGCTTGTCTTCTTTCTTTAGACAAGTTTCTGTTAAGGAGTTGTTCTAAAGCATCTTGATATTTACTGAGAAGGGACTAGTGACCTCCAGGCCCTATGCCTGGTGGACATTCAAATACTCTGAATTGTGTTAAATTAAAGGAGTAAAAAGGCTTGTTGTAAAGGATATTCATATTTGCATTAGAAAATATTGTTTTCAGTTCATATGGTAACAAATGCCAAGAAAGATACAAACATCTCTGCCTTGACTGCCTAAATGTTGAAAGTAGACAACATACGAAGACTAAGACCAGTGAACTTAAAAAATAACAGCAATATAAATATTTTTTCTCCTTTGGCAAGAGTTCAGTGGTACAGATCTTAGAAAATAAATATCTGTTGGTAATGAGAGGGAAATGTAGATTTCCTATGAATATTAGCAGAACAGGGGAGGAAAGTGATATGTTTTTCTGGATGGCATTTCTTGATTCCGATCAGTTCATCATCCACTTATTGCAGCTATCAAGTATGGAATCTATCGCTGAATATCGCTGCCCTGGTTTGCTGAAGGGGGAACCCAAAGCAAAACTCGTGCCCAGAGACATAGGCGTCCGCATGCACTGGGAGCCCTGGCCACGGGTGACAGCGCACTGCTGATGTGACCTCGTGTTCCACTCAAGGGCTCAGGCTGTGGAATAAAAAGAAGGAATTGTGTGTTTTCCACTCGGAGATCTATCTGCCTCGCATTCTTCCTCTGTATTCCTCTGATTCCATCTAAAGGAGCTTTGAAAACTTCAAAGAACTTTTATGTTTTGCTAGTTTATCACGAGTGTCCATCTTTAAAGCAATATTATGATTTAAGCATGGCCCGGATAGGTACATGCCATCTTCAGAAATGATTTCTGATGTAAGTTAAGATGTACCAGCTGCAGCCAAAGTGAGGAGCATTGGAGGCTGAATGGCATTCAGACTCTTCTGTATTCCAAGAGTCTTTTTATTTCTCCCTAACGACCATTATTAATCATTTCAGAACCATGTGGTCTCCCGACATTTTTACTATTCTAGACTTGACAAAAAGGAAGGTTTTGATGTCCTGGAATGCCTTTTCATGTAGAGTAGCTCTGTTCTTACAGAGCACAGCTAACACTGGGCTAACCTCTCCCCAAGCAGAATGGGGTTTAACTTTTTTTTTTTTAATCCACCAAAGGAAAGTTAGATGGTAATGGATTCTGGTTAGGAAATCAGCATTTGGCTTTCAAAATGTTAAGCTCAACTGGAGCTGGGTTGCGGAGGAAAAGAGCAGCCACTCGCCACGTAGCAAAGCTTCTCAGATTTCTTATTCATGCTTTTGTGTTAGGAGAGATGATTTTTTTTTTTCTATTTCTATTAGCTCTTTTTCCCAAACCCTATATGTTTTGAAGGTGGAGGACCATAGGCCAGGCCAGGGGTGCCTGCGGCTTCCTGACAGCCACATGGCTGTTAAGGCATCTCTGTGACCGAATTCCTCCTGAAGGGATGAGCAGCAAGGGGTTTGGGGTCTACATATGCGTATTTGAATGGCAAGTCTATCACTTGACAGTGATGTGACTTTCAGGCAAGTTATAGAACCTAAGTGTCAGTAGTTCTCATCTGCAGATGGGTATGACACTCCTGCTTTACCAGGTAGCTATGAGGATTCAATGGGGGAACTACACATGGAAAGCTCAGCAAAGGACATGACCATCGGCCCCAGTCCGGCCTCCCATGGCTGGTTCCAAATCAACCATAAGGCGTAGTAGTAGTAGAGAGAGAAACACAACGAGACTGGGTTTTGATTCTTTTCTGTTCTCACATTTCTCCTTTTTCCATGCAGCTTTCTACTGAGGGAACCCAAAGCAAGAAGCAAGTCGTGCTTGCGAAAGAAAGGGGAGCAGGTGGCCAGATCGAGGGGCCAGGGAGGCAGCAGAGCCAAGGGCACACATCACATCTCTTTATCTGGGGAAGAGATTATCTTTAGCAACTTCTCAAATTATGCAGTTTGATTTTTTTTCCTCTCTGACCTGTGTAGCATCAAACCTGCAATTTCAAATAAGATTTTTCAAACCTTATGCAAACAATTTTCTTCTCTGACATGAGCTGCTCAAGATGTCACCTGCCATTTGCCAGTGGAACTTGTAGTAAAAAGACAGATGATTCTACCTTCTCTTCAACTCCACTACACATCTAGGACCCCCAGGAAGACAGACAGTGTGAGGACGGATAGACTGGCGGGTGGCAGCTCACCTTGCTCCTAAGAAACCAGCAGGAGACTACGATGGTGAGTCAGATGTGGGGAGGCTTCTCAGGTTTGAGTAAACTTTATCTAAAATCCCACGGTGACCAAAATGTATCAGACACTCAAACAATGTCCGATGACTTCAGGTCCGATGACTACTAGCCATTCAGGCCACACAGAGAAGACGAGGAGACTGCTCCAGCGATGGCCTCAGCCTTCATTCCATGTCCCACTATCTTAGTTTATACTGTATCTGGATCCTGCCTGGGGTCTTAGATCCAATCTTGCTTGTAATTCTCAAAAGGTGAAAAAGGCAAGCTGCCACCTGCTAGGAGATAAAAGAAGGTGGAAGGAGTTCTTGGGGCCAGGAGGACTCCTGCACCTTCCCTCCTGCAGAGCGCAATGCCTGCCTCGAAACCTGGAGTCCTTGCCTGGAAAGACGCACTTTCAAACGCAGGGCCACAGCCCATGGTGATATTTTACATGATGTCTGTTTCTGTCCGGAAGTGCAAGCAGAGAAGCACCTCTTTAGCCTCCTGGGAACATTGGGAGTAACTTCAGCATCTATTTGTTTTGTTTTTGCAGCATGAGGGGAGAGCCAATAATATTGGCTCCGGATCAGTAAAGGGGCAAAAACCCCTGAGGGAGGGCAGTGGGCCCAGGCCTAGGAGTGGGCTTGCTGGGGAGAATGGGGGTTTTTATAGCTGGCAGCCACCCTCCTGGGAAAGATACCCCAGTCCTCACCCAAAAGAGAGACATCACCCACTGCAGGAAATGGCTCGCCACAGGGAAACCAACTCAGCTAGCTGAGGTCTCTCGCTCACTCTCTCTGTAGCTCTCCCAAGCCTCTCAAGCATTTCTATTCATACCCACCTGCTTCTTGGCACTCTTTTATCACAGGCACCCTCATATCCATCAGAAAGAGGAGAAAGAAACAGAACCTCCTAGGGAAGCTGCTGCCATCTGAAAGGTCTGCTCCTCCCTTCCTTGACCCCTGCCACATGCTCAGCTGCCCCAGCCTCACTGCCGGGGGCAGAAAAGGGCCCAGGCGCCCAGAGCACAACTCCCTCCCTGGGCTGCTGGCTGGCAGCGCACTCCTGGGCTTTGCAAGCGCTGCTGCTGCCACCATCAGGCAGATGTAAGAACTGCAGGGTTCACCTGGTTTCACATCCCAAAACATTCCTGCAGCTCCTCCCTGATGGGGTCTCAAGAAAAGAAATAGGCCCTCCCCCCCAGTCTCCCTTCACACAGGTGCAGTGTCCTATGTAAGAAAAAGGCTTCAGAATCCAGCACCCTAATGAAATGGCATTCCTTGTGAGTGTGGGGTAGACCCAGCATACCGAAACGAGGTGTGGAAAAGTACAGGTTCTAGGATGTGGAGAACAAAGCCACTGGGACATTAACAGACAGTTGCTCTTTCTTTGTAAGGAGGGCAGTGAGGCAAGGACGGGTGGCAGTTGCTTCTTGTGCAGCATCTGGGATGGGTCTCCAGGAGAGAGCTCCACAGTTCTGTCTCCTGAATGCCTGCATGATGAGCCAGCCAGACTCCAGTGTCACTCTGAAGTTGTCATAGCTCCCAGCACTGCCAAGGGTGACAGGTGGACTGTCATGCTGCACCAGAGCCGAGTCACCTGTGGCATTTGCAAGTGACTGACGGAAATGGGAACTGACATTGCATTGAAGAACAGAAGGACGCGATTGTTTCTGAAACTGAGGAGTGGGTGGCTTGCCAGAGGATGTTTCTCTTGGCAGTGTCCCTGACAACCCAATGGTCATTCAAGGCCTCACTCAAGAATGAGGCTTTGGAATGGACATGGAAAGGCTTCTAGATTGCCAGAGAAACCTCCCAATGGCAATGTGGGCAGGTGTCGGTGTCCGGCAACTTCCTACAGGGCAAGAACACACTTTAAACAGTTGGGTTCTTTCCTCTGCACATGGTAGTATCGTCAAAAGTGCTGCCTTCTTCTCCTTCTTTCATTATTTCTCAACATTTCAATATGTATTCATAGCCTCCTGTGTGCCAGATAGTGTGCGAGGCACCAAGGGACACAAAAGAAATGGATATTTTAATCAACCAGTTAAGAGAGAAAAAGTCCCTGCCTTTGCTTTTTTTTTTTTTTTCCCCCCCGGAATGGCCACAAAAGAAGCTGCCGAAGCAACATCTCCTTGTTGTTATTCAGCCCCAAAGGCTGGCCTGTCACTTCCCTAGGCAGGAGTGGCCTGGAAACCTTGTACCCTCCAGGTAAAGCTTAAACCAGAAAGATGAAAGAACCAATTCAGAAAGAGTCTGGAATTAAGGAGAGAGAGAGAGAGCTACAGTGTGGGGCCACTACTCGAAGGTCAGCTCCCCACTTTTCATACACACCCTTAAAACGCTCTTCTATGCCTAGACACTGAGGATTCCCACCAGTTACAAGAACACGACTCAGTTTATGCCACAGCTTAGAATCTGCTCATGCATTTTTCAGAGTTGATGATTTGGAGCAGCTGGATCTATCAGCATCTTGAGGAGCTCGAGGCACACGAAAAGGTGAACTAGACTGGCATGACTTTGGTCAGGCAATATAACCTTTCTGAAGGTACAGCAGTGATGCTAGCCGCCTCTCCTTGCCACCACGGTGATGAAATATAGTAGTGTTTGTGAAAGGTACTCTGCAAGTTGTGAAGCTTTATAGATAGTGCTAACTATCATCGTGCTAAGAACATATTATTGCCACTACTATCACCAACGACAAGTCAAAAAATTTGCCTGGCACCTACAAGAAAACGTGCTGGAGAAAGAGATCTATAACATATCATCTACCTTCTAGGAATTTATTATCTCAAATAAATAGCTTGTTGTTAATATGAAATATTTAGGAAATCTTGGAATTGGAGAGAGTTTGGATGTCTTCTCATCTACTCTCCAATCCATTCTTAGGAAATGACTCTTCCATTCTTGATGGGCCTAATTCCACTCTTAGTTTTCCAGCAGTGGGAGGCTGTTCAATGGGCCAGCCTTAGAAACTAGGGTTAGATTGTGACAGTCTTGGAAATGTCACTGTCTTATTTCTTGCAGAATGATGGAGGCTCTTGCTTCACTACTGAGCTTGTCCTGCTGGTCCCCACCATTTCTTAATGGGGAAATTAGAACATGATGAAGTGTGGGACACATGGGTAGGTCTGATGACATCCTTTAGTCTAGAATGAAAGGTTAGTTGGTACTGGAGCTTTGTAAACATGTCTAACACCTGAGTAGAACCACTTAGCTTGAAACCTTGTTGTTCCCAAAGCCAGTGTGGCTTAGCTTCCTCTTGAGAACAGGAAAGAAATCATCGGCAAAATGTCCCTAGGCATCTCTTGCTTATCTCATCCTTATCCTTGTCTCTCTTTTTGGTTTACCATTCAGGTTCACTGTTAGGCTGCCTTCATCTCTGGCTAGCCTTCTAGGGGCCCTAGAAACTGGCCAATCCCATTGTTCAGTGACTCCATCAGACTATCAGTCCAGTGTGGACTCAGCCACGCCTGCTTCTGTGTGTTGCATGTTCCTTTCCACATTTTTTAGCCGACACATCACTCTTAAGTACATATCTACCTACCACCCTTCTCTGTCTTCCCTATGGAATACAGACTGACAGTTAAAATCAGTTCCTCCATAGTTACTGTATTGTTCACTTTTCCATCCTTTATATGAGAGCTATAAAGAAAGATGAGCTGGAAAAAGAGAGTATATTTTCATTCAAGTCTGCATGTGAAACACAGGGAATACCAAGAAGAATAAATAACATGTTGATTCTTCTTTTTTTGTCAGTTCATGGAACTCATAGTATAGGGAGGACTACAGACCCATAAGCTACTAATAATAAACTTAATTCTGATAATCTGTCCTCAAAACTTTTAGCCCGGTATTTACAACCATTTACTAGCTGACCTTTCCCAAGCTTCCTCTCCTACTCTCTTCAACACACTAACATTCCAGCTACCCACAGGACCCATGGCTCTGAACATGTCACATTGTGCCCTGCCTTCTTGCCTTCGCACGCACTCTAAGGTACAGCCTGAAACAGTCTTTTCATTGGGAGAACTCACAGACATCCTCTAAATTCAAGTCACTTCTTCTGTGCAGTCTTTCCTGATACCCTTGGCCATTCCAGCTGCTCTCTGAACTCCCTTATCACCGTGAGTCTAAGCGTACACTCCCTGAACAGACTGAGATGTCCCCTGGGGCAGAAATATGGCCTTAGTCATCTTTTCATTAAAAGCCCTTAGCATACTGCCTATCACATAGTAGGCCCACAGTGAATGCTAGATAGGTGGCCAAGGGCTGAGCTTTGGTGTCATAAAATGCTATTAGATCACAAAGGAAGGAGTAATAAATGTGGCCCTTTGAGACACCAGATCTATAAAGTACCTGGGGAGAAAGGGTGAAAATGATGTCTTGTTTTCATGGCAGCAACCCTCAGTGTCAGATTTCAAATTCCTGTCTTCTAGGTCTAAGTTAGAAAGAAAGTAAACTTGCAACAACTATCCAATGAATGTAGGCCAAGTAGGCAAACCATCTGGATAATACAGCCTGATCTTGGTATGTCCTTTTAAAACTGCCCTTGCAGTGTTGGTGTCGATTATCCAAAAAAAAAAAAAAAACCTACACAAAGAACAAAAAAAAACCCCCAAAACGGCCTCAGGTAAATCTACTTCACTTTTCCTATGAGGACGCCAATGCCAGGTAGAAGGTCAGAATGAAAGATCACCTCCCACGTGAAGAAAATGACTGAGCTGAGATCTGTTCTAAGTTCTGGATATCACTACACTTTAGCGATAAGTGGTGTGTGTGTGTGTGTGTGTGTAGAGTGGGGTCATGAATAGGAGGAGGCTTGGAACGGACATGGAAAGCCTTCTAGATTGCCAGAGAAACCTCCCAATGGCATATGGGCAGGTGTCTGTGTTTGGCTACTTCCTTGCCTTTCCCCCGCCTCTTCTTTGCCTTTATTTCCAGGAAGGAAATGGATGAGTGTCCACCTCCCATTCTCCATGCTCCAGCCAGGGCTGCCACAGAATAACTTTGCAAGCAGAAGGATTCACACATGCTGGCCACTATTTCTATGGCTTTAACTTGTAACCAATGTACCCAGGGAAAGCTGACATTTATTTAATCCTCATAGTGGTGTTGACTGTATACTCACGGAAACACTGTATGCTTATGGAAGACATTTGTTTCCAAGCAGCTTATGCTAATTGCAGTGATATAATGGAAACACTTATCTAATATTGACATTTACTGACTTCTGGAAGTATACAGCCAGAATATTCATTTTACTATTGAGAGAAGGGGAAAAGGAATATCCCTAGCTCCTTCAGTGGGTTAGAAACAGAAAGTTAATGAAAGTTACTGTTAAATGTGGTGGTGGTGGTTCTTACTCTACAGTAATAATGTGGCTTCTGAGAACATGCGGAAGGTCAAGCTCTGGCAGACAGCAGGACATAGCATTATTTTCCTGGATGTGGGAGAAATATTCCAATGATTTGTAAGGTACCTATCTTCTTATTTGACATGTACATCTAACTGGGTGAAATCTGGCTTTCCCCTGGGGAAAAGAAAATGGAGCAGTACTGTGCCTCAATGCAGTAGACTCTCTGCATCACCCTCTAAATAGAGTTAAAAATCCCATTCTACTTGGAATTCCATGCAAAGCTATTTCAATAGGGCACAAGACACTAGCTGGCTTTGAGCCTCACTCCCTTATGGATCTCCCTTGGGGATCGCATGGGCTATGAAACCTGAGAGAACAGATACCCCCAGAGCCGCTGCTCCAGTTGGCTCCTGCTCTATGAATGCCGGGGTGTCCACTGGTCTTGAGGGAAGGTTGGGCCCAATCACTCTGCTGCAAGAATCACCATTAAAGTCAGAGCTGCTGTCCGAGTGTGGATTCCAGCACGCTCACAATCTTTCTGATCCTCTGCACTGCTAAACTAGAGGGTTCCTGCTTCCGGGCACAGGAGGAAGGAATTCAGTGCCTCACTGTTTCTAGGTTGACCCTGATTAAAATGCCTGCACGGGGTTTTCATCCAAAAGTCATCTCAACATCTTACAAGGATAAGGATTGTAGCTGAAAAATGATGCTTGTAACCATATTACTCCCTCTCCACCCCCCATTTACACTGACACCCTAAAATGAATGCTCTTGGCCCTCCTCCCCACTCCTCCATCACCGGCAATTTTCTTTTCCTTGTTCATGTTTCCAAAACAGTTTATCTTTTTATCTCCTTGGAAGAAAAGTACTCTGCAAATCAAAGGTATCATTAGTATTGTTATTATTTTGCTATTGAAATCTCTTGAATTCATTCTGGATTATTCTTGTGCTTTTTTGGGTCTGCAATATATAATGCCTCCTAAATCACCCCCACTGGGCTGAACAAAAAAGAAAAATTGCATCTTCAGGCCTAATCCCCTGCTCCGCCCTGTCTCCTGCTGGCCCTGGCTCCTACCAACACAAGCACTCCAGGCAGAACAGCTCCTTGGTCCTGTGCCTAGCTCACACTGCCATGTTCCCAGTGAGATCCTCCTTTGTAACCCAGGATGGAGGCCCCGGGGTGTCCTTTAAGTGCAGTGTGAAGGTGTTAACCCAACTCCATGCCTCTCTCCCCCTGGGGAGTTTCTCTTCCTCTGCAACTGGTCTAGCTGGCAACTGAGAACTCCCTGCTGGGCGGCAGACACGGTGACCACCCCCCTTCCCAAAAGACACGTCCCAGTTCCCTTCACCCAGAAAATTAGTGAAAGAAGTGGTCCCACACCCTTGGCAGCTGCGCATTGACCTTCCAGCACAAAAGAAGCGATTCTCCTCTAGACAAGACGTCATACCACTTGAGGGGCTGGAAGAGGGGGGAGGAAGCATCATACTTATTACTTGCCTCTTCTTTTGTTACATATGACATTTCTGGGTAAGGATCAATGTTTCCAAAGTTGCTGCTCACTCCCAATTTCCTTTCCCAACGCCTCTCAGCCTGTACCCTCTAGGATGCCCTTTGTTCTTTTGGCCGCCTCTGAGGGGCTCCTGTAATCTTCTGATGCCCTTCCCCACTCCCCAAGGGAGCTTCTGCAAGTTATGGCCTCTTGCTTTGTTCCTCCCTTTCCTTGCTTCCCTCCACTCACACTCTAGTTTAGCCTCCTGTCTTCTTGATGCTCTTCCATTCCCTGGGAGATTTATGTCACCATGAACCTCTACCTCTGGGGTAGATATCTGACAGCCCTCTTTGGTGATTCCTGCCAACGAGTCAGGAGAGCAAGTTGCTTCGATTCTTCCCAGTAGGTGGATGACATCCCAGATGAATCCTCAACTCAGGATATCGTAGACAGGTAAATGCAAGTTCTCACTTTCATCCCAACACGCTCAGAGCAGTGTGTTGGGATGAAACTTTCAGACCCACGAAATTACTAGGCAGGACAGGACACTCTGGAAATGCTAAAGCAAAATACCAGAAAGCGGGGAAGAGAACACCTTTTCTAGAGCGTCCGAAGTAAAAGGCACCAATTGTGCCGCTCACATTCCCTAGACTGTCTCGGAACTCCAGATCCGGTGGGCAGCAGGGAGTCGCCAGTCCTGCAAGAACATTATTTCTCTAAAGCTACTTAGGATGTGGGTGTGCAGGCTGGATAGGATGGGTCTTGAAGATGAAGGAGGGCACGAAAGGAAATCGTGGGCAAATTGAAATGGTAAAGGGAAAAAATAAAGCAAGTTCTAAGTTTATGGATGACAAGAGAATCGATTCCTTTTCACCCCAGGGCAGAACATGCCTCTTCTCTGCAGGAGGCAAATTGTGCTGTGACATTATCCCTCTCTGTACAAAGCATGCAGTCCTGACAGCTCAGGGAGGAGGCAACCCCAGCAAGGGGAAGCCCACAAGTAGCCCATCGACAGCTCTCCATCTCCTTGCGGGGAGCCAGGCCCAGGCAGGTTGGCAGGGAGAAAAGGGAGGCATGCGATTTGACATTTCCACAGTCACCTTCAGAAAGATAAATAAGTACTTAATCTCAATCTACATGAAGAGCCCAAACTTTAAAAGAATAGGGGCACAACATATTACTGAAGTTAATTATACCTTAATTTCATTCTCTAAAAGGTTAAGAAAACAAGTAAAGGTGAATAAATATTTGAAAAATTAGGAGGGAAAAGATGATTGGAAAGGACTTTAAGAGTTTACCTAAATGTTTTGTTATTAAAGTCTTCAGAGCGCTGTTTGGAGCACTCACTCCCTCTGTATGAGAACTAAGAGGAGCAGGAGCAGGAAGCTTGAGAATTGCGTTTCCAGAAACTGCAAGATGACACGCAGGTTCCCACTGTGAGGGGTGTCGGGCGGCAGATGGATGTATCGCCAGAGTGCCAGATATGGCCCTAAATAGAACCCTGGACATTTGTTTTCTCCGAGTAGAGGGCCATCCCTGAGTCTCTGCACATTTCCTTGGAAAGCATCCCAGGAGGAAGAGCCTTCGGGAGGTAGGGGTCAGACTGTGGCTCTGTGGGGAATGGGAGGTGCAACTTCAGTCAGGGGCATGGGGGGATGCAACCTCGGCCAGGGGGATGACAGCCAGAGCCATGCAGAGCCTGTGGGCTAGTCCTCTCATGACTCACAGAAAGTGATTATGCTATTCAATAATTTGATAAGTATAGGGTATCAGGTAGGGGTTGGGCATAGTGTGTGAATTAAGCATGTATGTGTAAAGGGTCAAATAGATTCCTCAGGGGAATTCACAATACTTAAAACAATATCCGCATTAAAATAAATGTCCACAGTTCAAGTCAAAAGAGAATCTATCACAATGAAGTCCATAAAATGTCAATTCATTTGACCTTTACTTCCTGTAGTCAGATGCTGTTCAAGGTACCTACAGAGCTCAGTGATGTAGGGTATTCTGACTGGCTGCATCCACTTTGGTCTTATCTTTCCTTAGACCTGTTTTGGAGTCCCATGGATGATGTGTCTACCATTTGATAGGTTGGCAGTGCTGGTCAAACTCAGAGCACTCAGGAAAATCAAGGAACTAAGAATTGCATGATGGTGTGGTTTCTTCCTAGTGCACTCAGGGCTAAGGAGAGATGAAACAGGGCATTTAACCTCCATAGAAAGATACTTAAATATTCAAATGAGGCAGATAAGAAATAGCGCTGATGATTCAGACAGCCATAGAGGCACTTAGGCACCTATAGACTTCTTATTCCAAGCTAAAGAAGAATTGTGTGGATTTGCCGCAAAAGAACACAAAACGCTGATTAAGATGTTTACTGGTTCCATGACCTATGTGTAGGGAGAACGCTTGGATCCTTCTTTCAGGAAGCCCACATGCAAACTTTTTAGAGGTGCAGGAGAATAAGAGCATATGTGAGTGTGTATATGTGTGTGTGTGTGTGTGTGTGTGTGTGTGTGTGTGTGTGTAGTTGTGTGTCCATAGCAAGCGTGCACACATCCAAGAAAGAAGATAATCTCACAAATGGCAATATAACCAAACTGTTTCTATAACGGTGTTCTGAGATAGTTCTTATTCATTCAGCCTGAAAACTCTGGGGAAGGCAATTTATCTTCCTGCTGCTGTAGGGAGCCCTGGTGAGGTGCACACAACTCATGAATACATGAGTGCGAGTGTGTGTATGTGTGAACATTATAATTATATACAGGGTATAACATAATCACATCGGGGGCGGGGGGAGCACTGCTCGGGTTTAATCAGGATGACCATAAGCAAAGTTTGATAAGGGGAAATGTGGAGGAACCACAGTACGGTGGAAGAGGTAAGGAAGGCGGTTGGGATTTTGCTTACATTGGATTCTCCCTGACTGACAGGCGAAGAAAGGGAGACATGCTGTTTGCTTGCAAAGCCAGCCACCCATGGTGGTGCTCTGCTTTCCTGAAAACTTTTACCCTTCATTTAATCAACAGATGGACATGCTCTGTTGTTGATTTTTCTGAGATTCCTGTCCCTCTCAGAGTTGTGCTGGCTGGCACAAATGCTGCCTCAGATGGCAGAGGCAGCACTGGCATTCAGATTGAGTGGGAAGGAACTGATTTATTTATCCCCTTCGAACTCAATTCCACAGGTGACTCTTGATGCCTTTGGCTAAGCAGGCACCCATAATCCCTCCCCGAATTCTCTGTCTCTCCCTCAGCCACTCTCAGCCCCACACAGCCCGGTGGCAGGGAGCCCAGAGGTGGCAAAGTTCTTTTCTGAAGGTCCACCAGCTCCCCTGCCCCTGCCAGGCCGCAGAAAAGAAACAATCAGCGCCAGGGGCGAAATTCTATTTTATACTCTGAATCTAGTGCTGTGAAGGGCTTGGAATTCAGTCTTATTCAGAGAACTCGATTAAATTCAATGAAACTCTTTACAAGCTTTTCCCAAGCACTGCAAATTACCCCCACGGTACATTCGGTAATTGCAGCCCCTTTTGCAACTGTGCGACGCACACACTCGCTTTTAAACACACTCATGCAAGTCAGACCTCAGCGGAGCCGAAAATCCACCTAAACAAAGCTCTCCTTCCCTGCTCGCTCCCTCTTCAGCCGGGGTCTGAAGGAAAGGAGGTGCCCAGAAGTTCGGGGCGGCACGAATCTTGCCTCATTAACATACCGGGGGCAAAAAGGACTCATTTGCATTGAAGAGTTTGAGCTGGATGTTGACAAGTGAGAGGAGAAAGTCACCCCCCACCCCACGTCCCTTCCTTTCGAAGGAAATAAACAGTACCATTTTGTTGCGTTTTCAGAGGCAAAGGAGCAATGTCAGTGCATCTCGACCGGGCAAGAGAGGCGCATCCATCAGCTGAGTTTCCGAAGCCTCCCATCCCTCGCTCTGCCTCCCGCGCCCTGACGGCCCCGCCACTTTCCCTGCAACTCCAGGAGAATGGGTCCTACCTTGACTGAAGAGGAAGAAGCAGACGAGGAGCAGGTGGAGCTGGAAAGGTTTCATTCCTCGGCGCGGCGAGGGCGAGCCGGCGGGCAACTTGGGCTCGCGGTGAGTTTCTCCTCCTCGGCTCTCCCGGCTCAGCCTGAGCCGCGGTCCTCGCCGGGTCGCCCACCAGCCGTCCGTCGGTCCCCGGGGCCTCGGGCTCTTGCGTCTGCGGTCTCTGCAGCCAGCCAACACAAGTGGCCTGTCTCTAGCCGCCTCGGGAAGCCGGGGTCGTCAGCAGCGTCCCCTCTCGGAGCAGATCCATCTCCGCTCCCGGCCTCCCGGGCGCACAGCTTCCTCCCGGCTCCTCCCACCGCCAGCGAGCGAGCGAGCGAGGGACCAGTGACAGAAGGGCTCCTTTCACTGGAGCTGGGGAGGGGAGAGGGAGGGTCATAATTAAAGAGGAAACACTTGGAAAAGGAGATCTATGCAAAACAGAGGGGGGGGAGGGGCTCTATTCTTTATTTCGGGTTTTTTTTTTTTTCCCCCTAAATAGTGGGGAATTCAGCTTTGCCACCATTAATGGCCAAAAGGCACCTTGGATAGCAAGTGGAGCTGTGACTTTTTTTGTCCACACGATGTAATGTTGTTTAACGGGAGTGAAGTTAAAGATGATTATATGCATGTGCACGCATTGAAACACGCACGCCTCCCTCTTGTACAAGGGACTGGAAACTGGGCTGAAAGGGAGAAGGGAAGAGGCAAGGGAGGATGCATCTTTCCCCAGAAAGGACCTGGCCAGTGTGTGCAGCAGGAGTCTCAGAGTTGGGGAAGAGACAAGCATGCTTTGCATTTTTGAGACTTTCCTAGGAGGGGTAGGTAGGTAATAAAACCTGAACGGCTGGACCTCAGTGTGCTTTGTGATACTCCTAGAAAACAAAATGAAGGAACTAGAGGGAAACTACATAGGTTTTTGACACATGCTCATTTATTATTATTATTCTGGTTTGTGCATTTCCTACCAAGGATAGGGGAGCAGCCTGTCTTTTGCATTTGCAGCCTCTCTCTCAAGTGCTCCACCACTCTCTGTCTTTTCTCCAAGAGGTGCTGAGAATCCTATACAGAAGGAGAGGCCAAGGTCATATGCAACTGCTTCCTAAGAACCTTCAGGTCTTTTACCTGTCATGAAACCTACGATGGCATCAAACTCTATTTCTTCCAGGATGTCAAAGTGAATTTATCTAGGTATGTTTACTTGATAGACATTTAGATATGCCTGGTATAAGCAGAGGAAATAAAATTCTAGGCACAGACCACGGCTTCAGGAACTCATGATTTAGTGTGAAAGTAGAGTATACACATAAGATGCAAACTATAAGGACAGTTACAAAACAACGTATAAAATATGCAGCATTATACAAAAGGGGTGGTAATGAGTAAAGGGAGGAAAATGAAAGATGCTCTCTCGATTTGTGCCATTGAATTATAAAATCAACCATTACTTTTCTTCAGTCACTGGACCTTGGGGAGGTCTTTTGGGAAACCCTTAGCCTTTCTTCCATTAGTATTTTGGCAGCTTTGCTGACTGCAAGGCACATTATAACTCCATGTTTCCATGTGGATGTATCCGTTGGCATTTAGGAACAAGAGAGCTGTGGGGGCACCTGGCAAAGGGTGTGCTGGTAGGAGCTGACATCTGGTGGTTCACATCAAAGGCCTACAAATTAGTAGGTGTCTGCTGTGTTGACTTTTCTATTCTTAATGTAATAGTTTATTTAACTGCATCCCTTAGAGGCTGTTAAACATATCAAATGGAAATCTGTAAGCAAGCTTTGGGGGGGTGGGGTGGGGCGGAGGCGGGACACCAAGCAACAGAAACTAAGAGGATCCAAAAGAAGCACCTCATCAACTGAATTAGCAAAGGAGGTTCAGAAGCAGTGTCTGCAGCGTTAGTCCATCAACTCGTTATAACAGACAATACAACAAAACAGAAGTGGCAAATCAGAAACACATGCAAAAGATGAATAATTCTAAACAACATACGCCAAATAACATTAAGAGTGAAAAAATGGTATGTATAGTGCTGTAACTTTAGTAGCTGCTTCCATTAAACCTAGGAGGGTAGGGAGAAATTTAAGATCTGGGTAGGATTTCTAAGGCCAAGGCTTGTGAATTTAGACTGGAGATTGTGCCATATAAAGCAACATTTTATCTTTTAACATTTTAGCATTTATCTTTTAAGCTGTTGTTTAATTTTGATTGCTAATTCCTAAGTGTCCTGGGGCCCAGATTTGCTTAATTCGGCCCAGAGGGAAATACTACAAAACCAGAGTTATAAGGCCAGTGAACGTACACCAAATACACGAAAATCAGGTCCACGTACAGCGTGTGCGCACCCCACATACTCTTGGACAGGAGAGGGTTGGTGTGAGTCCGAGGTTGGAAAGACCTTGTCTCGATCTCCTGCTGGTCTCAGAGATTGGCTTCATGACCCCCCGCCGTCTGGGCCTGTTCCCTTCCCCACCCTTTCAGCCCCTCCCTGCAGCCTCTGGTTTCTGTCGGGAAGGTAAAAGCCTGGATTAAGTGATGAGCTGCCTGCCTCTAAAACGACCGGAAAAACCACGGCAATCTTCGGCAGCCACCACGTGGGGCAGCGAGAACGACAGCGGTACCTGCAGGACCCGCAGCCGGCCGGGCCCTGGCGCCAGCCCCGACGGCGGCCCCGCCACCTCCGCCGGGCTTGTCTTGGTCCTCACCTCCTCCGGGGGCTCGATTAACCTCCAGGCGCTGCAAGGTGCCTGCACGCAGCTCCCGGCGAGGAGGGAGGAGAGAGGCGCAAGGAACGGACGGCTCTACCTGATGGAGAAGAGCTGAGAGTCTTAGACTCGGGAACAGAGAGGGGAGGGCAGGGGAGGTAGGGGACGGGAGCGCAGGGGAGCGCGCTGCGAGGGGAGGGGAGGAGAGGAGAGGAGAGGGGAGAGCACCGCGAGGGAAGGGGAGGGGAGGGAAGGGGAGAGCACCGCGTGGGAAGGGGAGTGCAGTGGAGGGAGGGGAGGAGAGACCGCTACACTTGGTGGGAACCTCTGCGGTCGCAGCACCGCGCGGGGGACCGGGTCTCTGGGCACGCCCATGGAAGTGACAGCCCTAAAGAGACAGCAGAAAACCAGCAACTTGAAAAACCGCCCGAATTCCTATTCTCGGCAAATCCAGGCTCCAGGTCTCGGATGCGCGTACCGTACAAACCGGGGTCCCTCACCAGCAGGTGGCATCTTCTCTAGCGTTTCTCGTGGCGTGTAGCCCAGGAGATCGAGTTCACCTAGTCCCAAGCCCTCCTCTCCAGGCCTTCGATGCCAAGTGCTGTGTCCTTTGAACCACTCTACTCTACAAGCAGGAGTGCGGTCGCCAAGAGCATGAAGATTGGCTCCAGATTCTGCTGCTTGCTTGGGCAAGAAGTTTCAGAAGAGCAAGTCTTCACAGGACAGTTTCCAAGTTTGCTCTCCTGGTAGCAGTCATGCCCCTAGAGTTTTCTGAGGTCTGGGACAGAGAGTGAGGCAGGGAGTTCTGGGTCTAGGTGCAGGGGTGTAGGGTAGAGCTATTCAGGGCCCTGAGCATGCCCTAGTTCAGACAGACCGTGCAGACCTGGCTCATTGCTACTTTTCGGTGACCTTCCTTTGGCCGTTTGTCCACTGTCCATAACATTTATTATTCCTTCGATTTGTGCAAAGGCCTACTTGGAGATATTTAATAAAGACGTGTGGAATGAATACATCAATTCCTGTTCTTGGAAAGTTTGTTCTTCATTTGGGAAAAAGCATATGTACGTGTATTCATAGAAAAAAAGTTATGAACTATCTCATTGGCTTTTTAATAGGACAGAAATCGTCCTGAAGGTCATTTGTCAGGTTGAATTCTCTCTGTTTGTGTCTTTCTTGGCCCACTTGTCTGAGGCCCTGTGGGAAGGTCCTGAGAAGTAGCACAGGCTCCAACCTTTAGTCTGGTGGTTCTGCTGGCCTACCCTCCTCACGCTCTCACGTTGCTCATGATGGCCCCTGTGTTGAAGAGGGACCGCTGCCACAAGTCAGGAGAGGGGGAGGCTGCCATTGGCAGTCATCGTGAGCAGAGAATTTCCTATTTGATGCCATTTCACAACATTTGTTGCACAGATACATTATAAACCACATTTCCTTTCTTTCTTCTTTTTTTTTTTTTCATATATCCTGCCAGTGCTGGTTAAAACCTCCCTGTCTGGAGATTTAAACATATTTTGAACAGGCCCCTCCTGGGACTTCAGGGTAACCTGACTCTCCATCCTGGATAAGTTAATAAGGGCTCAAAGCTATAGATAATTCCAGAGACCAAATGGTCTTCAGAGGTCCCCCCGGGGTGGCAGCCTGGCTGGCATGGGCAGTCACAATCTTCTAGGCTATTTCTTTTTCATTTATTTGAACCACATTTCTTGCTCACATCTGTGCAGGTAGATTATAAGACCTTAAGCCATGCTCACTCTGGTCAGTGGGAAAGGGCCCCAAGAACCAAGGATGCAGGTTTCAGAAGCATCCCCCAAAGGGTAGGGTGAGCCTGCAGCGCCCATTCACCCCAGGCCAGGCTTGAGTGAGGGGTTATAGGGAGCCTTTTCAGCTGGGCTCTGGCCTGGACACAGTCAACTTTTATAGTCACTTAATGAACCTGGACATAGCTTTCTTCATTTATAAAATTGACTAGCTAGAGACAGTGGCTCTCTGGGATGCCTCGACATTCTAAATTCCTAGTGTCTCCTTTCCAGAGGGCTCACCTCTCAGTCTGGAGACATTTGGTAATGCTTCCCCAGTGCCCTCAGTGTTGGGACCTGTTATTGCCAGTGATGATCCCCAGCCGGAAGAAATTAAATGAGAGTCCTGGAATCAGCATAGGCTCCTTTGCTTTCACTGGTTATGACTTTTTTGGAACTGGTTCATGTTCGTCCTACTCTAAGTGCTCTCAGTCTTTCCCCAACTTTCTCAGCTTGTGAGTTCCCTCCTCTTCATATTTTCCCCAGAACCATGGCCCACATCCAGCCTGGATTCTAGGTTCCAGAACAGCTTTTTTTCACCGTACAGACATAATAGTATTGGATGCAAACCTTTTATTAAAGTATGGGAGTGCTGATGCTAGAGTGGCTAATTGTAAAGAGTCTATTTAAAGGCAACAAGGACCATGACACTTTGTATTTTAACTCAGTCTTAACAGGAATCATACTTGACTGTTAAATTTTTCTGATCGTGCATCTTTTTCGATGCCGCTTCAGTTCACAGCTGTTCCCCATCTCTCACCCTGGTAGGCAGTAGGCACTCAATATATAATGTTGAATGAATGGTAATGTTTTACCTAGTGCCCCATATCCCATTTCCTGTTGTCTGAATCCAATTTAACTTATTCTTCACTCTGTTATTAAACCATTGTCAAACATCTGGCATGTGCCTGCCATTGCTCTGGCTGTATTTTATGGGGGTGGGTAATGAATTGAGCCTATATATAGTCTGCAAAATGTGGAACACACTTTAAGATGCATAGCACTATAGAAATGAAAGATATTTTTATCTCTTCAGCATCATTCTGCACAAGGAGACAATTCTCCTGCAGCACTGTTTAAGAACAATAGACCTGTTTAGCCTTGACACACTCCTGCATTCGGGGCACTGGGTATTCAATTCACATGGGAGCGGCATTATCTCTCTCAGCAAAGGCCTGGAAAGTGTATAATTTACAGAGAAGAAAAGATATGAAAAATGTTATGAAAGGATGTGGCAGTGCCCCCATGCCTTGTCTCATTGCTGGCTGAGTACACAGGCCAGGACCTTCATCTGTGCTCCAGGGATGGCACAGAAGGTAAGCCTCAGCATCCCTCTTAGGTGCTTGGAACCAGTCATGTGTCATTTCGGAATATGCCATGTGCTCTTTTTGTGTATATGAATAGGCTGATTATGTGGAAAATATTGGAAGACAAAGTGAAATACCAGTTTATGACTCATTTGTGGTATTCAAAGTGTTAGAAATTATACCGCATTTATTTTTTTCTCCATTATTCTTTTTTATAACCCTCTCACCACACAAACATACACACACCTAAGATCTATGTTATAAATCAGGAAACCTCTATAGCAGCCAGGGAGGGAGCAGCTGCATTTTACTTGAAGTCTCTGTAAGCTTTATCCTGGATGACAAACTTTACTTTCCCTTTTCTGGTTTTTACATATAGTATTTTTCCTTCCTTCCTCTCTCCTGCTTTCTCTCCCTCTACAATTTCTTCCCTCTTTCCATATAATAACTTATATAAATATATAACTTATATAAGTATATACAGATTGATATAAAAGTTACATAATAACTTTTGTATTTACCTATCTTTATAAAGTTATTTATCTTTGTGTATGTTCAAAACTTTACACGCATATACATGCACAGACACACGTAACTTGAATTAACATGGTGGCAATGGGCCTCCTATCCATATATTCTGAACTACTGAGCCCTAGACTAGGTTTTCATCATTTTCTGTCTGAACTCATAGCCTCCTCAACTCATTGCCTAGTCTGCAGACTAACAAATCCCGTCTCCACTGTCTAATCCACTGTTCTACCACATTGGTCTGAAATTCAGTTCTGTGATATCTTCCTCAGGCTCAAAAACACGAATGGTCCCCGAGGTGGATTATAAACTTTTTAGCATGATATATAGCGCATGTCAAACAAACACATCTTCCCTGTCTCATCTCAGTCATCTCTTCCATAGCCCACACTTTATTCCTCTCACATTATATTTTATTGATCAGAGGCATCAGCCACTTTTACTTTTCCATACCATTCTCATACTATTTTCTCTCCTTTCGTATCTTTATTTCTTCTCCCACCAGGTGCTCACTGCTCAGGATCAGTTAAACTATCTTTCCAAAAGAAGTTTGCTTCACCTCTTCTTCCCCTCAGTCAAAAAGGCACAGCTTATCTATATCTAGGTCCACAGCATTCTTATCATCTTTTATTATATAACTATTACTATTGTATTATAATTATTTATTTACATGTCCACCTTCCAAACTTTATGTGGGATCTTCAAGATAGTGGATAATTTTGTGAAATTTATTTTGGCATATCACAGAGTGTATTTCAATGCTCAACATACAGCAATTGCTTACTAAATGGTGTTTAAATGAAATTAAAATTAGTCTGAAAGTCGCTGTGTCTTTCTTGTGACCATCCAGTCTCAAGTTGGAAATTCTTTTCTTTCATCATCTGATGCCTTTAGAGCCAACTGGATCCAGAAAGTTCCAAATCCATCTTTTGGAACTAGATGCACCTGAAGGACTGGAGGAAAAGATTTCTGTCTATACATTTTGAACTGAACCCACATCTTAAGCAAATATGGGAAGCGGTGCTGTCAATCTGTATAAATCACAACCTGACTGCAACTCTTGTATTACGAGAACAGTTAGAAATCCTGCTTTTTAAATATTGCTTAATGGCAAACCAGTTGAGAAGCTAGCACACTCCATAATAATTATATGGACATAGGTTCAAAGTAAATGAGAAAAACCAACATTAATTTTTCCCAAACTCAGTCCAATTTGAATTGAATTGACGGTTCAGTGCTTTTTCTGTTGCCTCCATCTTTTTTTTGTTTGTTTGTTTTTGCTGCTGTCTGTCTGACAGTCCAAGCATGCCGAGGTAGAAACTCCTTCTCCTCCATCTTGCTTTGTTGTGGCCAGCCTAGTTAGGCCCGCACTTGAAAACAGACACTATGTTATAATAAGGTGGGTCTCAGTGGTGGGGTTCCTGGGCCATCAGCATTATCATCTCCTGAGAATTTGTTAGAAGTGCAAATCTTCAGGCCCTACCTCAGACCTCCTGAATCAGAATCTCTAGGGTGGGGCCTAGCTACCTGTGTTTTAACAGCCTTCCAGATAGTTCTGATGCATGCTAATATTTGAGAATTACTGTTGTTATAACTTCTGTATGCCACCACCCAGCTGTGACAGTGACTAAGCCATGGCTAATTCTATGGTATCTATTCTCCCAGCTCCCTTCCATCTCACTGGATTATTTTAAAGCAAATTCGCACATCATATCCTTTCATCCATTATGTATTTCGGTATGTGATAAGGGCCTTTAATGTGAATAAAATAATACTTTATAGTACAATTTGTTAAGTATCTGGGCCAGACTATTCATCTTTAAACAATTCATTCTTAGAATACCCTCAACAGCCTTAATATGGCAGTTTTCAGCCAGAAAAAGACAACCCAACTAGATAAGACGAAGAAAGATTTTTTTTCTTTTAGATTAAGAATTTACTATTTAAAAAAGTATGAGTCTCATTATTATAATGGAGAAGAAAAATTAACATCAAAGAAGCAAGTCCCAAGACAAAATATGCATGCCTTTACCTTGAAAGAGCTGACTCCTTATAGTTTATAAAGTTTTGTGCTACTTCCTCTTCATAAAGTATATGGTCTGATTGTTTACCCAGAATTGTGATAGATTCACAACTTTTATCCACATTCTTGGCCCCATCTTCTTTCTGATCCACTTGCATTTATATGAAAATTGACCAGAGGTAAGATGCAACCCATACCCATGATCTGTCATCACCTGAAAAATACAAGGGAAGACACCCCTCACCTGTTCTCATTAGCTGAGTGTGCAAGCCCTCTAAGTTAACCAGCCCTCATCAGAGGGCTATGTCATCGCTTGGTCCCTCAAGTCCCATTATATTCCATGAGTACTTATTAGACTGAGAAACTCAAAAGAATATTTACTGCACCCACCCCCCCGCCCCCCCCGCCCCTTCAGATGTCCATGGCAAAAACTGACACTTGCATGGAGCATGATTTGATAGCACTATCTGCAAAGTGTCAGAAAGGGGAGGCAATCGATACACTTAATTTACTTGGAATAATTCATTGCCTAACCGGAGTTTTCAGTGAAGGCAGACAAATTCCACACAAAACTAACTCACCCACCTGGATCTAGAGGAGTACAGTGACTCCGTCTTTTGAATGAGATGTAAAACTGAGTTTCTTCTTTTCATTAATGACTCCCTTGGCCCTTCCTTTCTTGAGACAGGGTGTTCATTCAGTCAGCCATTTTTCAAAGTGGGTGATGTATGCTAGTGACTGAAGGTTCCCAAGGCATTCCCACCTGAGCTGATTCTTTTCACTCTCTGCCCTTATATTTGGGTGTGTTGCTTGCTCAGAGCCTGTCAATTGGAGCTATACTCCTCCTCAGGAGGAAGGAAAAGCACGGATGTTTTTCTTTGGTGGAAGGTGGTGGTGGTGATAATTTTTCATTCTCTTCAAGGCTAAACTGATAGGAAATCTGTTGTGGGACTGAAAGTTACAAATAAGAAAGACTTGTATATAGCAGTGAGGCGGGAAAATTCAGCAAGATATACTGAGGTCACAGAGCCCCTTCAAAATAAATATTGGAGAAGCATTTAGACTTAGTAGCTTCACAATGATTTCTCCACCTCTCTTCTCATTTATCTGGTACCATGTGCAAAGTGATTTGTGGTAGAATTTGCCACATTGCAGCAGTGATCGCCCACGAGTTCCGAGTTTTGGGGAGAACCCATTGGAAGGTTCTTCCCTTGTTAAGACACTACCATCTCTGGTAAATGCTTAATATTGTCCCAGTGGTATTGCACTGACACAGGACAGGAAGGGGACAGGAACCAGAGATCCCAGTTGTAGCAGTTAAAGGAGCTTGGGGAGGACAGATGTAATTATAAGGGGCCTTTGAATAATTATGCTATTACTATCTAATTATGAAGTGCTACTTTCTACTTTAACTACCTGAAATTCAGAGATCATTCAGCTATAGGCTTTCCACAGAGCTTCGGCATGCCCCCTAAAGCGATGAGGGGCAGGTGGCGGGGGGTGGAGGGGGGTGGGGGCGTGGAATTAAGGACACAGTAAAAAATCACGGGACTCCTGGTGGGGCCAGAAAGATAGCCTGAAAATGTCAGCGAGTGAATTTCCATTCTCCTCATTTGTCAAAACTCCTCACCTCTCTGTGCTTCAATTGAGTTATCTACAAAAGGAGGGAAAAACTACGTCTCTCCTCCCCTTGCTTATCAATAGGCTGGAAAAGAAAAAAAAAATCAAGATATATTCTATCGTATATATGTACCATAACTTCTTTATCAAATCATCTATTGATGGGCACTTAGGTTGCTTCCATATCTTGGCTGGTAAAGGGATTAAAAAGTACAAATTAGTAGTTACAAAGCAGTCACAGGGCCTGGGATTACAGCATAGGAAATATAGTCAATATTATTGTAATGGCTGTGTGTAGGGCCAGATGGATGCTAGAGTGATCTGGGTGGGGGTATCATGTAGTGAATTATAGAAATGCTAACCATTGTGCTGCATATCTGAAACTAATACAAAATTTAAAGAAAAATATTAACATATAAATCTCTGTGAATATATTTTATTATCCTTTAAAATAGGAGAATCGATCAAGAAATATTTGTTGAATGCTTATTTTTCTTAGGGTACTGGAGAAGATGCAGAAAATGTAAGACATATGCCCCTGGCCTTAAGTACCTTTCAATACAGTTGAAGACACAAAACAGACACATTATCTGATTCAGCCAACCATTGATTTATTCATCAAATGTTCACGAGACACATATTTATTGAGTACCTACTTTGTGTTAGGCAGACGCCGGTAACACAGAGATGAAAAAGATTTGCATTTTGTCCTCAAGGAGCCTGTTATCGGTTTAGTGAGACATAAAGAACAACAGTATAAGCTTTTGAGATAAGCTGAAAGTGAGCCAGTAATATAGATTCTCTGAGAGGGGCACACGTGCCATGGACTGGCTGGGCGGGGAGTTTTCACAAAGGCCTTGGCTGGAATAGGAAGGGACTAAGTTCAAATCTGACACAAGTCCTGGTTAAATTAGAGACTCTGACAGCCATTGTCTCTAGTCCCCACTTCATGTTCCATCTCCCACAACACAAGGAATAAAACTCAATCGGAGAAGCATAATTGTGGTAATAGAGGAGGAAATTAATTCCTAATTTTGATTTCTTTTGAACCATTTTTACTTGACTGAGTCAAACCTGCTGTGGAAGATGATTCATTACTATCTATTTTAAATCATGATCAGGAAGCACAATGACATGCCACAATGATAGAAAATGTGTTTCAAATGAAGAAATCTCAATTTTTTTAAACTTTCAAGAAAATAATTTGGTTCTTCCTTATAGAATATACGAGAAAGAAATTGCGTAAAATACAGTTAAATTCACTATTGGTGACTGAATCCATATATTACTTATGTAAGCAAAAATTAAACAAAATAATCTCAATTAAAAAATCACA
>NW_011888911.1:1367970-1377643 GCF_000151845.1 Pteropus vampyrus | reverse complement strand
AGTTACTCAAGGAGGAGGAGCAGTGATTAAATCATTACCACCCCTAGCCCTGAAGTAGTGAAGGCAGGGACCAAGGTAAGTGCAGTGTTGGAGAACTGAAGCATAGGGATGCAGCCACCTGGCATGAGCTGTAATCCAGAGGGTGCTGGATTACAGGGTGCTGCCAATGACAGAATCTAGTACTGAAGGAGAGAAGGAGCAGTGGAAGATAAACTCCCTCTTTGCTCTATCCTCCTGTGCTCTCTTTTCTTTTTAGTGGCTCTTGGTGGATGAACCCAATTGGAGCTCAGAAGGAAAGGGAATCTGAAGATGAACTCATAGAGTCAGGGCACAGAGTAGAAAAAGTCAGAGTAGAAATCCTGGTAGTGATGAAGGAGGGTGGGGCGGGGGCGGGGAGGGCGGATACAGAGAACAGCCTAATGGAGATTCAGACTGGAAGCTCAAACAAGTCAGCACAGAAAAATGTGGCATAGTTTCATGAGGCTCTGGATCAAATTAAAAGGGCAAGAAACTGTTGTCCATGTCACCCTAGTGTGCTTAGCACTTGAAAGATGCAGGTAAACCACCAATCACTGAATCTGCAGAGTCCTGGTCCTCTGGGTATAGACTCCAACGGGCTGGAAGAGAACTCCACAATCCATCCTCCTGCCTCCAAGGAACATAGTACTAGACAATTCCAGGGTAACGGGAGGTCGCAACCTTTTATTTTCACAGTTTTATGAGGCGTTCATTTTATCCATCATTAGTGATGCAAGCAAAATGAAAAAAATTACTTCAGTTATAAACACTTAGGCATTTACTATGGGGCATACCGGATTTTAAACTTTGCATTGGATATGGAGATAAACAAGATATGGTCCTTGCTCTTCTGAAGCTTGCATTCTGTTGACTGAAGCAGATATATGCATGGCAAATTATAATTCCAAGTAGGATGTGATTAGTGTTTTAATAGAGATCAATACAATATGTTGTGGACGAACAGAAAAATTAGAGGTTAATTTTGACTGTGAGCATTAGGAAAAGCAGAGAGGTGTTTCAGCAGGGTTTTAAGAAGAGATATGCTTAAAGAAGTGGTGGGCATGGATGTGGGTAAAAACAGAAAGGTCTAAAAGCTCCACAGATGCTTGGGAGGGCTTGGAGAGCTCTGGGGCAGCTGGAATGTGAAGCAAGAGGCTGGGGCGGTAAGGAGTCAGCTGGGTGGAGCCGCAGAATATCTGAATGTCAACACCAAGGTATTCCGGGCAAGACTGCCACTTACCTGTTCAATATTCATTCTCTTCTTTATCCTTACTAATAGAACCCCAATTTTTTTCAGAGTGTCATGATGTCCATTTCAAACTATGAAATGCCTCAGCTCCCTTGCAGCTAGATGGGCATCAGGTGACAACTCGCACTGAAAACGGGTAAGTAAAAGTCTTCTAGGAGAGATTTCTGGAAAAGCTATTGTATGACCAGTCAAAAGGGGCTCATCTGGCCCATGCCTTTTGCCCTTTGCTCCTCTCTCCTTCCTGTTTAGCATATGAACTTGAGGCCTAGAGATGGAGCAGGCATCTTGTGAAGCACAGGACCTGCGTGGCGGGGGAGGGGGGCAGAAAAGGAATGAGAAAGAGCCTGAGTCCATGATGACTTCCTGGAACAGCAGCATCAGTCTTGAAATGTCTAGCTCCTGACATCTTGTTATTTTCTATGCCTCTGTAGTCATATTTCTGTTACATGAAACTGCACATAAGACCAGTGCTTGAGCGCTTATTCTATAAGATAGAAGTAATGTAGACCTTGTATGGGGGGACTTTGCTTCTAGTCTAGCTCTCTCCCTGGATATGATAAGTAATAGTACAGATTTGGTATTTGGTAATCTGGCTGCTTCTAGTCCAGCTCTACCCCTGGCTAGCAAGCTGACTGAAGGTGACTCAATTCACTTTTTCTTGGAATGGTGTCCTCATTTGTAAAATAAAGCTTTTCTTCGAAGATCTCTGAAGGACCATTGAGCTCCATGGTTTCCTGACTAGAGTGACATATTAGGAAGATGGCATGAGATAAAGTGGAGGCTGCCTGAAGAAGGGAGAGCCCAGAGCAGGAAAGCCAGTGATATGGTTGTTAGATTTAGAGAGAAAGAAGGTAGTGAGACCTTGAACCAGGGGCACAGAGATACAAGAGAAGGGGCTGGCTGTGAAATTAGTAGGTCTCCTGGATTGACTGGATGGAGGCTATGTGGTTTAGAGGGAGAAGTTGTAAATGACTGATCCAGAAGATGAATAAAACACAAGGATGTAAGAAGACTGAGTATTCTTTAATATTACAGGGATTTCGAATAAATTTTTAGAGATGCTGAGATAGTGTGGCCTCATCTAACACTCTTAGGAAGTCGTAGAAGCAGAAGCCAACAACAATAAAAATAACTGCAATTCATGTCACACTCTCCCCCTCAAAAACCCAAAGCGTGTTTGTATACTTGTTACAAGTTTAATATTGCGATACCCTTCAAGTGAAGAAGGGAAGAGTATGCCATTTCTCCCCATTAGACTGACAGAGAAACCGCAGTCTGAAGGAGGAGGGATCTGCTTAAACTGCTGAGGGGCGTCAGGGGCAGAGCCGGCACTCGGAATTAAGTGAGCCTTCCTGTTGACCTGGGCCCCTCAGGGCCTGAGGGACATGAGAAAAACCTAAGATTTGGGTGCTGCCTCCCCTGACACATTACTAGTTCCAGAATGCATACTCTAATAAATGATCTCTCTACCGCTTTTAATTTCTGATGGTACATAGTGGAGTCAGATCTGGATGCATCGGAGCACTGACGTCTTACCTAAAGCTTGAAAGTTCTACACGGAGAACAAAAGCAAGGTTCCTTGGCTCCAGTTTTGCACGATGATAAGGTGCTGAGAAAGCCCTGTGATCCCTGGAGGTGTGTTCCTTCTTAGCTTGCGCTTCCAGTTTGCTAATTGGCTGGCTTTGCCTAGCCTGAAAATTCAGGTCTCCATTTTTTTCTAACCCACGTTTCTATTTGGTCCGATCTCAGACACAATTCCTTTCACAGATCTCTCTTACAAACAATGGGGGCATAACTGGTATATTTTAATCCCAAAATGGCATCTGCAAGCGTTCTGCAATGCCGCCAAGCCAGCACTTTTAGAAGCATCTGACGATATTAATTTCAGTCTATTTCCTGAGGTTTGCAGGAAACTAAAATGTAGAAAGTGCTGTGGCAAAAAAAATTAAAGCTTCATGGAAAAAAAAAAGGAAGATTGACAGGAAACCAGGCTTCAATAAGACAGCTTGCACCAAGTAGGGCTGTCCTTTTTTCTGCATATCAACATATGCGGAGGGAGAAATAGCTCTCTCTCCTGTTACATCCCTGCGATTGGACATGGTTCTTGCCAGCCGCTATAGGTTTGGGATGATTGGGGTAAATATTCACAGGGGACTGTGCACTGGGTCCATTGGTCTGGGGTATAAATCATTGCTGTAGCCAGACTTCCACGAAAACAAAGTTACATCTGATTTTTATCAGAGGAAAACAAAATCTAAGGAGACAATAAGATCAGTTTTTCTAAAATGCATGATTATTTTGTACTATTTGATTTCCTCACATCCCTTTTGTTTTTTACATCTGAATCTGATGTTTTAAATTCAGGCCTCCGTGGAAAGAAATTCCTTCTAAATCTCCCATGTGCAAAGATCATTTGAAGCAATTCTACCTCCAAATACACTACATTTCCTTTTAAAAGCACCTTTCTTTGTCTGGTTTTCTCTTTCCTTTGATGATCTCATTGCTGGTTTTTTTTTCTTCCCTTCTTTCCTCTCTTCTCCTCTCTCTCTCTCTCTCTCTCTCTCTCATGAATTCATTCATTAACGAATGTATTAAAAAGCAAATATCTTGTAACCACCACCCTGGTAAAAACAAAAGAAAACGGAACTCCGGCAGCCACTCCAAAATCCTCTCCAATCTTGTTCCAATCTCAATCCCTTCCCCTACGAAGGTTACCACAATCCTGACTTTTATAGAAATCACTTCCTGCATTTCTTTATATTTTTATCACTGAAGCAAAATTCTTAGACACTTCAGTTTAGACTCGCCTTTTTACAAAAATTTATGTGTTCTTAAGTCTCCTTCGATCTATAACTCCTTCACCCCCCCTTCAATATCTTTCTTTTTGTTACAATTTACCTATTTGTCCCTGGAAAAGTCCCACAGTTTGCACACTTAGTGAGATTCAACGTTCCTCTCTATTTCCTGCAAATTGGCAGCAGTCCAAGGCTTGATCAGATTTGGGTTCAATTTCTTTAGCCAGAACATAGATTGTGTTGTGTGTGTGTGTTTTTTTTTAAGGAGGCATTTGATAACTGTCTTTTTATGACGTTGGTACTCTTTTTTAAAAAAATTAAGATACAATTGACATATAACATTAGTTTCAGATATACAACATAATGATTCAGAATTTGCGTACACTGGGAAATGATTGGTGCAATAAGTCTAGTTTCCCTGTCACCCTATAAAGCTACAGAATACACAGTACAGTGCTGCTGTACTGTCAGCATACTGCACTGGTTTTCTTGACTGTTTCCTGTACAGCCTTCCCCTGCCTCGCTGGGCTACTTCAGAGGGTCCCTTCCTGTTTCTCACCAGTAGGTGGACACAGTCCTGCTCAGCGCAGAAAGGATTGCTGGTATATCCACTAGTCAGCCCTGCGCAGTCTTAGGAAACTCCAGGAAGAATTACCACACGAGCCATGGGACAGTGATCCCCGAAGCCTGTGATAGGAGGTGGGGAGGACGAGTGTCAGGTCTTTCAAAGAAAAAAACGGTTCTGCAAACTGCTCATCTCCACTGGGAGGTGATCTTTAAAATAGGGCCTCGTCACTCCAACCTTCCCCAGCTAGCTGTCTTTGCTTGTTGCTGTGAGATAAGTAAGGGGGAGAGGATGAAGCCCAGAGGTGCTTATGGGTGTGCAAATTAGTGGGTAAGACAGGGACACCCCGGATTCTAGGGAAAGGCTAAGGAGTCTTTGTGAGCCCTGGACGAGGCATTGGGACCCGCGAGACTGGCCTTCTGAGGGACCCACATGGTTTTGCCGGTGAGTCTGAAAAGCAAGTTGGTATGGGATCAGGGAAGGGAGACATGCAGAAGGCACCCAGACTGGGCTCAGCTGTGAGACTGCACCCCCTGAGTGTTTCTCTGCCCTCTCTGCGTTATAGCCCAAGTGAGACTTTCTCTTTTCTTTTTTCAAATTCATAGGTGCAAGACATGCCCAAATGCCACCATGGATAGTGTTAAACTTATTATGATTTGTTGTTATTGAGAGGAGGTGAGAGATGAGGTGGTGAGAAAACATGCTACTTCACTCCTGCTGCAACTTTAATATAGACAGAATCAAATTCAGCAAACGCTCACACCTGTGGTGGCCCTTTAAGGAGAATTCTTTCAAAGATCCCAATAACCTCACAGTATGGATGAAAGATAGAGGCTGAGAGAGAGAGAGAGTTAAACAAGGTTCCCCAGGCCAAACAGGTACTCATTCTCTACGAAGTGTGTTGTTAATTGTAGATCACTCTACACACTTTACTTGTCATTCTTATTCTTAGACAGGAAACTAGATGCATTGTGAGGAATAACAATAGCGTTTGGGCCCACTGAGTGAATAATAGGATTAGAACAAGACTTTGGAAAAGCCACTGGGGTTCCATCCTGCTTTGTTCTTCTCTGATGTGAGCCCAGCTTGTGTCACTGTGGTAATCTGAATCCTGACATGGCCTTGGAGAGCCAGGATGCCACAAGAGACAGGGGGCAAGGGACATGGGCGGCTCTCAGAGGTGTCTACTGAATGAAGGAGGGAGCAGAGGAGTGAGTTCAGTAAGGAGGGGAGACTTAGGGTGACGTTTCCTTTGGGACCTGCAATTCTTTACAATTCTGGAGAGTTATATGAAGCCCATTCCTGTGGCTCCTGTCTTACCTCCCTGCTCAAGCTCTAGACATTTAGTTCCTGGCTTGGTGGTTATTGGCACAGATGTTAAAGGCCATTAGGGGGAAAAATGGAAAGCTTTTTCCGGGCTAAAAAGTAAGTGTAGGTTTGGCCTATTGATCTAAGCACAATAGATAGTTTTCATAATTTGAAGGCCTGTGTGGTCAGACACATAAAGGCATTTGCTAAATCACAAACACAGTAAGAATTTGAGAGTGTGTGAGTGGCAGGGGTGAGTCAAAGAGAAGACAGTGGCCAAGAGTTCAGGTTCGGTTTGGAGAAGTAGCTTTTAACATTCTAATCATCGTATTAAAAAGCTGTTGTTTTCAAGGCTGCTTTTCCATCTTCTGCTTTGAGGGATAATTCTGCATCATGGCTTCCAATAATTATCTTTGATACTATTCTCTTATCAATGAGCCTAGGGGACCTTGCTCATTGGAACTATTGTTCCTCACTTCCCACGTTCTGGGAACTTGGTGTGTCATCCATCCATGGGCTATTCCAACAAGATCTGGGGGCAGAATACAAAGCTTGAGAGGGGCGGGACCAGCTGTGGCTCACGGTCTGACTGGTGATGGAATTGTCTGTGCTCTGTGAGCCCCTGTTGAACTGCTCCAATTTGGGACTCGGGGACAATAATTTAAAAAACTGAAAGATTTTGAAGTAACAAGTGGCTGCTTTTTTCTCCTCTCATTTCAGGCCTGCTGAGTTTTAGCCTGGCGTGGTTGCAAGGGCACCTCTCTCTCGTAAATCTGAAAACCCTCTGTCATTAAGGATTATTTTGCAGATTTTCTGAAAGTAAAAGGAAAATGAGAAAGGTAAAAACTTGACGTTTTCCAAATGCTTTACCTTTGAAGCATATGCCAGTGCTGCATTTTCGGTAGGAGTGTCTCGGTCAGAATTCTCTCCTTCCTTCCTTCGGCCCACTCCTGATTCATGCCATTCTCTGCCTTTCTAAGCTTCAGCCCATTCACATCCATTTCCCAGTTTGGAATTCTGATGTGAGCTCCAAACTTCCATTCTTTTTCTTTTTCTGTCATCAGATATTCCTGTTAGATAATAGGGAGACACCAGGCACCATCTTGCATAGAATCTGGGGTCTAAGACCACACAAAAAACGATGAGAATTCAGCTGCTGGAATAGTCACCTCATGAGTGGGCAGCACAGATGCTCTAGACCTACACTGCCTAATGCTGTAGCCACCACCCACATGTGACTCTTTGAATTAGAATTAATTAAAAGTTAATGAAATTAAAAATACACTTCTTCAATCATACTAGTCACACGTCAAGTGCCCAGTAGCTAGCTCCAATGTGGCTAGTGATTATTGTATTAGACAGTGGAAATTTTATAGATCATTTCCAACACCATAGAAAGTTATATTGGACAGTGCTGGTATAGTCTTTTTACCCAAATAGTTTTAGGCTGGCACTGTATGGGAAGAAGGCTGGCAATAGGGGATTGTCCCTTACAGATGATAGTCACAGAAATAATCAAACCTTGGTTTGATAATTATAATACTTTTGAATAGAGCAAGCCAGAGATAACTTCACAAGAGTCATAGTGTCTTCATCTAGGTCTCCAAACCCTGATGAAGGATTAAGAAACTTAGATCCATTTGGAAAGAAATGAATGGACATCAAAATGACATGACTGTCATTTTGTAGAGACACAAAATTGTGTCCCTACAAAATTCTTATGTTGAAGCCCTAACCTCCACTGTGACTGTATTTAGAGATAGGGTCTTGAGGAGGTGATAAATAGGTCATAAGGGTGAGACCCTAGTTTGATAGGGCTGGCCTCTTTATAAGAAGAAGAGGAAACACCAGAGCTCACTCTCTTCAGAACATCAAGAAGTTGGCCATCTACAAGCCAGGAAGAAAGATCTCACTAAAAGCCAAACACACTGGCACCCTTGAACTTCTAGCCTCCAGAACTGGGGGAAAGTAAATTCTTGTTGTTTAAACCACACAGTCTATGATATCCTCTCATGGCAGCCACCAGACTAATTCGATGACCTTGTATTTGGGTTGCTGCTACTCATAATGGCTAGCATTTGTATAGTGTTTTCAGAGGTGATTTTAGGTAGCTTATTTTCACAAAAGCTCCGGAGGCTGATATTAATATTGTGATTTCGTAGATGAAAAAAAGAAGGCCTGAAAATTCTCAGATAATCAAGGGTCAAAGTGAATCTAGAAACCTGGGCTCCTGGATTCTCGCCCAGGGTTCTAGCCACTCAATCATTGCTTTAGCGATCTATTGTGATTGCCCGATGCACACAGCACCTGGGCAACTGAATATTAGGGCTTTTCCATGGCTGCTCTCATATTAGTTTCTGCACAATGGAAATAACCGAAAGTTCAGGAACATGGGAATCAGTATTGGACAGGCATCAAGGGATTTGACTCCAGAATATTGAGAATATTTTTTTTCTACAAGTGTGTTTAAAAAAGAAAAAGCAAGAGAGAAATTGACAAAGGACATGAACAAGAAATCTGCAGAAGACAAAATTCGAATAGCCTATAAACATTTCTAAGTGTATAAACTTGTTAGTAAAAAGAAAATACATGTTAAAAGAGAGGTCATTTTTATACCTATCTGACTAGGAAAAAAATCAAAAAGTCTTGTAATATCAAGCACTGAAGAAGAAATAGGAATCATCATAAACTGGACATAGGAGTATAAATTAGTGCAGCCTCTTTGGAGAACAATTAGTCAATATTTAGTAAATTTGAAGAGATACATGTCTTCCAGAAATTGACTTCTAGATGTGTATCTGAGAGAAAATCGTGCACATGTACCCACACAGCTGTGACCAAAGATATTCTCTGCAGTTTTATTAGTAATCATAAGAACTTAGAAATGAGCTAAATGCTCATCAATAACATAATGGATGAAGTGCATTCATATAAAATTTTTTCTAGTAGTTAAAGCAAAATAAACTAGATTTAAATGTGTCAACGTATATAAATCTCAAAAACATGACGTTGAGTGAAAGGACAAGTTATGAAAATATATGTGATGATATCATTATATAAAGCTTAAGAAAAAATTAGTATGACATTATTTATGAATACATAAATAGGGAACATATAAACAATATAGATATAAAGATAAAATCCAACTTTAAGATGGTAAAGAGGGAGGAAAGTGGTAAGGGGGTTCAGTTATATCTGTAAATTTTTGCTTTAAATTTTTTTCTAGAGTAGATTGAAAAAAATAACACAACATGGGTCAAACCTGGATGGGACATGGATAATTGTTGAATGATGCTCTGTACTTTTACACATATAAAGTTTTTATAATTTAAAAATCAAAGCATTTACAAGTTCAGAATTATTCCAATCATTTAATGTCTGTGCTCACAGGCCCCACCTAAGCCTCATAGTTTCCAGAGCAAACAGACAAGGACAGAAAGAGATGCTCAGAGACACTGCCATCTAAGGGCTACCAGCAAGTCAGGGGTAAAGCTGGGGTCTAACATTGTAGCCGTGGGACCAGGTACAGTCCTCCACCTGTGCTAAACACAGACCCAGCAAGGAGACTGAGATCTTAAATTCGGACAGTATGAAAGGATCGGAGCAACTCCCCTCGGCTTTGGCTCTGCTTTTTCTGGATTAGTCTTCACCACTCCTCTAATGCACACTTAATATCTTGAAAAACAAAGCCAAAATCGAAACTTAAAGCTAATTTTTAAAGCAACTAGTGGAAGGTTC
>NW_011888911.1:1359741-1367465 GCF_000151845.1 Pteropus vampyrus | reverse complement strand
TTTTCCTTCTTCTCTGTGGACAACAACTCAAGCCATGAGCTGACCAATTGAAAAAATATATATCAGTGAGCAAAAAATATCCTGTTGGACCAAATTCTCCGTGAAGTCATGGTTTTTCTGGGCAAGACTCATATCTGACTCTCTGTTCTCTGAAATACTGGCACATTTAGAATCAGCCTGTGTTATTATAATTACTGAATGTCTATTAATCACAAAGAATAGGGAGCTGAAAAGACCCCATGCACATTAAAAGTCAAAAAGCAGTGCCTTGAACTGCATCTACTTGAATTACTTTGAAATGTTCTTAATTCAGAGATGAAGGGACTTCCTGTTCACAGGATGGGGGTATCAGCTTTTTCCCTTCCAGCCATTTGCCTGCAGTACTGGGTTAACATCAGGACTGAAGCTGGATTATTCCAGCCTAGGCAAATAAGTTTTAGATCTCGAAGGACAGCCATCAATTTACTCCAGTGGTAATTCTGCGTTAGTGACACAATGAGGGATTGAACTAGAACTGGTTCCTACAGAAGAGGTACAATTTGGATATTGTATCAGAAAGTGGTGTTCACTGTGTATAGGGGGTAGAAGATCATGATCCAGGAGGGGCTGGATAAAGGCCTCATATATGTGAGAATGAGACTCACGTGAGTGAGGGGAAAGGAGAAATAGAACAGAGGATACAAACGTGATATATAATTAAAAAATAATGATAATGTGAAATTTGTCAATAGGTAGTAGTATACTGTGACCATTTAAAGTAAAGATGCTGGCATTAGGCTACTTGAAATAAAACACTGGCTCTGCCACTTACTAGCTCTTGGCAAGTCACTTATTTAACCTCTAAACTTTGGTTTCCTTGTTTATAGTTTAAGGAACCTGATTTTTCATCATAGGGTCATCATGTGGATTAAATAAGAAATTTCCTGTGTTACCTTCAGCACAGAAAACTCAATAAATGTTAGTTATGATTGACATGGTGTTAGGAATCTTGGCCATTGCCTTCAGGGGAAGCTACTGAAGGTTTTCAACTTGGGAATGATGATTTTGAAGTAATAGCAGAATGCGACTCAATTTAGGCAGGAGAATAGTTTGGATGTTATCACAGTCATCTGGGTGTGAGGTAATTGGGTCATGGCTTGGAATGATGTTAACGAGAATAAAAGGTAAAGAGTAAATGTAACAGTCTTTTCAGGATTTAAAAATTTAGTGAATAAAGGAGAGCTGAATAAAAGACGATGTCTAGTTGTTGGCCTGGCCTACTAAAAAAATAGTGGCTACATTGAATAAACGAAGTAACTGGTTTTAAGGAAAAAATCCATCTGAGACATATTTATTAATTTTGAGGGTCAGGTGGACCATCCATGTGGAACTATCCAGGTGGCCATCAGAAGTATTCACTCTCCTAAGGGGACCGACTACATTTGTGTTTGATGGTCCATACTAATTCCCTGAACTTCATTTAGTGTAACGTACATTTTCCCATATTCATGCCTCCGACAGTGTTGTTTATTTAATATTTTACTTTAATTTGACTTAAACTGATTTATTTGGCTTTATCTAAGCAAAAATATTTGTGAAATCTCAGGCTTTATGTGCTAGTTACATTTTATCAAATACATTTAAAAATAAAATCGTAACTGTTAAAATAGAAGTATCCATCCATATCCCTCCTAAAATCACTCCTGGTGCTATCGTTGTTATACATACGTTTTGTGAAATATGGATAAAATGAAAATTAAAGCTATGAGAAGCACTAATTTTCTCATGAAAATAGAATAGCAAGAAGATCGGGAAGCTGAAGTGATGGGGAAAATTGGTCAGTAAATTACAAAGAAAGAAAGAAGTCGAGGAGAACTGGGAGAGTATAATGCCATGGCAGGTAGGTGGGGGCAGGGTGAAGGGAGTGTGGTGAGAAAATTTCAAAGAAAATGTGATAAAAATGCTAATATCTAGAAGAATACTTAAAAAAAAAAAAAAGAGCCATGGTATCTAGAATTAGATACCCAAAAGAGTGTCAGATTCTGGATATATTTTGAAAATACAAAAAATATAACAAAGTGAACTCATCGTGTGTAATTTGCTGATGGATTCAATGTGGGGTATAAGAGAAAGAGAAGAGACAAGAATATGCCCAAGGCTTCTGGTGTGAGTCTAGGGAACATTGTTCTTGCTATTAATTGAAATACAGAAGATTGTAGGCATTCCAAATTTTGGAAGACGAGAGGTCAGGAATTCTATTTGGACATGCCCAGTTTGAGATGTATATTAGTTTTCTGAGAGAAGATTTACAGAAAACAGTAGGATGAATAGGTCTGGAGTTCAGGGCTCATGACTAGGTAAGAGAGAAAATTTGGGAGCTGTCCAAATATAGGTTATAATTAAATTTACAAAACTAAGCATTTTCATGGTAGCAGTTAGAATGGTCTTGGTTATGCTAGGTAACAAATGCTCCCCACCTCCCAAATCTGAGTGGCTCATACCTTTAATATTTTTCTTTCCTGTTTATGCTATTCTTTCATTATGCATCAGCTGTGAGCTCTGCCCTGCATTTCTTCACTCCAGGACCCAGGCTGACAAATCAGGCAGAGGGAAAGAGGACTCTGGGGAGGACTGCATTGGCAATGGAATGTTTTGACTCAGAAGAGACATGTGTCACTCGTGCTCACAGTCATTGGCCAGAGTAGTCACACAGTTTTACTCAAGTCTAAGAGGTGTCAGGAACTACAGTGAGCACCGTACCTGGAGCCTGAGAGGCTGACACATCCAGAGTCCTAGGTAGTCATGGTGTCCGTAATCCCTGGGGTAGAAGGAAAGGCAGCCAAAGCATGAACCTTGGGAGCGCTGGGGCATTCAGAGATTGAGGGGTAAGAAGGAATCAGCAAATAGGGAGAACAAAGGAAACCGAGGAGAACGTGGTTACCTGAAAGTCAAGTGAAGCTTTTGTTGCTTGGTTTAGAAGCTTCAGAGAATGGACATGGCTGGTAGGGGTGAGTAAAGTTGACAAACTGCAGGACATGACACAAAGGAGAAAGGTGTCCAGGAGTTCCATTAAGAATAAGATGCATTTGATATCTTACCTCAAAACAGACACCTGGAGGCTGTGAGCATAGAGAACCAGAGTTCCAGCTTTCAGGTGACAAGGACCCAGGTTGGAACCCCAGCTGTTACTTTGTACTATCTTGTGAAATCTTTTAGATTTCCTCATCTGAATATGGGGCTGCTGTCAAGATTAAGTAACATACTGCCTGGCCCATGTCATATTAGGAGCCTTCAAGTGGGACAGCTAGCATCACTGTGCTGGTGGGTGTGTCAATTGCTACAACAGTTTTGGAAAACTCTGTGGCAGCATCTATGAAAGCTGAACATGTGCATAGCTTAGGATTCAGCATTCTAACCATACGTATGCACCCAATAGTCCTGCGACCATATTTCACCAAAAGGCATGTACTAGACTGTTAATGGCAACCGCAAACAGGACACGACTCAAATATCAAGAGTAGAATGGATCAGCAGATTGTGGGGGGTGTGTGTGTATGCGTGTGTGTATGTAGTCACACAATCACATGACCTAGCAATCAGAAAGAACAATATAAAACTCAGCACTGTGCTTGAATCTCACAACATCGTGTTGGGGAAAGAAGACACTTAAAAAGAGCACACTCCCTGTGATTCCATTTACATAATGAACAAAAACAGGCAAAACTAAGCTCTTTGGATAGGAGCTAGGACAGCAGTTACTTTTGGGAGTGGAGGGGCGAGTTACTGGGAGGGATGAGAGGAGAACTTCAGGAGTTCTGGATATGTTCTGTGATTGGTGCAGTAAATGGATGTATTCAGTATGAGGAAATTGATCAAATCACACATTCATATGTACATTTTCATTAAAAAGACTTTGTAAGGAAAAAAAGGATCAGATGTATCATAACCAAGTAAAGCTAAGTTACTTTACTAACCTGGTGGAGACACCTGATCTCATTTGTTTGTTAATCACCAGTTGCTGTCTCCTCTGCCCAGGGCCTGGGTCAAGCCTGGGAGTAAACATTTGTGTAAATAGGATGTGTATCATTTTGGCTTGATTGGCAGTTTAATTAGGCACACAGTTCGTTCATTGTCATTGCAATTAGATTGGTGGAGAATCCAGAGAGTCCAGGTTGTCACATTTGTCTATTGATTGCTGGATCTTTTAAAAAGAATATGCTGTAGTTAGGGATATGATGGTGGCCTTGGCTTGGAGGAAGCCACATTCACTGAAGGGAGAGGCTAATCTTATAGGGTTAATGAGGAAATTGTGATGCTAAACAAAGAGGTAAAATGAGGCAAAGGTGCTCCCTAATCCCCTACTTTTTCTACTTGTCAACCAGCAACAAAACAGGGCTCCTGGAGCATGAAAACTCACCTTGAATTTAAGAGCTCCAGCAAAAAACAGTGAAAGTCCTTGCCAATTTTACAAAGCAACTTACTCCCTCTCACTTGTTTTTGTCTTCTTTTACTGTAGCTGGTTTAAAGTGATGCTGTAACTCTAATGGTTACCAGAAATAAACAGAACCCAGGTCCAGCAGGGTTTATCCAAGAAGGGCTAATGTAGACTCAGAAAAAAATTGAGGGCCATCTGATTCGTGTCCCTGTCTCTGGGTTGGATTGTTTGGAAATCATCACTCAGGAATCCTATCACCTGAGTCGGGAAGCTGGCTAGTGGTGAGGATTTGCTCTCTCCCTTTGCCTACTCCGACCCTTCAGGATTCAGCTTGAATTGTCTCAACTCGTTCCCTTCAGTTTTGCATAATTAGAAAATGTCTTTTTATTTACTTTTTTAAAAGAATTGCTTTTTCTCTTAGACATTTTTACTTAATTCAAAGTAGATAATTAGACTCCCATTTTCTCCCAGAATGAACTAGAAGGTGTTTGGGTATAAGTATGTGTTAGTGTTTGAGATTTCTATGGCGATTTCAGCTCAAACCTACACACTTTATAAATATGTGTTTTTCAGATATTAGACACAATATATTACTTCTAATGGAAAAACTAAACGTGATAAGCCTTACATATTAAATTAGAAAAATCTCTTAGAGAAGACATCAGCGTGTGGGTAAGCTTTTATCACTAATTCTTAGCTATTATCTGTCACATCTTAACCTAATTCAGATCTTATCTCTGATTATCAGGTTGCTTCTTTCTAAATCATCCTCAATACTGACTTTGAAAAACAAAGGCAATCAGTTCAATCCACTGAGCATTTGCTGACTGCTTATTCTATGTCACACCCTATATTTGGTAAAGATGGAGAAATGAATAAAAACAGGCCCTATCTTAAAGGGGCTCAAATTTAGGCAGAAGGGAGACCATAGTAATAGACGCTATGAGGGCGGGGGCTATGTCTTTCCTTTTTGAATTGTAAGGATCCGGTAGAGAACTGGCATAAACTTTGTTCTCAGTAATTATTTGTTGCATATGGACATGCATACATAGATGAATGAATAAATAAATATGTTAATTAATTAATTAATTAATTGACAATCAATGGAGAGGCAGCTCTCTTGAGCTCTTCAGAATGCTAGTTTCTCTTTCACCTCAATCCCTGCATTTAATCAATCAATATACTACCTCATAACAGTGGTTCCCAAATTTGTTTGCACATTAGAATCACCTTGGGGTGGGGGTGGAGTCTTTAAAAATATTCTAAAGCCCAACACATACCCTAAATGACTTAAATCACAATATTTTGGAGCTACACCAGGAATCAGCAATTTTTGAAGCTCCGCAGGTGACTGCAATATACAGACAAGTTTAGAAAGCACTGCTGTATGGGTTTACTCAGAAACTTGGTGAACTATAAAGCAGGGGTCCCCAAACCCTGGGCTGTGGACTGGTACCAGTCATTGGCCTGTTAGGAACTGGGCTGCACAGCAGGAGGTGAGCGGTGAGCAAGTGAGTTGAGCTTCATCTCTATGTGCAGCTGCTCTCCAGCGTGAGCATCACCACCTCAGCAACACCTCAGATCATCAGGCATTAGATTCTCATAGGAGCACTGGTTCCTGGTACCAAAAAGGTTGTGGACCGCTGCTATAAAAGATATCAATGATTGCCTTTTTTGGTGCATACTACAAGTTATGGTAGTGTAGTCCCTGTGCCCTCTGGGACCAGGTGAGAAATCTGAGCTTTTACAATCAGGACCAGGGTATGTCTCTATGCCTAGGTAGAGAAGGGATGTTTATGAGGTTCTAAAATTTAAACTTGTGGTTGCTGCAATCATTCGCTTTGTGTTATTCATGTCAGTGAAGAAGATGAACTGGGACACTCTACTGATTACAATAGCCAACATATTGCATGCCTTCTCTCAGTCTCACTGACTCATCAAAGCTTGGGTGATGCTAAGAGCCCTAGTGAATGGACTCAGTTTTGTGTTTCTCAAACACCCACCTCTGCCAAGGTGAGGTTGTCTACACTCATTCAAAGCAAACCTTAGAAGTTAAACTCTAGCTATCAATGAATCTGCAGAAACCATAGACCCTATCTCATTGCCCTTAGATCCTTGCTATTCAAAATCTAGTCAATGAACTCAATGTGTGGGCTTCTACTAGGAGTTTGTTTGTTTGTTTTTTTGAAATGCAGATGTTCAGGCCTCACCCTATGCCTACTAAATCAGAATCAACACTTTAACAAGACCCCCAGGTGACATGCTGTCTCTTTTACATTTGAGAAACACAGCTTTAAACAACTTTTATGGGAAAAAGGAGAAAATTAAGTTCTGACGTTTTCCCATTGCTGAGAAAAAGTCAAAAATATTTTGCTTTTGTGGAACTTTGACTACTTTGTGTCATTACTGAAAAATGTCCCAGGTATCTACATCATTTGCTTGTGAGAAACAGGCTTACCTGTAGAGCTCTTAAAACAGTGCCACTTTTTGCATTAATGTTTGGATGTGTGAGTCTTTGCATTGGACTAGAGGGATTCTAGAATCCTTATTTCTATCTGTATCACACAATCAACTTTGTGAAGTGGGGAAATAATCTGAATAAATCTACATGGAGGGTTCACATCCTCGCCATTTTTCTCCTGTATATTGGCACTGCAAGGGAACCCTGGTTGAGTTGAGAGAAAAAATAATAATCCAGAGGAGGATCTAAAGAACAAAGTAAACAACAGCAACAACAACAAAACGGAACCAAACTCATGGTTATAGAGAATATTTTGGGAGTTGGGGGAGAGGTGAAAGTGAGCAAAGGAGTTAAGAAGTACAATGGATAGTTACAAAATAGTCATGGAGATATGAAGTATAGCATTGTATGCCAATTATCATTGAAAAAAAAAACCTCTCTGAACTGTACACCGTAAATATGAGCAACTGATTATCTATTATATTTCAATAAAGTTGTAAAAAATAATCTGGATAAAAATACAAGAAATTTAAATCAGTTCTCGGAAAGAGGAATTATGGAACAATCGGGATCAAAGCGTAGAAATGTAATTTGCTGATTTGTGAAAAGAGATGGTGAAGGAGATCAGAGGCTAGAGATCAAAGTTTAAAGCTAAGAGCAAGTGGAGAGGGAGCGGGTGTGGCAGTGAGACTGGCGAAAGTGGGGTGAATGTTAAGTAGTAAACAAGGATTCCATGGTTCTTGGATATGGAATTCAAGGAAATAAATTTCCAGCAGTGTGAGGCTTTGCCTAGAAAATCCTAGGGACTGCAGTGTGGAAAAGCCCTGGCTTTCTTGGAGAACTTGGTTA
>NW_011888911.1:1356786-1359691 GCF_000151845.1 Pteropus vampyrus | reverse complement strand
AGGAATTATGGAACAATCGGGATCAAAGCGTAGAAATGTAATTTGCTGATTTGTGAAAAGAGATGGTGAAGGAGATCAGAGGCTAGAGATCAAAGTTTAAAGCTAAGAGCAAGTGGAGAGGGAGCGGGTGTGGCAGTGAGACTGGCGAAAGTGGGGTGAATGTTAAGTAGTAAACAAGGATTCCATGGTTCTTGGATATGGAATTCAAGGAAATAAATTTCCAGCAGTGTGAGGCTTTGCCTAGAAAATCCTAGGGACTGCAGTGTGGAAAAGCCCTGGCTTTCTTGGAGAACTTGGTTATAGGAGCTAATCAGTCTGATAGCAAAATGAGTTATAATAAGAAGTTATACTTCTGCATTTAGAATCTAATCCGGATTTAGTTACAAAGCTCTATATGTGTGGATTAGTTTGCTAGGGCTGCTGTAACAAAGTACCACAGATAGAGTAACTTAAACAACAAAAATTTATTTCCTCATAGTTCTGGACGCTGGAAGTCCAAGATCAAGATATCTGCAGGTCTGCTTTCTTCTGAGGCCTCCTTGGCTTGTAGATGGTCATTTTCTCATTGTGTTCTCTCATGGTCTTCTCTCTGTACGTGTGTGTCCTAATCTCCTCTTCTTGATGAGACACCAGTCATATTGGATTACAGCTCACCCTAATGATCCCATTTAACCTTAATTCCCTCTTTTAGGGTTCTGTCTCCAAATATAGTCACATTCTGAGGTACTGAGGGTTAGGGCTTCAACATATGTATTTTGGGGAAAACACAATTCGGCCCATACCAATACGTAAATTACCAAATTAGACTCATAAGAAAGAAGGAAAGGAATCTAAAAGATGACTTAGCTCAGTATCTCCATTTTATTTATAAAGCATTAGAAACCATTAGAGGCGAAGGATTAGTTTTTTCGCGAAGGCTATCCTATCAGTAGTGGTGATGGAACTAGAACTCAGGTCGTTCCCACAGCTTTCCCCTCCCTCAGGCCTCCTGAAAATAGTATGAAAAACAATAGAGGCAAGAAGTACAGGTCGGCACTTCCCCAACTTGAATGTGCATGCAGATCGCTGGGGGATCTTGTTAAATGCAAATTCTGATTCATTAGGTCTGACGTGGGGCAATGATTCTGCATTTACCGCAAGCTCCCAGGTCTGCTGTGCTGGTGCTGCCTGGCAGTGTGGTTCCTGCACTGTGGCTTTTCATCAGCATCACTTGGGAGCTTGTTAGGTATGCAAATTCTAAAGCCCTCTCCAGATTTATGGAATCAGGAGCTATTGTAGTGGGGCCTGGAGATCTGTGTTTTAATAAATCTCTGGGGTGATTCTGATGCATTTGCAAGTTTGAGAACGTCTGCTCCAGAAACAGTTTTCTTAACCTTGCTCTGTCTCAGACCTATCCGATGAGTCAGTTAAAAAGGCAGACCAACTAAATCAGAATCTATGGTGACTGTCTATGTGTTTGGGGGTGATGGTGAGGAAGATGAAGTAGCTATATTTTTTAAAAAAAACACTCCAGGAAATATTGCTAGGCAGCTAGGTTTGGGAACCACTATTGTTGACTGTACCCTGGAACCATCCAGGTTGCAATCAATCATTTTAAAATGTTCCATTTGTAGCCAGCTGTCCAGCGAGCACTTTGATTAACTGAGGGAACTTCTTTTTTTCTCTCTCCTCATCCATAAGTCCCCAATCTTCTCCTTCCTACTGGGTTATTCTGACTTCAGATAACACCAGCCATTAGCGGAATGTCATCGAGCTGAATTTCATTATGTTCTGACACCTTTGCTCTGCAAGTCTGTGATATTCTGTGGTTCACCTTTATGTTAAATTAGTTCTCATCCACCTGAGTTATTAATACATTACCCTGGTGAATTATCTTTGTTCTCTACCATCCTGAATGTATCCCCGCCCCCACCCAGTTCTATATTCACCTAGGCATTGGTTTGCAGGCTGGGACAATTCACACTTAGGATGACTTGTTTACACTGAATATGGCCAGGGGACGTCATAAGGAAGGCAGAGATAACATCAGCATGGTAAAAACGAAAAAGCTTGATAATACTCAGTGTTGGTGAGGTTACAGGAGAAAAGCACCCTTATACACCATCAGGAAAAGTCAAGTAGCCTATTTGGAGGGCAATTTTGTAATATCTATCAAAAAATAGTTTTTAAGTCACATGCTCTGGTTCAAAAATGTTATTTCTAGGAATTTATCCCAGAGAAACACTTATACAATGCACAAAGATTTATGGGTAACAATGTTCATTGCTGGATTGTTTGTAATGCCAGAAAAACTGGAAGCTGCTACAGTAGTGATCATTGGGAGAGTGATTAAATAAATTGTGTTCTATTTGTGCAATGGCATACATTAACTAAGAGAGGAACTCTGTAAGTATTGGAGAAAGCTGAAAGGCTGGACCCAGCTGAGGCCATTGCCCAGAGTGGCGGAATGTAGTCTTCCTAGCAAGGCTGTCTCAGGGAAGCTGAGTTTCTCACATGGCAGCTCAGGGCTAGCAGAGCAAGTGTTGACTGAACCAGGTAGATGCTGAATGGCCTTTCATGCCTTAGCCTCGGAAGACATACACTGTCACGTCTTCACTTTCTATGGGTGGAAGTAGTTGTAAGCCTACTCAGATTCAAGGGGGTGGATATAAATTCCCCCTTTCAGAGGGAGAAGCATCACAAATTTGTGGACATGTTTTATAACCACCACACCACTGTTACCTCTAGGGAGAAGGGGTGGAGGAAGAAGATTTTGCTCGTCATTGTATACTCCTCTCTATTTGATTGATTTAAAGATTCCTCACATTACTTTTGAGATTAAAAGAGAGGTAAAATAGGAAAGTAATCGGAGGAGAAGGGAGGCCAGTGGTAGAAAGTTGCAAGTGGAGGAAGGGATGGAAAGAGA
>NW_011888911.1:1346676-1355856 GCF_000151845.1 Pteropus vampyrus | reverse complement strand
GTGATGGAACTAGAACTCAGGTCGTTCCCACAGCTTTCCCCTCCCTCAGGCCTCCTGAAAATAGTATGAAAAACAATAGAGGCAAGAAGTACAGGTCGGCACTTCCCCAACTTGAATGTGCATGCAGATCGCTGGGGGATCTTGTTAAATGCAAATTCTGATTCATTAGGTCTGACGTGGGGCAATGATTCTGCATTTACCGCAAGCTCCCAGGTCTGCTGTGCTGGTGCTGCCTGGCAGTGTGGTTCCTGCACTGTGGCTTTTCATCAGCATCACTTGGGAGCTTGTTAGGTATGCAAATTCTAAAGCCCTCTCCAGATTTATGGAATCAGGAGCTATTGTAGTGGGGCCTGGAGATCTGTGTTTTAATAAATCTCTGGGGTGATTCTGATGCATTTGCAAGTTTGAGAACGTCTGCTCCAGAAACAGTTTTCTTAACCTTGCTCTGTCTCAGACCTATCCGATGAGTCAGTTAAAAAGGCAGACCAACTAAATCAGAATCTATGGTGACTGTCTATGTGTTTGGGGGTGATGGTGAGGAAGATGAAGTAGCTATATTTTTTAAAAAAAACACTCCAGGAAATATTGCTAGGCAGCTAGGTTTGGGAACCACTATTGTTGACTGTACCCTGGAACCATCCAGGTTGCAATCAATCATTTTAAAATGTTCCATTTGTAGCCAGCTGTCCAGCGAGCACTTTGATTAACTGAGGGAACTTCTTTTTTTCTCTCTCCTCATCCATAAGTCCCCAATCTTCTCCTTCCTACTGGGTTATTCTGACTTCAGATAACACCAGCCATTAGCGGAATGTCATCGAGCTGAATTTCATTATGTTCTGACACCTTTGCTCTGCAAGTCTGTGATATTCTGTGGTTCACCTTTATGTTAAATTAGTTCTCATCCACCTGAGTTATTAATACATTACCCTGGTGAATTATCTTTGTTCTCTACCATCCTGAATGTATCCCCGCCCCCACCCAGTTCTATATTCACCTAGGCATTGGTTTGCAGGCTGGGACAATTCACACTTAGGATGACTTGTTTACACTGAATATGGCCAGGGGACGTCATAAGGAAGGCAGAGATAACATCAGCATGGTAAAAACGAAAAAGCTTGATAATACTCAGTGTTGGTGAGGTTACAGGAGAAAAGCACCCTTATACACCATCAGGAAAAGTCAAGTAGCCTATTTGGAGGGCAATTTTGTAATATCTATCAAAAAATAGTTTTTAAGTCACATGCTCTGGTTCAAAAATGTTATTTCTAGGAATTTATCCCAGAGAAACACTTATACAATGCACAAAGATTTATGGGTAACAATGTTCATTGCTGGATTGTTTGTAATGCCAGAAAAACTGGAAGCTGCTACAGTAGTGATCATTGGGAGAGTGATTAAATAAATTGTGTTCTATTTGTGCAATGGCATACATTAACTAAGAGAGGAACTCTGTAAGTATTGGAGAAAGCTGAAAGGCTGGACCCAGCTGAGGCCATTGCCCAGAGTGGCGGAATGTAGTCTTCCTAGCAAGGCTGTCTCAGGGAAGCTGAGTTTCTCACATGGCAGCTCAGGGCTAGCAGAGCAAGTGTTGACTGAACCAGGTAGATGCTGAATGGCCTTTCATGCCTTAGCCTCGGAAGACATACACTGTCACGTCTTCACTTTCTATGGGTGGAAGTAGTTGTAAGCCTACTCAGATTCAAGGGGGTGGATATAAATTCCCCCTTTCAGAGGGAGAAGCATCACAAATTTGTGGACATGTTTTATAACCACCACACCACTGTTACCTCTAGGGAGAAGGGGTGGAGGAAGAAGATTTTGCTCGTCATTGTATACTCCTCTCTATTTGATTGATTTAAAGATTCCTCACATTACTTTTGAGATTAAAAGAGAGGTAAAATAGGAAAGTAATCGGAGGAGAAGGGAGGCCAGTGGTAGAAAGTTGCAAGTGGAGGAAGGGATGGAAAGAGAGGAAGAAAGGCAGGTAGACCTAGGGGATGAAGTGCACAGAGGAAACAGATGCAGGATTGGTGAACATGGAGTGGGCAATTTGGCTTTGTGCTTATGCTGGGCTCACGTGAAATAGCTTTCTGCCAGACACAAGTGAGAAAGCCTTCTGACAATAGCCCCGCATTATTTGCCCTTGGAAATACCACTCATCCTTTAAGAATTCAAATAGCATCTCCTCTGTGTAACCTTCTTGGTTCCCTCCCAGACAAGAATGGTTCCTCTCTCCTCTGGATGTCCACTGTGCTTGTGTGAGTAGACCCGCATACGGCATGTACCAGACTTACTGTCTCAGTTAGTTGAGTACTTCTATGCCCCTCCAGTAACTATTTTTAAAGATTAAACTATTTTGTTAATTTTCTACCTTCTCACATTGCTTAGTACTATTTCTTACCGTGGGCAGTGGGTGTTCCATAAATATTTCTTAAATTAAAAACTCTCTTATTTAACAAATACTTACATGGCATTTACTATGTGATTGGCAATGCCCTCAGATATTGGCTCGTTTACTCTCTCCTAATGACCCTCTGAGACAGGTACCATCATGACTCTCATTTCACAGAAGATGAAACATGCACAGAGAGGTGAAAGAGCAGCGTCACAAACCTAATAAATGGTAGAGCTTGGAGTTAACTTAAACGGCTCGGCTCTGGATTCTGTCCTCTCACCACCGCACGTTCACTTTCCTTCATCCATGCATAATAAAGTACCTTTCTAGGTTTCCCTATTTGAGAGTCAAGAATAGTGTCTCATCGTATTTGGTTAAAATGTAGCAGCAACCTGACACAATTGAAATTCCATCTACAAACCGCTGTCTGGATGGCTGGGCCGTGAGAGAAGCAAAATGGCATTCAGGCTAGTTGATTAGAGCTTTAGTCATTTAACCTTCCCTGTCTCTTCACTGACTCCAGCCTAGACTCAACAAGGCCTCCCAGGAAGTGTGTGAAGCTCCCAGAACTGTGATCAATGGCCCAGAAGGGTCTACCGAGAGAACATTTTGAAAGTCTGAAGAGGTTGCTTAATAGAAGGGAACAGAGGCTCAAAAAAGTGCTGAGATGTGGGTAGGAAATAATTTTAAAGAAATAATCATGGATAGAATGTGAAATAGTCCTGTGGTTGAAAACTCCTAAATAATGAAGTCACAAATTTATTTTTCATCAACCTATTTTCCCAGTGATTGCACAGCTAAGATTATATGAAGAAAGAGCAAAAGTAATTGATTTCAATATTTGTTATTATGACCTGTATTAAAATAGAGCAGAAAACTTTTTCAAGCAACTTGTTGTTACACAGTTAGAAGGAAATAGGGTAGTCAATTTCATTGAGCCCAGGTCAGATTCATTTGGGATGAAGCCTAATTTAGAGGTGGGGATTGATACAAAGGTTAGGTAAAATCTGGAGGTGCTTTGTCTGAAGTTTTAGTTCCACTTTGCATGAGACTCCACAGATAAACAACAAAAATATAGGAGTGTTGAATATTAGCTCTCTTGCTTGCTTCTTGCTTTTTATTGTCTAAATACCTCGGTGCTAATTTCTACCATTCAACATTTATGGACTTCCAGGAACTCATAAATGTCACGTCAGGCTGCCTCTTGGTGAATTTTTAATCAAGAGGGAGAAATTCAGCTACAAATAGACCAAGAATCAAGAGGCCCAATATTGATCGGTCAAAGTGGCACTTACGAACCTGAGGTTGAAGTAGTTTGGATAAAAGGATGCTGGGCTTTCGACGGCTCTGGAGCCATCTTTTCCCATCAAGGCCAGGTGAGTATCAGATATCCCCTTGGAGTTATTGAATAACAACAAATGCCTGTGCTAAATAGCTGCAAATGTGAGAAATGAAACTCTGGCGCAGGCCAAACATCATTTCAGTCAGAAATCCTTTAGATGTCACACTCTGATCCCAAAGCAGATTGTACCATTCTTCCTTACATAGGACAGAAGATCTCCTTAGGTGGAACGGGTCAAGGCCAAGGTGCTCTGGTTGTTCCTGCTCTGTACAGGGTCTGGCCTCTAAGTCTGAGGCCTTGAATCATCCCTGAAGAGATATGGAGCAGCACTTGTTATGTCAGGGATCACTCAGCTCAGTGAATGATGTCTCTCACTAATGCCAAGCCATGAATCATTGGTCTGTGGTACTGTAAAATTAACATGCACCGCTATAAATAACTCATCTGTAATGGGATGTCATTGATGGCTTTTTGGAAAGGCTTGACTCAGGAGTAAGAGTTTTAATGACTGTAATTGAAATTAGATGAAAAGCATCAGTATTGGGCTTTCTCCTTTCTCCTGACCCATGCAAGAACAAATTTTATCAAATGTCAAAACAATTATGCTGTGTCAAACCTGAGGGACAGGATGCCACAGTGCCTCTCCTCCAGCATCTCTGCCTTCGGTCCCCTGGGATGTCTCCTAGTGAGTGACAGCACACGCTTGCGCTCCTTGGTGCTGCTCCTTTGCAAAGGACCTTAACAGAGCAGCAGTGCTGAAAGAGCTCCCCGCACACTTCTCAGATTAGAGTCATTACCAGTGGAAAGAGTCAGTATTATTAATAACAAGAACTTTTCTTTTATAGAGGAAAATGGTTTACAAATCCCACATCCATTATCTCATTTGATCCTCACCAAGGCTCTGGGAGGTTGGTCAGACATTATTGCTATTATCATCCTCAGATGTCTGATGAATTAGAGGCTCAGAGAGGTAACGACTTGCCTAGGGTCACACAGCTTGTAAGTGATGAAACGGGGAAACAAGAACCTCTGGTCCAAGCATGTCCACACTTTAGGGCATTCTACCATGGTCTAGTGGCTGGTGTCCAATAGCTCCCTCCTCCTGACTGACTAGCATACTTCTTGCTTCTGTGAAATACTTGACCTTAAGTAATTCCAAGAGGACCTGCTTCTACATCATTAACAGGAAAATACAGACAGCTGAGGACAAGAGTACATGTAGTATGTTTTTCACAAACTGACCCAAATTCTAAACAGCTTTTTCCAGTACAATTTGAGCTATGAGTGGAAGTTCCAACTGAGTTAGTAGAGAGTTTTTGAAATAGGCCAGATGGTGCTTCAGTGCTGTCTTTTCATTTTGCTTCTGGTGTAATAGAGAGCTTCAAGAGTTCCCTTTTAGGTGATGTTGAGTATTAGGGGGGATGAGGTTTTCACAAGGAAAAGCCCAAGATTGGAGCTGAAGGGCCTCAGGGATACTCATTCTTCGAAGCCCAGCCACCTCTTCGTTCCCTACAATCAGATGCTACTCTTCATAGAGGTTTCCTGGTCCCTTGCCTGTGTCTTAGGAAGGAGGGGCTCTGAAGTTACTGCCAGGCCCTTCAACCCTGTGGTGGCTGCTGCTGGCCTTGCTCTCAGGAGGCAGAAAATCTTAGAAGCAGTAGAGACCATATGCTTCAGCCATTATCTTCTGAACCTCCAGGCCCCAGACAATTAGTCAGAGGAGCTGAGCCCACGTGTGACTCCAGTCCTAACATCTCCCCAACCGAGCCTGCGCCCCATTGGCTGAGGTTTGCAAATGAACACAAGCATACCTTTGTTCCTACAGCATGTCACCATTTCCCACCTGGAGACAGCTCCGTAATCCTCCTGTGCAAAAATAACAAGTCCCACATAGGATTGCGTACATGGTCTAATTACATGTAACAAAACATCTCCTCTCAGGAGAGAAGGAGTGTTTGGTGGTAAATTAAGAGATGCAAAAACCATTGTGAGCCATGCTGATTAATCCAGGTCTCTAGCAATGGGGAAGGATCCTTGAAAAATGGGTTTGTGGTTTGATGATTATATGCTCACTAGGGGGGCTTTTCATGTGCACTGCTTTTATGCTGAGGAGCAGGAGTGTGACTGGGATGGAGACTGCCAAGCTGATTCTTTTAGTGATGATGGAATGGAAATTGCTTCAAAAACATAACACTTATTAAATGGGTAAAGCACCAGGGAGCCCACCTGCATGGGCTCTCAATACTTCTCACTGCAGTTTCAGATGGGACAGTGTCTGTACATGTCAAACCCTTTATCCTGCTTTACCCTTAAAAATCATGGATTTATTGGACTTGCCTTCTCCAGCACAAAGCTTGGAGAGCCGCTCTGGGCTCCAGTCTATGGGGACCTTGTCTACTAAAATGAAAACAGAACAAACACATTAGAAAAACAGAAAAACATACTTATAACTAATTACAACTATGAAGATAGAATATGTGTGGGGGGGATTTTGGGGGGAGGGGAGCATGCATGTGTACATACATAAAGCTTTTTGGTTAATATAAAGTGCCTAAGATTTCCAATATGATCTGTGTTTGAATTTTTAGCCTTGTCAGTTCCTAGCAGTCACCTGACCTCTCTAGGCCTTAGATTTTTGGTCTGTAATATGGGATTATTAATTATTTCTACTCTTCTTCCTTCAGAGGTTATTGTGGGGATCATAGGGGAAAACAGATGTGAAAATGCCTTGCAAATTGTAAAGCATTATATGAATGTCATTTTCTCTCATATTAACACAGAGTGTCTAGCACAGAGCAAGTGTCTAATAAATATGCTTGTTATTGCTGGATAGGTAGACAGATGCTAAAGGGTGAGAATGGAGTTATTTGAAACATTCAAAAACTCAAGAAAGATTTGCTATAAATCACAGATTTTATATGCATTCATTCATTCATTCATTCATTCATCATTTATGCCTACAGACCTGATCTTCCTAGGTGGTCTCCCATCCAAATACTAACCAGACTCGACTCTGCTTAACTTCCGAGATCAGACATCGGGGCTGTTCAGGGTGGCATGGCTGTAGACCATGGTCCCTGGCTCCACTGGGGCACGAACCCAGGACCTTCTACGTGTAAAGCAGATGTGCTAACTGCTACACTATGGAACCATGTCCAAATCATGGATTTTTAATAGCATTTTTAAATGGGAAGGGGTATGGAGCCTTGCAAAGATCAGAGGAATATTCTTGACTGTAGAGATGAGAAAAATCTGAACAGGAACAGGCATATTACCTTGGCTAGAAGCTGAGCAGAGTAAAAGTTGAAGGGAATTAGGTAAAAAATGGAGAAAAGGAGAATTACTAGAAAGCTGAGAGGTCAGAGGTTAGATATTGGAGTAGAGCTTGTCCTTGAGCAAACAGCTAATTGTATGAGCATCTATGCAAAAATAAGCATCCACACAAGAATGGGCATTCATGCAAAATGGGCATTTATGCAGAGATAGTCATCTGGGTAAAGATAGGCATCTATGCAAGGTCTACAGCATCTTTGCAAGGGAAGTGCAGGTTTGCAGCTGGTGATCAAAAGTAGAAAGAATGTACTCATGTCTAGCTCAGGTACAAAATCCAGGATTCGAGTACCTCCAAAATCTTTTGTGGTGATGACAATTGGGGGTAGTAGAAAGGGGATAGGGTGGCAGTAGGTGGGATTGATCATGAACTAAAACTCTGCCATGTACCCATTTAGTTACCATTGGGATGGGACAGTCCCATCCCAATCAAACATTCCAGTGTCTTAAAGAATAGAGCAGTTCAAGGACCTTAATTCGGAAGCAGTAAAATCCTCAGGGAACCAAAAAACAGCCTGTGAACTTTCCAGGGAAGCATCACCTCCCCTCCCTCATCCGCTTTGAGCATGTATACTTTTAGAGCTGTAATCCCTAAAGATGGAACAAATACATTTCCACTACAATAGAGGGAACTTCTGTGAGAACAGAGCTGTGTTTTGAACGTTTTAATATACAAAAATTGACACCCATCTACTTCGGTATTCAAAAACCTTCTCTCCGGAATAGAATAACAATGCTTTCTCCTCTATATTTTCTTTGCAGGCTGCCATGAACTGCTGTTGTGAAGCAAATCCTTCTGTTGCAATCCTTTATTTTTACTTCCCCCTACTTTGTAAATCACTTTCTTTCTCTAAAAGATTAAAGTGTGGTAAAAGCTGCTAAGTGACTAAGAAATGGACCCTTCTGAGTCAACAGATCTGCCCCCCATGCATCTTTGAGTCATAGCTGCTAACATTTCTTGACACAATCCAGTTTTTCTTTTGATTTTTTTTTCTCTCTTGGTAGCAGGGCTTGTAAAACAATTTCAAAGTGCTTGGGGATGGGAGATTTTGCCCTGATACATGAGCCACTTTTACCATTTTGGTGAGCTCCCTGTCAAGTAGCACATGAATATGACATGGCATCTTCATTTCTTGGCACAACCTGGATATTCTTTTGCTCCTACTGCCAAGGCATTTTGGGGGCTATCAATAATGTGTTTAGTGTGCCTCCCAGAGTTCTGGACAGCCATTACCTGTGGTGACCACCCATCATGGTACAGAGAAGAAAGTGTAGATTCCAATACGAATTCTTCCTCTGCTAGCTGGGCTCTTTAGACAAGTCACTTTACTTCTCTGAACCTCATTTTCTCATCTATGAAATGGAGTGAAAATATGAACCCCAGAGGAATGTTGGATGATGAAGAGTGATAACCTGAGCATGCTTGGCACTTAAGGATTTTTCAATAAGTATGAGCTCACTTTCATCCTCTTTCATTTAAAGCATCTCTCTCTTTCATTTTCTCCCTGTCTGCATAGGCACATATTATGTGGATGGATACATAAGAAACTGGCAGCAGTGGCTGCTTCTAGAGAGGCTGTAATCTGATATAGGAGGTTGATTTTACTTTTTACTGTACAACCTTTTGTACTATTTGAAACTTTTGTCATCAGCAAGTAGTTCTTAAAAAATATTACAAAGAATATATATATTTAGAAACTGAGTTTCTAACTCTTGCTCTTACCACTTCCCCCCCATCCCCCGCCCCAGTGTCTTTGTTTCAGGGTTTGGCAGTATGCTGCGGAACAGGTGTTGGTTTCTGTTTTGACATACCAATATTAACTGTAGAACTTGAGTAGTGTAAAAGACCTCCAAGTTCAAGAAGTTTTGGGAAATAGATGACTTTTTAATAAGAATTGGACAACTGAATAGACATTTGGGAAAAGATAAAAATACTTCCATATCTCATACCATATCCCAAAATAAACTCAAAATAGATCAGAGATTTAAATGTAAAAAAAGAAAAAGAAAAAGAAAAAAAATGAAACTGTACAAGTAGTAAAAGAAAACATGGGTGGATTTCTTTACAATCTGGATGTGGAAAGCTTTTTAAATCATTATCGAAAATCTAGGT
>NW_011888911.1:1334984-1346626 GCF_000151845.1 Pteropus vampyrus | reverse complement strand
GGATGGGACAGTCCCATCCCAATCAAACATTCCAGTGTCTTAAAGAATAGAGCAGTTCAAGGACCTTAATTCGGAAGCAGTAAAATCCTCAGGGAACCAAAAAACAGCCTGTGAACTTTCCAGGGAAGCATCACCTCCCCTCCCTCATCCGCTTTGAGCATGTATACTTTTAGAGCTGTAATCCCTAAAGATGGAACAAATACATTTCCACTACAATAGAGGGAACTTCTGTGAGAACAGAGCTGTGTTTTGAACGTTTTAATATACAAAAATTGACACCCATCTACTTCGGTATTCAAAAACCTTCTCTCCGGAATAGAATAACAATGCTTTCTCCTCTATATTTTCTTTGCAGGCTGCCATGAACTGCTGTTGTGAAGCAAATCCTTCTGTTGCAATCCTTTATTTTTACTTCCCCCTACTTTGTAAATCACTTTCTTTCTCTAAAAGATTAAAGTGTGGTAAAAGCTGCTAAGTGACTAAGAAATGGACCCTTCTGAGTCAACAGATCTGCCCCCCATGCATCTTTGAGTCATAGCTGCTAACATTTCTTGACACAATCCAGTTTTTCTTTTGATTTTTTTTTCTCTCTTGGTAGCAGGGCTTGTAAAACAATTTCAAAGTGCTTGGGGATGGGAGATTTTGCCCTGATACATGAGCCACTTTTACCATTTTGGTGAGCTCCCTGTCAAGTAGCACATGAATATGACATGGCATCTTCATTTCTTGGCACAACCTGGATATTCTTTTGCTCCTACTGCCAAGGCATTTTGGGGGCTATCAATAATGTGTTTAGTGTGCCTCCCAGAGTTCTGGACAGCCATTACCTGTGGTGACCACCCATCATGGTACAGAGAAGAAAGTGTAGATTCCAATACGAATTCTTCCTCTGCTAGCTGGGCTCTTTAGACAAGTCACTTTACTTCTCTGAACCTCATTTTCTCATCTATGAAATGGAGTGAAAATATGAACCCCAGAGGAATGTTGGATGATGAAGAGTGATAACCTGAGCATGCTTGGCACTTAAGGATTTTTCAATAAGTATGAGCTCACTTTCATCCTCTTTCATTTAAAGCATCTCTCTCTTTCATTTTCTCCCTGTCTGCATAGGCACATATTATGTGGATGGATACATAAGAAACTGGCAGCAGTGGCTGCTTCTAGAGAGGCTGTAATCTGATATAGGAGGTTGATTTTACTTTTTACTGTACAACCTTTTGTACTATTTGAAACTTTTGTCATCAGCAAGTAGTTCTTAAAAAATATTACAAAGAATATATATATTTAGAAACTGAGTTTCTAACTCTTGCTCTTACCACTTCCCCCCCATCCCCCGCCCCAGTGTCTTTGTTTCAGGGTTTGGCAGTATGCTGCGGAACAGGTGTTGGTTTCTGTTTTGACATACCAATATTAACTGTAGAACTTGAGTAGTGTAAAAGACCTCCAAGTTCAAGAAGTTTTGGGAAATAGATGACTTTTTAATAAGAATTGGACAACTGAATAGACATTTGGGAAAAGATAAAAATACTTCCATATCTCATACCATATCCCAAAATAAACTCAAAATAGATCAGAGATTTAAATGTAAAAAAAGAAAAAGAAAAAGAAAAAAAATGAAACTGTACAAGTAGTAAAAGAAAACATGGGTGGATTTCTTTACAATCTGGATGTGGAAAGCTTTTTAAATCATTATCGAAAATCTAGGTCTAATGAGAGAAAAGATTGATAAATTTGACTATTTAAAAAAGAAATTTTTTTTGTAAGGCCAAAACATTACAAAGTCAAATGACAAGCAACAAACTTCAAGAAAGTATTGCAACATATGTCACCGATAAAGGACTAATATCTTCCTAGCATGTAAAGAATATTTGAAAATCAAGAAATGAAAGTCCAAAAATCTGAAAAAAAAAATAAGCAGAAGAAAGACACTTCACAGGAAAATAAACGCAAATGGTCTTCAAACATATTTAAAAAACTGCTTAAACTTACCCTTAATAAGAGAGATGCAAAATAAAATCCTTTGATATTGTTTTTAGCCTATCGGTTTCGGAGAATTCGAAAGATTGACAAAACACACTTTCGATGAGGCTAACTATACTCTCGTATTGCTAGTGAGAGAGCAACATGGTCAGTCCTGTGGAGGAGAATCTTGCATATTGAGCAAAACTGCATTTACCTTTTGAGTTAGCCATTATTTTTGTTGGGATTTACCTGAGATATATTTCCAAAAATATGAACTACTTGTGATAAGGTTATTTATTGTGATGTTATTTATCATAAGAAAACATTGAAATCAATTTAGATGCCACACTATAGAAGATACGTTGAATAATCTATGGTATCTCCACATAAGAGAATGCACACAATCTGAAAAAGAATGAAAACACTCTCTACAAACTGCTATGGAATGATTTTCAGGATATTTTGTTAAGAGCAAAAAGTAAGGTGTGAAAGAGTACATATAGCATGTTACCTTTATATAAGAAACAAACGAAAACGTACTTGTTTCCCAATTTTTGCAAAAGGACATGCAGGAAGCGTGAACCAGAGACTGATGAAAATGACTGCCCATTAGCGGGTAGGGCTACTAGGGATGATAGTGAAACTTCTCTGAGTATACCTTGTCATACAGTTTTGACTTACACTCATATAAATGTTTCTTACATTTTAAAACAAAATTAAATCAGTAAGGATGAGTAAAACACAAATTTTAAAACTGAATACAAAATCAAACAAAGGAAGCCGACCGCATAACAAATGGATAGCATAACTATACAGAAAAAAATAACTCATTCAAAAACTCTTGAGCACTATTCTAACTGTGTAGCCTTGGTGGGTTAAAAAAAAAAGAACTGTAAAAACTCCTTGGATTTACTTAGTAGGCTTGTTGTTGGTAGTGGTATTGGTACAGTAATTCCAATAATTTGAATATATTTTAAGACCTAGCAAAAGAATGAAATGCATTGATAGTGACAAGAACCAGGGAGAAGGGTCTAGACATATAGGACAGGAAAAGATGAGGAAAAATCCTGCCATGTTGATTTGAATTAGAGGAGTCAGTCTGAATTCAGGTTTGTTTACTGAAAAAGCTTTGAAGCAATAAACTCCAGTAGCTTGCCTAGCACCCAGATCTTAGTTGCTAAATACCATTTCCCACTAAAAGAAACCAGAGCTCCTTGGAGAAATGGCTAATTACAGGTCCCAAGTCTGGGACATCTTGTATCAGAAAGCAAACTATAGCTCAAAGACTGATGATGACTTATCAACAAGACACAAGGAGCTGGCTTGAAGGGGTTCTCACTAGCCAAATTTGAGACAATTTGAGCATCGAAAAGAATAATGACAATAGATTATAACACAATAAAAAAACGAGTCCAAAGTGATGCTAAAAAATTAAAACAAGAATTAGAAATAAAGAATAGTGAAATCCAAGTAAAGTCTGTAGTCTAGTTAATCATAATGTGTCAATGCCAATTTCCTGGTTTTCATAACCTACTATGTAGGATGTTGTCATTTGGGGAAGCTAGATTTTGGATACACTGAGCCTCTCTATACTACTTTTGCAATTTCTTGTGAATATTTACTTCAAGATAAAAATTTAACAAATAAGCGTGTGTGTGTGTGTGTGTGTGTGTGTGTGTGTGTGTGTGTGTGTGTGTGTGATGGGGTAGTGTTCTTTACAGAAGAATGCTAGCTTATATATGTAGAAAAAATAATAGAAAAATCACCACTTGCAACCACCAACACAATATTCCATTCAGAGAAAGATCATCAATGGATAATAAAATATTGGATGAAAGCTGTTAGAGAATGAGATATTCACATGGTCTCACCCCATAGATTACTTATTTTCTACAAAGGGTAGAGGAGCTTTTATGGTAGATAAATCTGGCAGACATCACCTTAACCAAGTGACAGAAAAAAATGTCTTGCCTGACTGCCTCATTAGTTCTTGCTCTGAGCCTTTGATGCCTTGTGGGATCATTATCAATATTGAAATAAAATGACATTATGAGCTTCTTGATATGCTGGGATAAGTGTATAAGGACACCTATGTAGTACTTATACTAAAACTATCTAAGCTGAATTTAATAATGAGGAAACAAATACCCAAATTTAAATTCTATAAAATGTTAACCTGGACTCCAAAAGCATCAGTCATAAAAGACCCCCTCCCACCCCACCTTGCATAAAAAGTAAGAAACTGTCCTAGATTAAGGAGACTAACCAGACTAAAAAAAAAATAACAATTACGTGGAGTAGGTGATTCTTGTTTGGATTCCAGATCAGAAAAAAATATGGTAAAACACTTTACCAAGACAACTGGAAAAATTTATATATAGGCAACATATTAGATAATGTTATTATATGTCTTAGGAGTAAAAAAACATATTAGATAATGTTATTGTATGTCTTAGGAGTAAAAAAAAAACATAGTAGATAATGTTATTGTATGTCTTAGGAGTAAAAAAAAAAACAGTGTGCTTATTTAGATAATGCCTGGTTCTTGGGAGATACATGCTGAAGCACTTTGGGGGTCAAATTTCAATAAATCTGTAACTAATTATTAAATGGCTTGGCAAAAAATAAAATAAAATAAAATCAGTGAAGAGAGGGATTCGAGCAAATAGAGCAAAATGTTAGCAGTTGATGAATCAAGTGGAAAGAAAGGTGTATGTGCATTTTTATCATATTATACTTTCGACTATCTGTAGGTTTGAAAATTTTCAAAATAAAACCTTGAGAAGAATACAATGAGCTGACATTGATTTGTGCATAAATTCTTTTTCTTATACCTAAATTGGAATTCCTCCCCTTTCAGCTCATCTCTTCCCCCAAATCTCATCACGATATAGCAAGAGTTGCCTGGGGCCTCACGGCCCAATGGGGCCCAGGTTTCTAGTCAGTCTGCAGAGAAGGCTCCCACCGCTGCCACCTCTGGGCTCTGCTGCGGCACCAGCAAGGACCATTAGTGAGGGCTGGTTGGCTCATCACAGAATCTAAGAGAGCATCTGGGGAATTTGGGGCCTCCTTTGTTTAAGGCTTACTGAGCCCTTCAGCCTTAGAGAGCTGATACTCGAGACTAAAAACTGGAATAACACGATGCACTTTACAATGGAGGACTGTGAATAGAGATGATTGTTCCTGGGAGGAGGGACACCACTAGTCATTTTTGATTGGATCCATTAGTTACTGCGAAATATTCAAATAGTGAATTGCAGTCATCTAACCACTAACAAGCCAACCAATAAAGGCGTCTGTTCACTCATGAATGAGCACTGGGTAATTTGCATTGTGATCTATACCACTGCAAGGATAAATACGGCACAGTCCACACCAACAAAAAGTTTATTGAATGTTTGGGAATGTTGACTACAGATCAGTGCCACGCAGTGATTGGTAACTGAATGATAGCAATCTTCATATTGTAGCACCGAGGTGACGCATCTAAATTGGGAGGAGAGGCCTTGAGAGAAAGTTACGTGGAGAGGGTGAAATATTTTCCTTCAGTTGTAAAACCCATTTTCTTTTGTCCTCAAAGGAGAAAATAAATCAGGACCTGGGGTCCATGCTAGGAGAGTGGTGGAGAGTGGTTCTAAAAGATTCATTTGGCTACTGTCAATTTTCTCTGTCTCTTCACTAGGGCTAGTGTGACGAGCTAATCCTTATTTGCTTGAGACTTTCAGTTTTAATACCAGAAGTCCCGAATCCTGAGAAAACATCACTCTCAAGCAAACTGGGGTAGTTGGCCATCTTATGACCTTTTTACCCCCAGTCCAGAATCTTTTGTTACGAAGGATCACCTGTGAGGAACAAGTTAGATAACATGCTAGCTCTGAGAATTCTGAAGCGGACATAGAGGAAGGAGAGAAAGAGCCAACCTCTTTTCTTTTTCCATACTGATCAGACAGAAAACCAACTTGGTGACGGGTTACTCTTTCTCAGCTCTGCACTCTCCTCGCTCCTGCTCTTCCTATCTGCCTCCTGGAAGGCCCCGCCCCAATTCATCAACATACACAAATACTGCTCATTCTTCAGTCCCAGCTGAAATCACATTCTCTCTTTAAACCCTCTCCCAACTGTTCTAGCTGAAAGTCATCTTACCCTCCTGAGAAATGTAATAGCACTTATTGTCATGCGTTCGTGGAGTAGACATCGACTTTTATTTTAGAAATAGAAAGAGCTCAGAGAAGTCCTAGAGAAATCAGAGATATATTCATTCATGTGTAATTCACTCATTCATTCACTTTTTCTTAACTAGGTACCCAGCACTGTGCTAGGCACTGGGGCTTCGAAGACAAATCAGGTCCTGCCCTTAAGTAGCCACGGTCGGCTAGGTGAGATGGCCAGGTACATAAGTAAGAATAATGTGCTGTGGCTAACATCGGTAAACAGTCATTAGGGTGTCTACTGAGTGGCAGACATGATATTAGGTGCTAAGGGGTTACAAAACCCTTCAAGAGGTTACAATCAGTTTAGTGCCAAAAGCAGACCCCAAAACAAACTATTTTAATACCTTATGGTAAGTGCTACAAAAAACGTAAGCTCAGGAGCTCTGAGGACACAGATGAGGAACATTGAAAGAAGCTGTGGGTTGGGTCAGGAAAGGTGTCTTGGAGGACCTGGCACTTGTGATGACCAGTTGGAGGTCTGGGAAAAACATGATGAAGGCAATGGAGACAAGGAGGGAGATAAATTTAGCAAAGCAAATCAGTAGAGCTTTGTCATTGATCGTAGTGGCAGAGAAAATATCTTAGACTTTGTGTCTTCTATAAAGTCTTGTACAGGACACCGTGCATGGTAGGTATTTAACATACATGAGAGGATTTATCTGGGTGAGACACTAGGGACAATCCAAAAGATGACTGACTAGATATTCCAGGGGGGGTCTTGTACCAGAGTTTCTAAAGTGTATTCCTATGATCAACTCTAAGATAAAAAGTTAAGCAAACAATGCCTCCCCCAAATGAGAAATGTTATTTAAATCTTGTGTGCATGTGTCCTTTGTATTCATTCTCTCCAAGTCCCATCCTCTTTTTTTTTTCATAATGGTTAAGAAGTAAAATCAAATTAAAATGTGTAAATTTCCCACCTTCTCATTTTCTCTATCCCAACACATGCTTGCTTTCACACACATGCATGGACACACACATGCACAAATACAGAAACACAGATTTATTATGCTTGCTTTGTCTTCTGTGCAGGACTCATCTGTGCTTTCTACAGTCAGATCATAAGCTCCTATAGTTGGGAGTGATGTAGACCTCCACACATTGATTTTAATAAATACGTTTTGATATCGACCTCCAGGGTCATATCCTCAATTGCCTGCATCTGAAGAGGAGACCCTAGAGAGATCTGGATTCAAATGAACAGCTCCAACCTCAAATTGCTAGCCTTTCTCCTTGAATTGCTGGCAGGGGTGGTAAGATGGAGCACAGGAAAGAATTACCCTTCTGCCTTGGCATCTGTGCCAGAGACTTCCCAAGGCCCTTCTCAATCTGTTCTCTCCCATGACTGCCTCCTGCCTGCACACCTGCCTGCTGGGTGCCACTGCAACACCAGTAGCCCCGGAGACTGGTCTTCTGAAGACACCCAGGCACAGCAGCTCTGGTCCCTTTGAGCACTGGCTGGATGGGGAGAGAAGACTGGTTCTGGTGCTCCAGCTGAATTTGAGTCAGGTGAAGGCAATTGCTTTTGTCTGATCTGCTTGCTTTGTACTTTGAAAAATACAGACGTCTTAGATTGTTGCTGTAATATTTGCATCTTGAGACACTGTGGCTAGGATTCGGAAGCACCTCGAGAATTTTGGGACTTTGATGAAGAGCATAGTGATGATCCAGGAATCAGTGGGGGCCAAGTACTCTGCTATATAGCCCCTGGCTCACTGGATGACTTCCTACTACATCCCTAGCAGTGAGCACCACCCAAAAGTACACAGAGTATTAATAGCTATTTAGCATTTTCATTGAGGGAGCTCTGGCTATGCACCTATGACCATCTTATTTAATTGTACCAACCTCATAGGACAGGCATTGTTATCCTTGTTTCACAGAGAAGGAAATCGGGGCTCAGGGAGGCAAAGTTGCCTTATCCCAGGCCTCAGGGCCAGTGAGCAGCAGAGTTACAGTCTAATTGCAGGTTTGCCTGGTTCCAAAGCCTCTGCTCTCCTGTCTCTCTCAGCACGTTGAACACGCTGTTAGCATGGGCCATATAGGTAGAAATTGTGTCACACACATATCTTACGGACTGATTGAGAATAGAGACCACGGCTTATACTTATTTTGGGATACAATCTCATTACCTGTGAAAGAGGGATGATCTCACTATTTCTTCTCAAATGAGTCAATTCAAATCATGTTCCATGTGAGACTTTGAAATCCGGGGGAGAAGGTGGGACTGAGGCCCCAGGCACAAAGATAAGCTGTGCTTTCCCCCGCCAAACATGCCCTCTGTCTTCTGAGTGCCTATTAGACTCAGTCAGTTTTGCAGATTCCTTGCGGAGCTCTGTGCCAGATAAACAGTCTCTCAAATTTCTTATATGTTATGAGGCATTGCAGATGACTCTGTATAATCAAATATGCCATTCCACATCTCATTTGTAATTTCACAATTTAGCTCTCTGCGCCATTTAAGCACATATAGAGCCTCTAGAGAAATCCTTATTTTTTTCCTAAAGCTTTTATATCTGAGCTGAGTGCTGATTTTGGTCTTTGCTGTGTCTAATAAGATTCTCACAAAGTTTTCTCACTACGAAAGGCTTTATAAAGTTTAAGAAACCATGGAAATACATTCTGGCCTAATATAAGTCATCGTAGGCCAAGAAAGCATCAAGCAGAAGGCCTAGACGAGGAGCTGACTATTCTTTTCCTCTTCTATTTCTTTTGTGTTTGGCTTGACTGGGTCTCTGAAGGATATTATGGCTGTTTTGTAATCCTGCACTGCTTGGCAGTTTACAAAGCACATCTCGTGCATCGTATTGGATATGAGCTTGACAACTACCCAGTAAGTGAGGCAGGGCAATTATTATCACCCCCATCTTATAGATGAGGAAACAGAGGCTTGGAGAGGTTAGGCAACTTGCCCAAACCCATGAAGCATCAAATACAGATCTTTTGATTAGAAATCTGGCGTCTTCTTGCTAATCCATTCTGCTCTCCTAGAGGCAGTCCTTTGCAGTTATGGAGCTGAGACTTTGGAGGTGAAATTGTGTCATATTGATTCTGCTGCCATTTTGTTCTTGAATCCATCCACCACTCTCCATCCCCACTGCTACACTTCAAGCCTCAGCCACTGCCATCTCTGGGTCACTGCCACGGAGTTCCAAATTGGTTTCCTTACTTCTAGTTTTGACCAGCTGGGGTTCCAGTATCCACACTGCAGCATAAATGACTTTCTTAAATGAAAACTTTATCACGATGTTCCTCTGCTTAAAACACTTTAATGGCTTCCATGGTCTTCAGAAAACACCAGCTTGCCTAATGTGGACCTCTGAGAGCCTGCATGAAGTGATGCTGCTTACACACCTATACCCGCCTCTTGTTACTCCCACTCCCAGAATCTGAGTGCCAGCCGCTTCCTATCACCAAACCCTCTTGTCTTGGAGCCTTTGTCATCTTCATTTTATGACTCATTGACATCTTCTCTCTGTTTCATCTTCTTCTCTTTACAATGTTTAATAATTTTGAAGCGGTTTGTAACCAGCTCCCAAACAAAAACGAAAACAGAAAAAAACTTCTTTATAACTAATTACTGTTATCAGTAGTGTTAATCTTTATTTTTGTAACATGATTTAGAGTTTATAAAAATGGCTGACATTACTTCCAATAAGTAGCATAATAACTGAAGTGGGCAGGGATCCATTTTATAAATGAAGACACAGGCTTGGAGATGTTAAGTAACTTGCTCACCTTCATGCCACAGGCAAGTGACAGACCCAGCGCTTCGAAATCCAGTCTTGAAATTCTGGTTTATACGAAATTATGCGACCTGTTTATGTCATTTATCAGCTCCTGGCTGCTGTAAAGCATTTTGGAATGTGCGGTGTAGACACTGTAGAAAACTGGGTTGCATTTCACAGACTAGAAGGACTCTTGTAGAAGAGGGGTTCCTAGGCAGAAGGAGGAGCGGCCATAGGAGAGAAAAACGATACTGCCAGAACAGCCAGCACATGGGCTCATTAACCTCTTCCACACAATCTCTATCTCTCCTACCTCCCTGTTGACCAGAAATAAGTCAGAGGGGAATTTGTGTGGTAAACTTTCACCTGCAGGGATATGATCTCTGGAGAGATAAAACATCACGAGTGGACGGCTTACTGCTCTGTGCTGAGTCATGGTGGTAGTTCTTCTTTCTTGGAATAATTGGGAATTATTTTCCTGGGGGAAAACTATCAGCGTCCCCAACAGTGTTGCCTAAATGACAAATTCCCAGGACAATATAGCTCTGGTTAAAACTCTCAACTTACGAAGAGCCTTTCCTAACTCAATCATTCATATATCACTTTCTCATGCCACTCAGCAACAGAGAGTAACACACTTTCAGAGAGTCAAAGAAGATTGGGACATAGTCCCCGAGGTTGTTAACAATAAGCTATTCAAGAAGAGGAGGAAAAGTACCCAAGGAGAGGGAAAGGTTATGTGAAGATATTGAAATAGTCAAAAACATGGCAGGTTCTATAGCAGTTTGCAGGATGGAAGCTACAGGACTTGAAAATTGATTGAGATAGGAGAGGAGTGTCTGGCTAGAGCAGCTGGATGGGTGACTGTGTTATTTCATGAGGCAGGGGTTAAAAAGCAAAGTTTTATTGATTTATTTCCTTTACTCTTTCAGATATAATAATCAGTGCAATTACTAACACCTTGAGTTTGATGTGCCTGTGGATATTTGAGTCTGGAATGCTGAGGACAGCTTTGGACTAGAGATATGGATTTGGGTTCCTCAGTGGACAGGTGACATTTGAAACCATGGGATGGACGAGATCACCTGAGAGAGAGAGAGGCTAGAGTGGAAGAATCCTACTTGATTTGGCCAAAGTCAGAACAGAGACAAGAGAAACTAAAGTCACACGGTTGTAATTAATTCGATAGAATGTGCCATATCTAAAAAATGCAGCAAGGACAAGATGAACAACTGGAAAAATCTAGGAGAGAAAGAGGGAGCTTTGTGTCTAGGAGAAGAGAAAGAAGACAGGGCAAGGGGAGAAGAACTGGGTGGATTAAGTGGCTCAATTTATTGCTGAGGATTTTCTAGACTCCAGATGTCCTTTCACACGGTGCCTGGTACGTGCTTGGAAAGGGGTCATAGGCACTTTGCAAAGCAGTGCTAGGCTGGACACTATTATTTCTCACTGTCAGGTAATCATCGTGAGGCTAGTTTAAAAGAAAAGAGCCTTCAGGTTTGTGCTCTGGTAAACACGCTGTGCCCTGCCTTAGTTTCCCAAGATCATCAGTCTTTGGGATGCTGTTGACAAGTCATTTATTGATGTCAAAGAGAGAAGGAAGCATACGGTTCTTTGACTGTATGCTTGGGAGGCCACTTGTGAGCAGAGCTCTCCACTGGTCTACCATACAATGAAGAGTCACCTACTCACAGCCTGTGTGAGGTCAGCAGTGCCTCTTGGAAACAATGAATCTGGCATA
>NW_011888911.1:1330996-1333989 GCF_000151845.1 Pteropus vampyrus | reverse complement strand
TTCACAGACTAGAAGGACTCTTGTAGAAGAGGGGTTCCTAGGCAGAAGGAGGAGCGGCCATAGGAGAGAAAAACGATACTGCCAGAACAGCCAGCACATGGGCTCATTAACCTCTTCCACACAATCTCTATCTCTCCTACCTCCCTGTTGACCAGAAATAAGTCAGAGGGGAATTTGTGTGGTAAACTTTCACCTGCAGGGATATGATCTCTGGAGAGATAAAACATCACGAGTGGACGGCTTACTGCTCTGTGCTGAGTCATGGTGGTAGTTCTTCTTTCTTGGAATAATTGGGAATTATTTTCCTGGGGGAAAACTATCAGCGTCCCCAACAGTGTTGCCTAAATGACAAATTCCCAGGACAATATAGCTCTGGTTAAAACTCTCAACTTACGAAGAGCCTTTCCTAACTCAATCATTCATATATCACTTTCTCATGCCACTCAGCAACAGAGAGTAACACACTTTCAGAGAGTCAAAGAAGATTGGGACATAGTCCCCGAGGTTGTTAACAATAAGCTATTCAAGAAGAGGAGGAAAAGTACCCAAGGAGAGGGAAAGGTTATGTGAAGATATTGAAATAGTCAAAAACATGGCAGGTTCTATAGCAGTTTGCAGGATGGAAGCTACAGGACTTGAAAATTGATTGAGATAGGAGAGGAGTGTCTGGCTAGAGCAGCTGGATGGGTGACTGTGTTATTTCATGAGGCAGGGGTTAAAAAGCAAAGTTTTATTGATTTATTTCCTTTACTCTTTCAGATATAATAATCAGTGCAATTACTAACACCTTGAGTTTGATGTGCCTGTGGATATTTGAGTCTGGAATGCTGAGGACAGCTTTGGACTAGAGATATGGATTTGGGTTCCTCAGTGGACAGGTGACATTTGAAACCATGGGATGGACGAGATCACCTGAGAGAGAGAGAGGCTAGAGTGGAAGAATCCTACTTGATTTGGCCAAAGTCAGAACAGAGACAAGAGAAACTAAAGTCACACGGTTGTAATTAATTCGATAGAATGTGCCATATCTAAAAAATGCAGCAAGGACAAGATGAACAACTGGAAAAATCTAGGAGAGAAAGAGGGAGCTTTGTGTCTAGGAGAAGAGAAAGAAGACAGGGCAAGGGGAGAAGAACTGGGTGGATTAAGTGGCTCAATTTATTGCTGAGGATTTTCTAGACTCCAGATGTCCTTTCACACGGTGCCTGGTACGTGCTTGGAAAGGGGTCATAGGCACTTTGCAAAGCAGTGCTAGGCTGGACACTATTATTTCTCACTGTCAGGTAATCATCGTGAGGCTAGTTTAAAAGAAAAGAGCCTTCAGGTTTGTGCTCTGGTAAACACGCTGTGCCCTGCCTTAGTTTCCCAAGATCATCAGTCTTTGGGATGCTGTTGACAAGTCATTTATTGATGTCAAAGAGAGAAGGAAGCATACGGTTCTTTGACTGTATGCTTGGGAGGCCACTTGTGAGCAGAGCTCTCCACTGGTCTACCATACAATGAAGAGTCACCTACTCACAGCCTGTGTGAGGTCAGCAGTGCCTCTTGGAAACAATGAATCTGGCATATGCCTTGGTGTTCCATGAGTAGTTCATTTGTCAGTGTGCTCTGACTTCGAATGTGCCTCTAAATCTTAGACCTGTGACCTTTTGAAGTGCAGGAATCAGCAATTTTAAAAGTCACAGGGCCTTCCATCCAGGTCTTGACTCCACTCCAGAGCATGCACTAACACACACACCTTCAAATCTCAGTTGCTTAACCCAATCCAAGTGCATTTGCCAATGATGCCAGAGCAAAGGTATGACGCAGGGACCGGCAGCATTGGCACTACCTGGGAGCTCATTAACATTCAGAATCTCAGCCCTACCCTAGACCTACTGAATTGGGGTCTACATTTTAGCAAGATCCTCAAGTGATGTGTATGCTTATTAACATTTAAGAAGCACTGCCCAAGATTACTGAAGGCCCCTTGATGGGTGAACAAGATATTTTCTGTATAAGAAAGAGGAATCAGACGTAATTAAATAGGAAAAGGAAAACAAAAAGAGGCAGTATGGCCCACTGGGAAGTTATTAAATTATATCAAACCCCGGCATGTTGGTGCCCAGCGCGTGGGCTCCAGGAGCCAGCCCCGGTTCATGGCCCTTGCATTGCTGAGTTGGAAGGCCACTCTCCATGCCTGGTGCCAGGGAACAGGTGTCAGGAAAGCCTGATTGCCGTTTTGCAGTTGCTGCCTGGGCTTGCAGGTAGGAAGAAGAGGGATTAATCAACTGCAGTAAGTCCTATTAGAAAATTGGAAAAGCCAGCACAGTTTTTTTTTTTTTCCCCATGTGGCACCTCAAAGTGCTCATGTTAAAGGGGTGATTACTGGCCTTTTATTATTCTCATTTTGGTAAAGCTGTTTTTTCTCTCCCACACCTGTGTTTAAGGTTAATTCTGTGTTATTTTCTTTCCGCAGGTCTGTGCTGAGTGCCACAGGGAACGGCATTTAGCAATACCAAGCAGGAGAGCCAGAGAGAGCAGTGCTGATTCCACACACGACTTGGAAACTGGCTGAGTCTGATAGCAGGAGAATGTGTGTTTTTGTGGTGTTAACTGGGAGGGGGAGAGCAGCCGGTGCTCGGGAGCGCCAGAGCAGCTACCTCTCTGGAGACCTGGCACACCAGGGTGCCACGGGGCGGCTCCTGGCTGCTCCCCGCTGTGGGAGATTTTGCTGCAAGGAGGGCTAAGAAGGAACGGAGAGAGGTTTTGCTTTAGCAAAATGGTCTCTTGAGAAATGAGGTGAGCATGAGTGTGCAGAGGGTTAGGGCTTAGTGCAAGGGATGAGTGAGGAAGACATCGTGCCTCAGAGGTCATCAGGAAAGGGGGTGAGGTAGGGGTCTCCCAGAGCAGAGCCACTTTAAATACCCATGCCTTGACCTCTTAGGCCACTGAAGCCAGAAGCAGCCCAGCACATAAAGGAGCAGCCAGCAACCACATAACCAGTAACCACA
>NW_011888911.1:1309567-1327681 GCF_000151845.1 Pteropus vampyrus | reverse complement strand
TTTTTTATTCATAGCACTAAGCATTTACCTGCTTATTGTTTATCTACCTCCTCACTGAAGGTAAGGTACACAAGGATGGGCATTTTGATTTTCTGTTTTATTTCCTGCTGTATCTTCAGTGCCTAAAACAGTGCCTGGCGCCCAGTAGGTACTCAACAAATATTTGAGGAATGAATAAGTAAATGAATGAATGAACAGATTGAATTTGTCTTGAGCTGGCCTTGAAATGCGGACAGAGGAGTGGAAGAAGTGAGTATGGAGCCAGCAATTGAGCGTGGACAGAAGAGGCTGCAAAGTCAGGACTTAACATGCCATACTAATTTTCTCTCAAGATATGTAGGGAACCAGGGTCTCTTCCTCGGAGTCTGGCAGGAACTGAGGAAGGTAGAAAGATTTACATGTGGACTGCTACTTCTGCTAAGGCAGATGTGTTAGAAAAGATAATTGCAAAATATCAAGCGCCATGGAAACACTCATTAATATTGGGGGCTGGTGCTCTCATGGCGCTGGAGGCTTGCTCTGGCTCCGATTAACAGCCAGCAGTTCTGAAGCGTGTCCAAAGCGCTTGGTTTCTTGGACCCTGAATCACAATCTTTAGTACACAATGACTTAGTGCCTTCTGTCAGAGCGTCTCCAAGCATGGCATCAGCAGTCACCCTGCCCACATCCTTGGGAGGAGGTGGCACTGAGCAGCAGGTGCTCTGCCCAGCTTGCCTTTGACTAATATGTTTTTAAAAGCTTGCGCCCCTTTTTTATGCTATCACAGATCCATGTTTCCTTTCATTTCAGCCTGACTCTGTCCCTTTGCTCTGCCCCGTGCTCCCAACATTAAAACTTGCTCCCCACCTGGTTGTTTTATAGTTCCCAGCCCCAGTGGGATGAGGAAGATGGCTCTGGAAGTCAGCTGGTCCTGGCATTGGCCTTTGTATTGCCAGCAGGAGAGGTCAGAGCCATATTCCTCCCCAACACGATTCAGGTAGGGGTGGAGAAAGGAGAAGGGGCTTGGGAGATGCTCCGGGGGTCAGCGCTTTGTAGGATAGACACATACTTAATCCATTTCCCAGCAGCTGCATTTTCTCATTTTTCTCAGCAGAGTGGTGGGAGAGCTGGTGGGTGGGAGACAGAGGGGTAGGAGATGCCAGAAAGAGGACCCGCTTAGTAAAGTGGTGAGTCATACTGGCCTCTCACATTTTTAACTGAGGAAGAATGAAAGGAAGGAGGAAAGACAAATTTGCATAGGTTCTGTACACAGAAGTCAGAAATCTCCAAGTATTTTAGCCTTCCCCGGTAGATGCTGGTTTCTCTTAAGGTAACTTCTGTATTCTCTTGCTTTGATGGTTCAAGAGTGAGCAAATCTGTTGCCTTTCATGAAAATATTTTAGTGTTCCAGAATAGGTAAATCCCTCCTCCCTCATATCCATTCTAAGCATATATGGATCATTTCTCTAATCCTGCTTATTGTTTATCTACCTCCTCACTGAAGGTAAGATACATGAAGACAGGTATTTTCATTTTCTATTTTATTTACTGCTGTATCCTCAGTGCCTAAAACAGTGCTGTGTGGTCACAGGGCTAGGCAGAGGTGTTCCGAAAATACTTTGTGAACTGGTTTGGACCCAGAATAGGCTGCATTATTTGCAAGGCACTAGCCTCAGCCCCTTTGCATGTCTGTTCCACACTCAGCTTTAGTTAGAGGAGTTGGGAGGTGGGCTCAGCAGGCAGTGGAATCAGGTGCAGGGAACCCAAAGCTCCTGGCTCACCAGACTGACTTAGGTGAGCAGCCGCTCATACAGGGGCCACTGGGCATGCTCACTGCGGGCCAGTGTTCACTCAGAGATTGGCACTGTTGTGATTGCTGTCATCACCTTGAGTTTAGTTTTAGAAGTCAAAGGTGGAAGGTGCAGGAAGGAGAGACTGAGGACTCTAGGATGGCAATGAGAGCATCCTGGTGAACTGTTGAACGCTGCTTGAGTGGGTGACTTATTTGACTCGCCCAGCGAAACCTCATTCTGCACCTGCCCTCCATCTCCTTTATCCCCAGGCCAGCCCCTTTCAGCCTGAAAACAGATGCCCTGCCCTGTCGCCCTCTCCCCCTCTACCTGCTGGAAACCCATCTCCTGCGATTCTTTTTGATGGTATCTCCTTAGCTGCCACGAAGAAGTGCTCATATCAGCAAACAGATGGTGGCTAAGGCATGTAGCATAAAATATATTTATCAAGGCAAACAGCTGTAGCCCATTTCATTCCGCAGATTTCTATTAAAAGTTCTCCAGAGCTACAAGCTACTCTTAGGCACAATCTGAAGGCAGCCCAGGGCCAGCTTTGTGCAGCTCTCCTCCTGGCCTTTCTGTGCAGGGCCTGAGAGAAAGTGCTGGGCTCCAGATTCTTCTTTGAAGGCTTCAATTAAATTGCCACAATGCAGCCTTACCTCTTCTGCCTCATTGGGCAGGTAGGGGGCCCATCCGAAGTGCTCCCACTTTTCAGGCAAGGTGATAAACAGTGGTGACTTGGCAGCCATGCAGTTACTTCTGCTGTGAGAGCAGAAGTCAAGTTCACCGGGAGGGGACCTTGACATGCTGGGAACCATTAAGCGTTCTTTGTTCCATCTCCAGCCTCCTCACACTCTCTTATGGTGCTTCATGTTTGTTTTCTTTCTTTTTTCTAATGGCCAGGACTCTGTCGTGGTTCTTCTTTTGTTGTGATTTGGAAGAGCACTGGTCTGGGAGTTGGGAGAGCTGGGATCTATTCCAGACTCTGCCATTAATTTGCTCTGAACTTGGGCAGTCTGTTTCATTTGTCTGGGCTTCCTCTTACAGGAGTGGGGTTAGATCAAGGGAGCAAACTCAAGTGCCTTCAGGGTCTAGGCAGATACTACATATGTGAAATGACCAGGTGGAGACAAGGCCAAAATGCACAGCGTGTGCTTCTTCTAAAGGCATCCTTAAACACAAGACCACTTCAAGGACGTGGGGCATATTTAGCACATGGGCATCTAGTTTGAGATCCCCTTAGACTCAAGGTTTGCAACATGTCAAAAGCTAATATTCTGTAATAACTGTTACAGAATATTTAAGATTAGGCTGAACACAGAGGGCAAATGGACATCAGTAGAGTGGTCTACAAGAAAACTACTACTTTTCACATCTTTATTCTAATAGACTCTATTTTTCTAGAGTAATTTTAGGTGTATAGCAAAACTGAGAGGAAAGTACAGTGAGCTTTCATATACGTCTACTCCTACTTCTGCACAGCCTCTTCCACTGTCAACAGCCCCACCAGAGTAGGACATTTATTACAATCTATAAACCTACATTGACACATCATTATCACCTACAGTTCCTGATTTACCTTAGGGTTCATTCTTGTGTTATGCATTCTATGGATTTGGATAAATGTATAATGATATGTGGCCACCATTATAGTATCATACAGAGTAGTTTCACTGCCCTAAAAATCCTCTGTGTTCTCTCTATTCATCCTTTCTATTCATCCTGTATGCATTTCTTTTTTCTTTTTTTTTTTTTTTTTTAAAGAAGGATAATGGAGTAAATAAATGAAGACTCCAGATGTTCTGCCTCATTGTGGGGACCACCCACTACTTTCAGAAATTCTGCGGTTTAGTGGGTCAGAAACAGGGACTATGGGGTCAGACTGCCTGGGTTCAAAGTCTACCTGTGCTCCTTAATAGCTGCGTGACCTCTCACAGGTTATTTAACCATACCTCAGTTTTACCTTGGGTAGATTGTTGAAATATACCTGAGTGATACCTCAGTTCCCCCAACTAAAAAATGGCATAAAAATAGTACCTATTTCATGGAGCTGTTGCGAAGATTAAATTGATTAATCTCAATAAGTCATCTGGGCCTGATGTAGAGTTAAGTGCTCAGTAAATATTAATTGGACAAGTATACAATGAGTGGTTTTATGGAGCTAATATTTACAAATAACTGGCAACTGTGCAAGGTTTATCTCTTCCATCAAACAGATCATCTTATGGCTTTTGCTTCTAGTCAAGACATCAAACTAAAATTTCTCCCGTGTATCATACACTTTTACATATATCATCTAATTAGATTCCTTGAAGGGAAAGAGACAAGTAGTATCGTCATGTTTTTACAAAGACAGAAGCACAAGTTCAAAGAGGTTACATAATTTGTTCAAAGCCACCCAGCTAGCAAGTGTTAGAGTCGGGATCTGAGTCCTAGATATTGAATCCCCTTGACAATGTTCTCTCCACTTTACAGCACTGGTTTTCTACATGTTAACTAGTTGCTTGTAATTATAGTTGACACTTTACAGCCAGAAAAGCTCTATTGATTTGCAGGGTTTCTTAAACTTGCCCAAAGCATGATTTCAGGTGCTTGTTCTTAACCCTGATTTCTGGACCTCAATACAAGCCTACAAATCAAGATTCCTAGAGGAGAGACCCAGTAATCTGTGTATTTAACAAGCACCCCAGGTGATTCTCATACTGAGGGTAGTTTGTGGAACAAACTTTGGGCCAGAGAATTCTGCCAAGAAACCCCACCAGTCAGCTTTGCACCAGATATTAGGATAGCTGTTTTAGGAATATGTGATGAGGTCATGACGGGGTAGGCAGAGGAGTGTGGTCAGCTTGAAGGACTAGAAGAATAAAGTCCAGGGTTTATTAATTCAATTTGCCAAATAAGTATTGAGTTCTCATTTACAGGCAAGACTCCTTGTTAGATCCTGCAAGTCAGATCAGGAATGTAACAAAAGAACCAGTTATCAGAGCTGCAGAGCATTTAATGGTTTAAAACAATGAGTGTACTCACTTGCCTGACCTACTTCCCAAAGAAAGGTACTGACACCAAGTGAGGGTGTCATCTCTCAATGTCTGATAGATTATGTTCAATTGAACACTCTAATTAGCTTTAAGCTATTTTTTGGTCAGTGAGTCTTTGGGAATATGTATAGAATATAGGCTAATATGCCAAGAGCTTGATGTACAGAGAAAAGACTGTGCCCAGCCTCCGGGAGTCTTCAGTTCAGTAGGTGAGAGAACAATTGGAATATGTCATTACAAGATGCAATTCAGGACTATTATAATTCCATAATTGTAGCCCTGTAGGTAACGGTTAGCTCCCTCTTCAGTTAATGGTGTACTGACATTTCGAGAAGCATAGCCAAGTCTCCACACTCATCAGTGTCCTCTCTACCTCTAGTGCTTTCCTCCTTCTACCTTTCATCATGCTGCTTTTATTTGACATGCGATTCCCTCATTCTCAAGCTCCTTCCATGAAAATTCTACCAATGTTTTATGGTTCAAGTTAAATCCCACCCAAACAAAATTTCTTTCTATTCCTTTTAGTAAGGCATGACCCACCCATCCTCTGAAATACCCAGCGCTTCCTCTTCATGGTCCTACGTCCTGCCTTACAGTTTGTTTTTCGGGCTCTAAGTTTCTAGAAGCCTGGAGCTGGTTATTCTGGAGTTCTGCCAGCAGATATTAGCACACAACCCCACTCACAGCAGGTATTAGATAATCATATAGTTTATCAGTTAGCTTATTGGCAGAGGACACAAGTATGATGAGCCTAAGGCTCTGAGTTTGATTTTGATGGTGGTCTGTGGTAGCTGTACATTTTAGATTGTCCCTGATGAACACCTAATTTAAATAATCTAGGTAATAAAGGGATGTCATGACTTAAATAGCTGAAAAATTGATGAGGATAGTTTTGTTAGCTTCAGGCACAGGTAGATCAGAGTTTATAAATGTCAGGAATCTATCAACCTCCATCTCTTAGCTCTGTTTTTTCTAATGTCAACTTGATACATGTTGGGGCAAAGCTGAGTCCTGGTATCTCTGGGCTTATGTTCCACTCACTCAGCAATCTCAGAGAAATGAGAGAGTCCTAATGAAAGTCCAAGTCCTGCTCCTCATCGTGAATCTGATTGGCCACTCCTGAATCCAAAGGTGATTGGTTCTTAGTTTCACGGGAACCACACGAATGGAGAGTGGGGGCAACTATGCATTTGTTATCTAGAAAAAGGTAGGAGGAGGGTGGATGCTGATCAAGCAAAAACAGCAGATGTCCAATCCAGGGTTATTTCGCTTTCCATAGGAAAACACTCAACAAACAAATGACTTTCTTAAACACTGATTTCATTTCTTACACTAAACAGGCATTGTAAAAAATGCATGCATTAAACATAAGATGAACCAGTCCCGAGCACATGAAAAGCTCAGTGCAACTTGTCTTCACTATTGAATATACATCTTAAATCGTAACCCATGCAAATTTATCCTAAGGAAGTAATCAGAGGTGTATACAGAGTCGAGGTTGTTAATTGCAGCAATATTTATTTAGAGATAGCAGCAAAATTGGAAATAAGATAAAGATCCAAAATAGAGAATAGTTAAATACACTATAGTACATCTATTAAAAGTGATGTTTCTGAAATGTACTTGATATAGAAAAATGCTCAGGAAATTATGATACAATATGAAACAAAAAGCTGAGATACAAAAGTATTTGTATGTTATGATCCCAAATTTATGTGGATATAAATAGTTCTAATAAAGACTGAAAAGAAATACACTGAGATGTTAACAGAGTTCATCTTTGAATGGTAAAATTACCAATGAATTTTCCCCTTCTTTATACTTTTCTGTTTTCCAATTTTTGCTCAAGAACAGTTTTATTTCATGATTGGAAAAAAGAACATGTTTTATATTTCTAAATTCATGCCTCAGTGTCAGCACAACTGAAAACACATCCCATCGAATTTAAGGTGACTGCAAAGTGGGACAACACATTCTCTCTGGGACAGAGCCCAGAATACATATAGAGAAGAGATTTGCAGCTTGCCCTGCCCCAGGCTAGGCAAGAGGGCAAGCTCTTGCTTCTCTTTCTTATGAGCCAGCCTTCCCATTATTTCTATATGGGCTGCTTCATTTGCTGCACCCTTTGGGGCAGATACCTAACCCCCCTTATTTATTAAGGATTGGAGGAAAAGAGGGAGAAAATAAGAAGAAGGAGAGAGAAAGAGAGTGAAGGAGGGAGGGAGGGAAAAAGGGTGGGGGAGAGAGAGAGAGAACCTAAATCTTTCCCCCCATAGGATTGCAATAAAGGAGCATATGTATCAACTAAAAAAAAAATTCCTTGGCAACCAAAGCTTTTTAATTGAACACAGTCTCTTCAGCCAACTTATGTAAATTCTATCCCAATTTTGGGCATCTATTTTGAGAACAGAGAGAAGTGGTATGAATCTTGCCCTAAAATTGTGCTCAACAGAAGGGGTGACGCCATATGGATGCCATGTTATGGGAGCCTGTCACCTGCTAACCGAGATGAGAAATTACAGGTTATAATCACCTTCCTGCTGCCTGAGCAGCCCTGATGGGTAGGAAGCGCTTTGGGCATCAAGATATGGTGTGACAACCTAACACTTGCCTGGGGCTTTGTCGCCACAGGTATCTGGAAATTCATAGGAAGAAGGATAGGAAAGCAGCAGTCTCTGCACAGGGGCAAGTGTTGCTTCTATCCCAAAAGGAGCTGAGTTTCCTTTTCCTCCGAATAAGCAAGAATCTGGCTCATTCTGCGAAACAATAACCACTGAGAGTCGGTGGGTGACCCTTTGGTGACTAGACTGATCTAGAACAATTGTCTCACATGAAAGTTGGGAAATGAGAGGCAAGCAGTGTTCCTATTAGTGGAGAAGATGGGGAGAGAGATCCAGGAGGACTGTGGACCACTCTGAGCAACCTGTGGACCACTCTGAGAACAAATAACCCCTCCCTCAATGAAGGACAGGTTTTTTCCTATGGCCAAGGGATCTGCAGAAGGTTGGCTGCAAGTCAGAGAACAGAATACGAGAGGGAGGGACTGCAGGTTGTTTGGCTTAATCTATAAGTGGTTTCTAATAAATCTGAAGATTTTCTCTGGAAAGACATTTATCAGAGACAAGATAATTATTACATAGGATGCAGGAAAAAATGAAGTGGGCACATTTTATATATTTTTTTAATGCATAACTTTTCTCCTAAGGTCACTCCAATTCTTAGGCTAACATCAGAGGCCCATTCAGTTTCAGGTGCTAATTATTTCTCTTTCCTTGCCCTTTGTGTTGGCTTAAAAGCCTCATTAGTTAGTTGAGTATAGTAAGTTCTCATTTAACATCATCATCCATAGGTTCTGCTACTTAAAGATAAATGATATATAATGAAACAATTTTACCAGCGGCTATTTGATATATCATCTATGTTATAATGAAACAACATTGAACAAAATGTTAGTTATTTGAAGACCTGTTGTACACAGATATTACCACCACTGATGTGCTAACCTTGGATGGTTTGAGTAGTAGGATTCATGAAGATGGTGGTGTGATCACCTGTTCTAAAAACATGAACTCTCAGAGGACAGGGCTCTGTATCCCCAGTGCCTGGTAGAGTACTTGGCACAGACTGGATAGTAAAAATGTTAGTAAATAAATGAATACACAATTCCCTTGGTCTTGCCCACTTTTGCTTGGGGAAGTAGAGTGCACAAGAAGCCAATGGAACTGCCCTTGAGAAGTGTTGAGCCTGATAGTTAAAGCAACAAGCTAGAAGTAAAAGATCTGTTTGCCTAAAGTCAACTGAGAATATGAAGGCCATTCTTTAGTGTTCTTATAAAACAGGGGTACTATATCAAGTGACATACATCAAGTGATTGGTTACCTCAGACTCCGATATGCTCACTAATTTTGTTTTTCTTTTGCTTGGCTGAAGAATATTTGGGGTTTATAAGGAATATTTTCAATCTAAATAACTCCCTTGGTCTGTGGCAGATATTGCCCTTCCTTCCTTCCTTTCTTCCTTCCTTTCTTCCTTCCTTCCTTCCTTCCTTCCTTCCTTCCTTCCTTCCTTCCTTCCTTCCTTCCTTCCTTCCTCGTAAACACTCATTGAACACTTACTGTGTTCTAGGCACCATGATGTTTATTTGGATTTAAAAACAGGAATAAGGCATGCCCGACTTCAAGGAATTTACGGTCTAATGAAGAAAACAAACAATCAAATCAATAGTTATACACGATTGATATATTTGTATAAACATATGTAGGGCACTATGGGAACACAGAAATAACATATCTAAGTCAGATTATCAACTCCAAAATAGTAAAGAGTTTCAAAGATGGCTTGTAAGATTCTGTGTGTGTGTGTGTGTGTGTGTGTGTGTGTGTGTGTGTGTGTGTGAGAGAGAGAGAGAGAGAGAGAGAGAGAGAGAGAGAGAGAGAGAGAAACAGACAGAGAGAAAAAGAGAGAGATGAAGAATAGAGGAAAAGTAATAATTCATATAATACATTCCTTGTGTAAGATATAACTTACTAGAGAAGCCATCTCTGATTCTTCCTACTTTCAAAGTTATTTTGAGGAAAAATTGAGGAAATGTATGGGAAGTACTTATCATAATGCCTGACTCATAAAGATTCTCAAAAATAGTAGTTATTGTGGTGGTAGTACTAGTAATACCTTTATATTTTCTTTGCAGTTCTGTTGAATGAACATTTAAGAATATCAAGTATGGGTTAGTCACTGTATTATACCCTAAAAAATATAAGGTCTAGTAAAGGCTATGGACACACACAGAAAAATCATCAGATTATAGAACAATATGTGCAAAAAGAAATATGAAAAAGATACAGGAGTAGTATAGGAAAGAATGCTTAAAATGACTGAGATAGTGTGAAAAGGGTTTTTAAGGATGCCTAGAAGTTTTCCACATGGACAAGGAATGGGAAGAAAGGGTATGGCAGGTAAAGGGATTAATCAACATGGCATATCCAAAGAATTTGTAGAGAATAGATGAGAGTAGTTGTTGAGGGTGGAAAACCTGTCAGCAATGGAATAACATTTTTAACAAATTAGTCTGCAATAAGGAGTCCCTGGATGCACATTTCTATCATCAAACTCATCATTTGTATTGTAAGTTTTTCACATTTGTGTCCGCTACAGAATTGTGAGCTCTTTGAATGAAGGATGTTTTATATTATTTTTTTTCACTTCTAGCTACTAGCATACACTATATACTTAATATTTGTTGAATGATGGATCAACTACAATTAATTCCTATGGGAAATCCCAGACTATACATCTGCTTGGCATTTCAGAGAGTTAGGCACCTCTCCCAGGGGTACCCACTGAGGATGCTGAGTAGCTATTTTCTGATGAGAAGGAGAACAGGCTGAGATGCTTTAGCTGCAATAAGGAGACTGGCCATTTAACATCAGATCATCACCTACTGGTGAGGTTTTATGGGGCACCAAAAATGAGGTGATTGAAGGTGGCCATGGGATCATTTTCTTAGTGTTATTTTTTTCTTGTTTCTTACAAAGGACAATTTTACTGAAAGTGCTGGGTTGGGAATTAATTCTAGTTGGAATGGCTCTGCTAGGAAATAGAATCTGGAGGCCTTGGTGAAGGGTAGTTTTTCAATAGGTAAATGTGGAGTTGAAATAAAATGGGATAGGCTTTCAGGCTAAGGAACTAGCTTTGACAATTGGTGCCTTGGATAGCCCAAGTGGAGACTTACAGAGTGGGTCCCCTCCTCTACCTCTCAGGCAGAGATCAGTTTGAGTGACCTTTCTCACATACTCCCTTAGAAAGTGGGAATTTGAGTCACCGTTCTTCCCATTTCATAGGGCAGGTGTCTATGTTTTGGAGAAGGTCCCCTAAGAATGCCTGTGGATTCCACATACAGAGTCTTAGCATCTTGAGGGGCAGACATTCATTACTCACTTTTATATCTCCAGTGCATGGCTCACTACCTGGCACATAGTAGATGCTCCCTAAGTATTCACTGGATTAAATGAGTAAAAATAACAGTTAATACTTGTGGAGAGCTTCTCTGTGGCAGACACTGTTTTTAGGGCTTTGAACATATTAATTCATTTTATCTTCACAACGAACCTATGAAGTAGATACTATTGTGAATAAGTACCAGTGAAGGGATGGCAAATGAAGCAAGCTGAACATCATTTGACAAAACTTCGGTGACGGGGCCACAATCTGGGGCTTCCTCTTTGGGTAAATTAAGGGCAGCCCATGGTAGAAAGGATATCTTTATGGGTCCTCCCTGACTCTGACCACCGATAAGTAGGGAAAGGTTATCTAATGGCTCTGGGTGATGTGGGCCAGACAGAGAAAAGTTTATGACAACCATTTACGAGGCTGTAGCAAAGCCAGGCAAGTCTCAGTCTCCCAGTGGCATGATCACATTGATGGTAAACACATGCCTTTCCTTGAAAGCGAAGCCTCCTCTGAGCTGAGCTGTGAGACTGAGTATGCGCGGGAGCCTCTGGGGAAGTCAAGTCACCCGAGACAGTCAGTGCAAACAGGGCTGTGGTCCCCAGCGCAGAATGGTCTCTTAGTAGCAATTGCTGGGCCAGCCTCAGATCAATCTCTTGCCATGTAGCTGATGGGAGAGTGTCAGTTCTAAGTGCTACGTCCTCCAGGAGAAGTCCTTGGCTGGACCTGAGCGGGCAGAGATGGACTGGCATCTGAGCAATTTGCTGGAGAAAATGCAAGCTCTGGGCCTTGCATCTGCTTTCTCTTCCCCAGGAGACGGATGGAGCTCAGGGATGTTTGAACTATCTGTGTTGGGCATACTTTTTCTCCTTGTGGCTGACCTCACTACCATGACTTCACTTTTGTGTACAGCAGAAATGCACTGACATCTGCACAGCTCTCCCCCAACCCAGCTTAGGGGAGCCTGAATGTCTGACCCACAGAGAGGACATCTCACGTTTTGGTTCTCATCCATCTTGCAGGGGACAGCCCCGTTGGCCTACTTGCTGCAGCTGCATCTGCATCTCTGCTTAATTGATTTCTCATTCTTTTTTAAAAAAATATTTTTGTACTGTTGCCTAGAGGCATTTAGGTAATGGGTGCATTTTAAAAAATCCAGTAGGTAAATAAATGCATTTTCTCCCTAGGAAATCTAGAGGACTAGTGTTCTCCTGCAGCTTTGAAAACAATGATCCCAGGAACAGGAGTGGGAGACACTCACATGCTGAGTCTCTGGGTGATTCTCATAACTGTCCTCAGGCTGGAGGATACTCAGCTGTCCCCATACAGGTGTGCAAGTTAGCCAGGGACTGAGCTGTGCGGAGATACTCCCTCCCAGACATCTGTGGGTCCACACTCTGGCAGCTAACCCCCTCTAGTGTTGATGGAAATAGGTCAGTTGCAGCTGTGAACCTGCACGTTTGGATGGTAAGACTTACAGTAGGTTTCCCACCCCACGCTTCACTCCCTGGGTCTCCCACACACAGTAGTTGGACCTGTGGTGTGGGATGTCTTAATTATGTGTTCATGCTGACTGCACTACACTTCTGCTAACCTGCCCTGATTGCTTCCCTATATCTGAGGTCTCTACCTCTCCTGATGCTGTGCACCCCTACACATGCCATCTCCTCATGTTGTACCACCATCCCCTGTCACCGTACGCTGTATGCTCACTCATATGGTTACACTTATTCATGCTACTCTTTTGCTTCCCAATGCCCTCCGCTACTTCCACTCTAGTTCCTTGAGTTCCAGATGGAGTTCTACCTCTTCTCTGCCTCACACTGCAATGAGTTCTCCTTCTCTGGAAATCCTGCAGCCTTCAAGGCACCGACATCTTCCATTTGGGATATGCCACCCTGGGCTTTTGTTTAGCTTTTATGGCTGTGTGAACTCTTCCAGGGCGGGATGTTGGCTGGGGACTTGAAGTAGCAGATGCTCCAGGCTTGTTTATCCCACAGAACTGATCATCCTGCAGCAACCTTCACTCAACCTCTTGTGATACGAGCAAATGGCCTCTCCTACCCACACCCTGTCCTCCAGCTTGTTGGCCCCTTGTCACCCCAAACCCAAATCTTTTCTGCAGCTTTGCAGAAAATTGTGAGTTACCAGTACTGGCAAATCCTTGTGAATTCTATGGCTTGGCCTAAAGAATACCAGCCTAGTCCCAAACATGCTTTCAATTGTGAAGAGGATGCAGCTTAAGTGATAATGAAAGGGTGGTGATTGTCTCTAGAGCTATGTCTTATGGTCATGTAATGTTTTAGGCTGTACCCATTCACATTCTTCTGAGAAATAAAACACTAATAAACTGCATAGCTCTCATCAGAGAGAAATTCTCCAGGCCTGGCACCTCGGTAGATAGTTTGGATCCATTTCACAGATGTGCCAGCTGAGGCAGCCATTCCCTGACTGCATTGCAGGAGATATCCTTGGGATTACAGAAGTCAAGGAACCTGGCTTCAGAACTAGCCAGGCTGTCATTATTATTTACTGGACCTCGATTTTTCACACTTCCTGTTTTGATAGTGGAAGTAGATTAATTCAAAGTCAGAGCAACTCTTCGAAATAGATGGTTATTCGAGGTGAGGAATTTAGACTTTAGTTTCTAATGGTAAGCTGTAGAGCAGCCAGCCCTTCCAAGACTTTCCATTCAGACCTCTGCGAATCTGCTGGCCATAGCTACAGAAGCAGATGTAAGCACATTTCTTTGGTGCCTTTTGCCTAATAAATGCCCTCACTCTCTCCTTTTTTTCTAAGACTTCTACTCCACTTTAACTCCCTCTAATTCCTTCTCGTCAGATGTAACAACAACACTCTGGACCCTTCTCTCTGAGAACAGAAGTCAGTAAAGGGGATGTGTAGGGTCCCAATCTCTTCAGCTAAATCCCACAGAAAGCTCAGCAGCTGATGGGAAGTGATTTATAATCCCAAACACAGTTTCTTTTATTGTTGGTTCCAGTTTCCTGCATCACAAATCGCTTCGCATATTAGCATTTCATTGATGGCATTCAAAACAGGTGCAACTGCCTATGGAGCAGCTCCCTCTGCCCACTGACAGCTTCGAGCCGAGACCCCGGTGCATGAACTCTCCTTCTGATAAGCTTCAGAGCAGGTAAAATCATCATTAAAGGAAAATTGACTTGTAACGGCGTGCAAGATTGTAGTCATTGCATCTAACCACAAAGAAAACCAAGGTGGTGGCAGCCAAGGGAATTTTCTTTAAAAATGTATTCAACAGAACAACAGAAAAGAAATTGCCATCTCAGGAGTGTGGCATGACACAGCTTTAAGATGCCAAAAAATCAGACGGTTTGCATTCTCCTGGAATTGGGGGTTGCAGCCTGGAGCTCGAAAGGCCACGGGGAGGCAAGGTCCTGCTGGAGAAAAAAATGGGTTAAGAACTCGTATTAGGGAAAACACACACACACACACACACACACGCACACGCACACACACACGCACACACACAAAGAAGCCTGGGACATCAGATTTGGAGGCGGTCTAGCTAATACTGGACCCCAATATGTTACTTCCATTATGCTGGATCTGGAAGAGTAATTTTGAACATTTTTCCAATTTAAAACAAAATGACCTTAAAAATTTTATAAAAACAAGCTGGAACTCAGAGGCAGGGTAAAACTGAAGGTGACTCTGGATGTGACTCCCACCTGCAATTCAGACCCCTAATTTAATCACCGAACAACCTACCACTTACTGAGTGCCTCTAATATGCCAGGAACAAGGGCATAATTTAATCCTTAACACAATCACATCTGACAGGTATACATGTCATTTGTCTTACCAATGAGTAAACTGAGGACCAGGACAATTATCGCCTGGCCAAAATCATACAGCTCATAAGAGGTAAGGCAGGATTCGAACAAAAGCTGCCAACTTGAAAATAAAAGGGCTTAACTCTATTTTTTTCCCCCCAAAATAACATGTAATTTATTTCAGAGCCACAAAAAAGCAAGAAAACAGTATACCGACAAAGCTTCCCACCTAATCTCGTACCTTTTCTTTAATGTATATAAACAGCAAAATGATACTTCAAAATGTGTGGGAGAAAAGTAGATTTCTCTTAAAGCAATATATATATATTTTTTTCTTATTTTAATAGCTCTACTGAGATATAATTGACAAACAGTAATGGGCATGCATGGAAATCAACTTGTAAAACATGGGTTGTACGACTCTGACAGACAGGAGCACCATCACCCTGTAGGTCAGATCCAATCGCTCAGCTATCATCACACTTTCTTTGTTACCTGGACTGTCCTCGTCCAGGGTCAGGAAAGGGACCGGGATGGAAAAGTCTGCAAAAACAAAGCCCCAGTGTGTGGGAACAGGCCCTGGGCTTAACCCACTTTTGTGTCATTTCTGCCTATTCTGTTTTGTTTTTTTTTTTTTTTTTTTTTTTTTTTCTTTTTTTGTTGTTTTGCGGTTTTTGGAGGTAGGAAGGACTGCAGGGATCCCCTGATCCAGGCCCTCTATTTTACAGATGAGGAAGTGAAGGCCCATTGAGATAAAGAGAGTGATAACTAATGGTAAAGACCTGGGATGGAGACTGGGGATCATGCAATGTACTTCTTTTGTCAGCCGCCCCAGCACATGTGTCTGCCAAAAGCCCACTAGACCGATGGGGCTCACTGGGGAGCACAGACGGTTTTAATCAAGGAACGGAAGTAGATTTACTTTTCCAATAATCCCATATTAATTAGCGTCATTTGAAAAATGCACTGTCACACGCTTGTTTCTGTTGGAACCCCAGTCGGCACAGAGGGAGGCTGTGATGCAGCCTCATTCCTCTTGCAGGAAAAAAAATGTAATTTTGTTTCAAAACCTTGGGGAGGTCTGGAGGTCTCTCTGATGGAGAGGAAAACAAAGAGAAGATGGTCTAAGGCACCTCCTCCCTTGTGCCTTGGCCCAGTGACAGTAATTACTTAGATTAGAAGTTGTGTTTTAAAAATCACTTTCTTATGGCCCCCTCCTTCTGCCTAGTATCCGGCTGGGCTTCTTTTCACTTTCCTGACAGACAAATACAGGCTGGGGCCTCCTGGGCTCACCCCATTCTCATCTCACTGTGGCCTATTCTGCTCAGCAAATTCAACGTCTGTACTTTCTCCTGGAATATTTTCCTGACTCCCTTCACTAGGGACTGAATGAGGCATTTTAGGGACTTCCAAGTGAGAAGACCTAGAAAACAGCAGTTTGGGGTTGAGGGAAGCAGTTCTAACAATAGCGACATGAAAATAATGTGAACAGCATTTGCTCATCAAGGGCAAGCTGGTGCCACACACTGGTCTATGCACTCTCCTGTATGAACATATTTAGTTTTCATTTTAAGCTAGGTTCTGTTACTGTTCCCATTATAGAAATGAGGAAACTGAGTGGCAGAGAAGTCAAGTAATCTTCCCTAAGACATACAAGGTATCATGTTGGAGCTGGGATTAGATCCAGGTTTGACTTAAAATTCCAAGTTCACATCCGCTCAGCCATGTTGGCTCCTTGTGTGACTTGCCCCATTCCCAGGGTGAGCTTATTTTACCCCTGGTCCCATTTCTGGGCCTACACCATTTCCCCTGGGTCAGTTCATCATCCCAGCAGATGGCCAGGGCCTTTCCCTTTGACCTCCTACCTTAGCAGAAGTCAGAGTTTTAAAGCCTTTCCCTTCCTGTCTCTGATGTTGACCCCTCAGACCCTTCTAGAAATTTAGACAGAGCAATGGCCATCAAGTCAGAGTCCTCATCCCTGTGTCTCCTCATTGGAAGCCTTTGGGGTGGGGAAGGGGTGGAGGGTGGAGGGGTCAGAATCTAGCCACTGCACCGTATATTCACTGTTGTCTATGATATGGTTCATGTAAGACAAAGCTATCTCACTCCTAATGTAAAAAGCCAATGTAAGCAAACATAAAACACGTTGCACTACAGCACCTGTGAATTAACCTAGCCTATATTAATAACGTTAATATAACCTTTTGTTCAATGAGTTAGGCCAAACAGTAGTTTCATTTGTAAATTTCAGATACTAGCGAATTCTATAGGATGTGCTACTCATGGTTATAGGGACTTTGGGAGATTCTGAAAATCGTGCCACCCTAGATGAGGCTGGTGCTGTGGCTTTCCCATGTCATCCTGGATGGGAAGAGGGCATGTGTGTGGCGGGGGCGGTGAACAGCCTCCTCTCTGCTCACATCACATCATAAACTTCGGCCTCTATCCCTAGTCCTTATGCTTCTTGGGGGGCTTTGAGTACACATTTATTTGTCTCTCTCTCTTTTCTATACCAGCAGCTTTCCATAGGCCACCTGAGCTCAGCCTCTCCACTTTGTCAAAGAGGAAAGCTGTGACCATGTAATTATGACATCCTGGAGGTAATTTTAACTATAAGTCATTATTCTAAAACAACCAATGCAATCCCCATTTGCCAGCACAAAGAGATGATTCTCACTAGCCTGAACTCACTGTCAAACATGCCAGGAGAAATAAAAAGGTGCTAATGCAATATAGCCCAGAAATAGAAAATAAGATTAGAGGCGACGCTTGAGATTCAGGCTGTGGGGGGAAAAATAGCACAGGGTTTAGTTACCAGCAGAGCTGTCAGACAAAAAGCCTCCGAGGTCATTAATACCGGAACCTTCATTAAGCCAAGTGGATAAAATTAAAGGGTGTTTGGTGAGGATTTAATTTTTCCTGGAGGTTTGCTGTCTCTGAAGGGCATTTGGGGCTGGCGATGAGGCCAAGGCAGCAGGTCCTGGAGTGGGGAATCCAGATATTGGGGTTCTTCTTCTGTGTTGTCTTCTCAGCTGGGGAGAACCTGCTGAGTTCTGAGTGCTGCAAAAGCAATGAACCTAGTCTCTCTGACCCTAAGCCATGCCCTTTGAAACAGCAGAGAGGCTTCATGGCCCCATGGCCTGAACCAATCTGCCCAGCTCAGCTCCAGCCTGGGTGGGGCAGGGCAAAAGGCCCGTATCGGGCCTGGGAGCCTTCGGAGGCCCAATGAGTTTGAGGTCAGTCAGGCACCCTGGGTGGCCCCAGGTGATTCAGGCAGAAACAAAGAAAACGGCCTGGCTTTCAGCAGAGCTGGGCAGCAGGCAGCAGTAGCCTTTGGTGGCCTCACATCATTGCTTTTAGGGGTTCTCCCTACCCCTGATGCCCCCCTCAACTCATTTTAGAGTACCTTTCTATCAGCTGGTTGTCACATGAGACTCAATGTATACATTCCATTGATGTTGTTCAATGGTTAGAGTTTAATGGTGTTAAACAGTCCTCCCAGGAATGTTAAATGTTTTAGAAAAACATTTTTTTCCCATTATTTTA
>NW_011888911.1:1307129-1309517 GCF_000151845.1 Pteropus vampyrus | reverse complement strand
AGAAAACGGCCTGGCTTTCAGCAGAGCTGGGCAGCAGGCAGCAGTAGCCTTTGGTGGCCTCACATCATTGCTTTTAGGGGTTCTCCCTACCCCTGATGCCCCCCTCAACTCGTTTTAGAGTACCTTTCTATCAGCTGGTTGTCACATGAGACTCAATGTATACATTCCATTGATGTTGTTCAATGGTTAGAGTTTAATGGTGTTAAACAGTCCTCCCAGGAATGTTAAATGTTTTAGAAAAACATTTTTTTCCCATTATTTTATTGTGATAAAATACATGTAATGTAAAAATTACCATCTTAACCATTTTGAAGTGTATAGTTCAGTGGCATGAACACGTTCATATTGTTGTGCGACCATGACTGCCATCCATTCACAGAGCTTTTCATCTTGGCAAACTGAAACCCTGTTCCCATTAAACCCTAACTCTCCATTCCCCTTTCCCCAGCCTCTTACAACCATCGTTCTATTTTCTGTCTCTATGAAGTTGACTACTCTAGGCATCTCATATCATTGGAATCATACCGTCTGTGTCCATTTCTGTTTGGCTTATTTCACTAGCATATTGTCCATAGGTTCATCCATGTTGTAGCAAGTGTCAGAACTTACTTCCTTTTTAAGTCTCTTCCATCGTATGTCTATACCACATTTTGAAACTAAGAAGGAATATATTTTAAATGATGGAATGCAGGCGTTGTGCGTGGCCAGCGAGGGTGGGTGAGGGAACTGGCCTCTTCTCTATACTCTGAACTAAAGTGCAGGGTTGGAGATTGGGGCATCAGAGTCCTGTCTTGACCTTGCTCCAGGATGCTGAGTAAGACACTCTCCTTCCTTGTGCCCTCCTTCCTCAGGAGAGACTGGAGCAATATACCTGCCAGCTCTTATCCTACAAGGGGCGTGAAGATAGTGACAAAATGTGTTGAGAATCTTGAAGGAAAACAAGGAGTCAAGTTTGCCTGTGTCATGGTGCAAATGAGCTTCTTTTAGAGCCTCAGGGTTCCAGGACTTTTGGGGGCTTTGCAAGAGGCAAATCAATCAAAACAAGAAATCTTCTCCAGGCTCCTTCAGATGGACAATAGCTGATGTACAGGAGAGGATGGACTTTGGTTTTACTCACAGGGACAAACAGAGATCCAGAGAGGATCTGTGACCTTTGCATGGTCACCGAGGCAGGCAAGGGAAGGTGTCTCCTCTAGCTGATCATGCGTGTTGGAGCTAAAGACCGCTCCGTCTTCACTAGGAGCTATTTGTGACATCTGTTTTAGAATTTTAATAAATTAAATAGCAGCTTGTCAAATGAAGAGCCAATAGTCTGGCTTTTACTGAGACAATTCTTTCAAACCCAGCACCCTTGAACATGGCTTTCAAAGCTGTACTACTCAACGCATGATCCTGAACTGGCAGCATTGGCCTCACCTGGGAACCCATTAGAATGCAGAGACTCAGGCCATAGCTCAGACTTGTGGACTTAGAATCTGAATTTCAATGTGTTCTCTCCAAGTGATGTTTACATTAAAGCCTTATAAATATCAGCTTAAAGCCCTGAATTAGGCCTAAAGGAGATATAGATGGCAGTCTAGGGATCACTAAGGCTTCAGTTAACTTCTTCTATGGGATTGGGGGGAGGAAAAATAGCACCTGTGCTACTTTTCACTGGGTACTGGGAAGATCAAATGACACAATAAATGGGAAAGTGCTCTGAGAGTACAAAGTGCTTGGGAACCGAATGGCATTTTTATGTTCATTGGCAGCTGGTCTGTCCCCACCCCTTTACTTTAGCCAGGGAGTTCTCTTCATTTCTACAGCCAAATTAATCTATTTCTCTGCTCTTGCTCCTATACCCTCTTTGAAACAACATCAATTTTGGTTGCTTTCATCCAAACTGCATAGTGTATTTGAATTCACATTATTGCCTTTAGTGAGATTCTCTTCTTTGCCTCTTTTTTTTTTTTTTTTCGACACACATTTGCCGTGTGCCTGGGACCTGGTACATAGGAGATTAGCGTGGTGTTCAGCCACTGGCTATGCCTCTGAGGAGCAGAGCTTTCTGTTTATCTCTTAGAAGCAGGCGTTTGGATTTTATCCCGGGGGGAATTTATCAGGGTGTCCTGAATTCATTCATTCATTCATTCCCACATTCCTCCTCTTCCTCCTACCTCAGCTACATGTCAGCCATGTCAATGTGGTTTGCCATATATTTGAGAGGCTGTTTTTCATGTAGAGCCATCTTGGGATTGTCTGCTGTTTAGTGCCTTTTCCTCTAAGCACATTCTTAGGCTAGGTTTTCTTACCCCTTCAGCGGCAGCTTGGTTTGGCCCCAGTCCTTGCTCTCATCTCTATCCAATGCTTTTGGATTTCTTTCAGTACCAGCAGCTTTTTTTTTTTTTA
>NW_011888911.1:1306694-1307079 GCF_000151845.1 Pteropus vampyrus | reverse complement strand
CTTCAGCGGCAGCTTGGTTTGGCCCCAGTCCTTGCTCTCATCTCTATCCAATGCTTTTGGATTTCTTTCAGTACCAGCAGCTTTTTTTTTTTTTAATCTGGTCTGGCATTTTCAGAGCCACACCAGTGTTTTCATTTTCTTCCATACAGATGCCCATGCTAGGATGATTTTCAGTGCTCAGAGAAAGAGTCATTGCCCATTTGTTCAAAGAGTTAGGTTTTCTGTCTTTTTAAGTATTGGTGCACGTGGACATGCAATTAAATATGCACAGCTCTCACTGTGAGAACGTTGTCAATGGGTGGCTGATTGATTTATGTAGTGATTGATTCATGTATTTTTGTTACTATGAGTGGTTTTATATTCAGTGAGCAGGGATGAGCATTCA
>NW_011888911.1:1304091-1306644 GCF_000151845.1 Pteropus vampyrus | reverse complement strand
CTGTATTTATTCATATATGTGTTCATCAATTCAGTGCCTATTAAACAGTGTGTAGAAGGCAGTTGGTGAGTGTTGTGTGATAAACAGCTGCTGTTTGTGTGAAGATACTGGTTTTGCTTTCAAGGACTTTCAGTTTTCTAGAAGAGTTGAGATACTATCATGAACTTTAATACAAAGTTGAAAGTGATAAGGATCATGAAAAAAAAAAACAGATAAATGAGATCAGATGAAATAACCCTACTTTCAACTGGAGTCCAGGGATGACTTCTAGCAGGAGATAGCATTTGAAGAAAGGGATTGGCATCCGGGGAAACGGGCACTGCACTGTAGCCCCAGCGAGCCCCAGGAAGGAAGGCATGGAGATAGAAATGGACATGTGCGGTGAATAGCAAGTGGTTTGACTGGCTGAAGCGCTCAGGTTGGGAGAAGGGATAGGTGGGAGATGCGACCAGTTTATTTTAGATCATGGTGGAGAGGGGGAGCGGATATGACGTAGGGTGTTTATTTTTGGATGGAGCAACTCAGGAGACAAGAGAGTTTTTAGACAAGTAAGTAAGATGAATAGGGCAGTACTTTAGGAAGATTACTCTGGCAGGATTTTGTAAGAGGAATTAGAGAGTGAAAGACTAGAGGCATCGAAAACAGTTTAGAGGCTACTACGGTAACCCCAAAGGCAGATGATGAGTGTCTGAACAGGGTGATGGCAGAGTCAAAGGAAATATCGTAGAGTCAACAATTACGAAGCTCAACAGTGTATTGGGTGTGGAGTGGAAGAGGAAGGAGGATAATGAGGGTTTAGGACCTGAGACAATGTAAGTGTCATAACAGACACAGACAATATACCGAGAAGCTCATTTTTTTTCTTTGATGGGGTACAAGAGAAATGATGAGTTTATATGGGGATGTGCTGAGATTAAAGCACTGTGGGAACATCCAGACAGAGAAGCTCAGCAAGTGATTGGACATTTGGAAGGGGTTCTTGCAGCTGATTTCAGGGCTGGAGTTAAATTTGATCATCATGTTTACAGAAGTGATAGTTGAAGCCTTATGCATGAATGCAATTGTTATTAGAGAACATACAGAGAAAGGGTTAAAGGGCTGGCAGAGAGACATATTTATACTCAGTACATGAGAAGAGAGAAAAGAGAACAAGGAGGGTCCCTAGTTAGCATGAGCACACACACAGTTTAGATGAAAAGGCACACATGTCCAAATTACCAGTACGTTCAATTCCATGTAGTTGAAAGAAAACAGGAGCGGTAGTGTCTCAGTAACCATGGGAAGAGGAATGATTAATAATGTGAAATACAGCAGAAGAGCAATGCATGAAGATGGATGAACAACTGGTTCTGTAGGTGGAGCTGGTATGCTCACAGGGGCACAAGCACACGATTGCATGTGGATGTCTATTTGAGTGTTTGAAGGGACAAGAATGATATAAGCAGGGAATGGAAAAGAAATGGAGTGAAATTGTTAATGGGGAGAGAGCAGTAAGTGGAATCATTATGGATCGGAACAGATGTATATCCAACTGAATATTGTCTTGATTGTTATGTTGATTTCTCAAACTCTAAACTCAATTCTGAACCTTGATTAGATTCTGTCTGGTATCCTCAGCTAATTTTGCTTCATTTTAGGCTCTTAGTTTTTTATTGTCTATGGAATTTTCAGGTCACTTGCTTTGCCCTAGTTCTCATCTCACGTCAATGAAAGCATTTCAGTAATTAGGCTCTTGATTATGAAATTCACTTTACATGGAAAGCTGGTCAGAATATTTAGCTTGTCCCAGCCTATGTACTGAATGGTGGGGACGATGCTTTATTGCCAATTTAAATTACTCCTTTTAAAAAGGAGTGATTGTGTTCTACTTATTTTTCTGGCTCGGGAATCTCCTTACCTAAATTTAGTCAAATACACAACTCATTGAATGTGGAGAGAGTCTATTTTGGGGACAAGAAACCCAGGTAAAGGATCATTATTAGAAACAAATACAGTAATGGACTTAATTCTCGATGATGTCTCATCATTTTTCTTCCATTATATTCCATCTGATTTAATACTTTCTTTCATACTACTCTCATTTTCTTAAAATGTAGTTAACATTATACTCTCAGAGCCAAGTCCCAGTGAGCAATGGCTCAGGGGATGTAACTCTAGTCAATGCTTAAATGCCACCACTTTGAAAACGATGAGCACAGAAAAGGGGATGAGGCGATTTTGCCTGTATAACATATTGGTTTTATGCACTGTATTCTCATAATTATTATTTTTCATTAGCTTTTTATAGAGCTCACACTCCTCTGCAAGTTCTACAGAGGAGTCTTCGCTCTCCTTCCTTTCCTTCCTTATTGTTCCCCTTCCCATCTTCCTTTTCTCCTTCGTTCCTTAATTTTAAAACAGCATGTTAAAGATTCTGGTCCTGAAATCTCATTCAAGTTCATAGAAAAGCTAATTCAAAGAAGTTTGATTTTTTTTTTCTTTCAGGGACTTTTTCATGAATTCTTAGCTGATTTCCCTCGTGGCATGGCAGGATCATGTGGTGTGTGTGTATGT
>NW_011888911.1:1298106-1302266 GCF_000151845.1 Pteropus vampyrus | reverse complement strand
ATATAGAATCATGTCATCAGCAAATAATGAGAGTTTTACTTCTTCCTTTCCAATTTGAATGGATTTTATTTCTCTTTCTTGTCTTATTGCTGTGGTTAAGACTTCCAATACAATGTTGGACATCTTTGGGCATCCTTGTCTTGTTCCTAATCTTAAGGGAAACGCTTTTAGCCTTTCCCCATTGAGTATGATGTTAGTTGTAGGTTTGTCATATACGGCCTTTATTATGTTGAGGTATGTTCCCTCTATTCCCACTTTACTGAGAGTTTTTATCATAAATGGATGCTGGATTTTGTCAAACACTTTTTCTGCATCTATTGATATGGTAATACTGTTTTTATCTTTCGATTTGTTAATGGGGTGTATCACATTAATTGATTTGCAGATATTGCACCAAACTTACATCCCAGGAATAAATCCAACTTGATCATGGTGTATGATATTTTTAAGGTATTGTTGAATTTAGATTGCTAATATTTTGTTGAGGATTTTTGCATCGATGTTCATAAGAGATATCGGCCTATAGTTTTCTTTTTTTTGGAATGTCTTTGCCTGGTTTTGGAATCAAGGTAATGGTGTCTTCATAAAAGGAGTTAGGAAACTTTCCCTCTTTTTTGAAATTTTTGGAATAGTTTGAGAAGAATAGGTGATAATTCTTTGAATGTTTGGTAAAATTCGCCTATGAAGCCATCTGGTCCAGGACTTTTGTTTTTTGGGAAGTTTTTGATTACTGATTCGATTTCATTGGTGGTAATTGGTCGGTTCAGATTTTCTGTTTCTTCTTGACTCAGTCTTGGGAGATTGTATGCTTCTAGGAATGTGTCCATTTCTTCCAGATTGTCCAATTTGTTGGCATATAATTGCTCGTAGTATTTTTTTATGATCCATTGTATTTCTGTGGAGTCCGTGGTTATTTCTCCTCTTTCATTTCAGATTTTATTTATTTGAGTCCTCTCTCTTTTTTCCTTGATGAGTCTGGCTAAGGGTCTGTCAATTTTGTTTATCCTTTCAAAGAACCAGCTCTTGGTTTCATTAATCTTTTGTATTGTTTTTCTAGACTCTATTTCATTTATTTCCGCTCTGATCTTTATTATTTCCTTCCTTCTATTCACTTTGGGCTTTGTTTGCTGTTCTTTTTCTAGTTCTTTTAATTGTAAGGTTAACTTGTTTATTTGAGCTTTTTCTTATTTCTTGAGGTAGGCCTGTATTGCTATGAATTTCTCTCTTAGGACTACTTTCGTCACTGTGTCCCATAAATTTTGAGTTGTTGTGTTCATTTTCATTTGTCTCTAAGTATGTTTTGATTTTCTTGATCTCATTAATAACCCATTCATTGTTTAGAAGCATGTTATTTAGCCTCCATGTGTTTGTGTATTTTCCAGTTTTTTTCTTGTGATTGATTTTTAGTTTCATACCATTGTGATCAGAGAAGATGGTTGAGATGATTTCAATCTTTTTAAATTTATTGAGACTTGATTTGTGTCCTAACATGTGGTCTATCACTGAAAATGTTCCATGTGCATTTGAGAAGAATGTATATTTTGCTGCTTTGGGGTAAATGCTCTGAAAATATCTGTTAAGTCTATCTGTTCTAGTGTATCTTTTAGGCCCATTGTTTCCTTGTTAATTCTTTGCCTGGAAGATCTGTCCATTGGTGTCAATGGGGTGTTAAAGTCTCCTACTATGAGTGTATTACTATTGATCTCTCCTTTTATGTAGGTCAATAATTGCTTTATGTATGTAGGTGCTCTTATGTTGGGTGAGTATATGTTTACTAGGGTTATATCCTCTTGATTTATCGATCTCTTTATTGTTATGTAATGCCCTTTTTTATCTCATATTATAGCCTTTGTTTTAAAGTCTATTTTATCTGATATAAGTATTGCTACTTTGGCTTTTTTTCATTTCTGTTTGCATGAAATATCTTTTTCCATTCCTTTACTTTCTATGAGTGTCATTTGATCTGAAATGGGTCTCTTGTAGACAGCATATGCATGGGTTTTGTTTTCTTATCCATTTGGTTACCTTATGTCTTTCGATTTGAGAATTTAATTCATTTACATTTAAAGTGATTATTGATAGATACATTGTAACTGTCATTTTATTATTCATATTTGTTATTTCTATTTTCTTTTTTACCCCTTCTCTTTTTACAGAAGATCCTTTAACATTTCTTGTAATGCTGGCTTGTTGGTAATGAATTCCTTAAGCTTTTTTTTGTCTGGGAAGCTCTTTATTTCACCTTCCATTTTAATCGAAAGCCTTGCTAGGTAGAGTATACATGGTTGTAGATTCTTGTTTTTCATAACTTTGAATATTTCTTGCCATTCTTTTCTGGCCCGCAAAGTTTCCATTGAAAAGTCAGCAGACATTCTTATGGGGGTACCCTTGTAAGTAACCAGCTTCCTTTTTCTTGCTGCTTTTAAGATTCTCTCTTTCACACACACTATTTTCATGACAATTTGCTCATGTCCATGTTACTGATACCTTCACTTCTACATGGTTGGAAATCCTTCTCTTTATAGTTTGAAAAAATACTCAGAGTCATAAAATAAGGTGAAAGGGCTTTCCAAGAGACCAAATAATAGCAGGAGGAGTCTAGGGTTCTCTTCCTGGTGGAGAAGAGGTGCTGTCAACCAGGGAAGAAATGATGGTTATTCCTGCCATCCTTTGGCATCCAGGTGTTCTCTTTCAGGTGTGAGTGTAGACGTTTCTCCAGGCTGAAAAATGGGGCTTTCTTCCAGGATTATCCCCCAATTCTTTCTTCAAAGTTATAATTTTAGCAATTCAAACCCCAATTATGATTCTACAATAATTTGATTGTGTGGCCGTTACCTGCTCTTCTTGGAAAGGTGAATCAACAGAAGTCAGGCCCTGGAGGCAGATTCCACAGCCCCTTCGAGCTCAGAGGTGTGGACTGATTTGGCACTTGCCCTGCCTGACAGCTCGGGACTGAAGCCTCTGACCCAACTTTCCATGGACTTCCACTCCCTTCCTCTGGTCAGCCTCTAACTTGAGGAGCAGGGGCCCTAAGGCCTCCACAGGCCAGTGAATGAGCAATGCAGCCTTAACTTCTCATTCTGTCTTTGTCCAGGCCAATTAGCGAAAAAAAAATAACACATCTAATCATGGTGCTGTCAACCAGGGAAGAAATACTGGTTATTCCTTCCATCCTTTGGCATCCAGGTGTATGGATGGCCCCTGAATGTAGAAATCACTTATATATGGGATTTCACCTTTTATCAGTGTCATGTACTTCTCACAGATATGCAACTCAAGACTTCCCAGAAGACAGACCCACTCCCAACTCTCTAATTTCTTCCTACTTCAACCACTGCTCCCCTACCTCATCCTCCTTCTCTTCTAGGAGAAGAGGTTTGGGGTCCAAAATGATGGAGGCTTAAAGTGCAACTTTGCTGCCAAAATAATTCTTCCCGAGCTGGCCCTCTTCACTCTGCGTGTTTTGTCTCCCTTATTGACCCATTTCCTATTTCACTCTTTGCCAATCTAAAGTAAAATGTGGTTTGTATAAAAGGGAGATACAATGAGGCAACTTCTCTTTATATATAACTGATCTTGGAGCTGGGGCTTCCACATTTTCTTTTTCATACTTTGTTCTATCCATTATCATAATAGTACTCAGGAACACTCAGCACACTACCTTTTGATCCTAGCAGGGCCATCGACGCAAATGAGTCATTATTGTTATGTGGCAAACCCAAACTAATGCACTCACTAATAGAAGTACTGAATCTTGACTGAGAGAGGTTGTTCCCATTTTTCATTGTGACAGTCAGACCATAGACATTCACATATTTTAGGAAAGATGAAAGGAGGCTAGATTTCCTTCAGCTGACAGGATGCTAAAGGGATGCAAATGCATTCTACGTGAAGATAATTGAATGAATTGGGTGTCTGGTGCTGCCATGTTAATTGTTACGTGTCAGATAGGCTGACCTGTGGTAGAGATTGGACTTACTCTCTATGCCCAATGAGTAGAGCAGTGGGGCGGGGGGTGGTGGGGGGGAGCGGGTAGTCAGAGAGGAAGATACTTTCAAAGTACAGATTTAGGCTCAGTTTGAGGAAGAATTTCTAATATTTGGAGATGCTCAAAGATGGAATATTGGGGAGAGAGCCTTTTCAGGGGGAGTGTCTAAACA
>NW_011888911.1:1273881-1297736 GCF_000151845.1 Pteropus vampyrus | reverse complement strand
GGGGGGGGAGCGGGTAGTCAGAGAGGAAGATACTTTCAAAGTACAGATTTAGGCTCAGTTTGAGGAAGAATTTCTAATATATGGAGATGCTCAAAGATGGAATATTGGGGAGAGAGCCTTTTCAGGGGGAGTGTCTAAACACAGGCTGCATATGGCCAGTTTATAGAGACATGTGTTTATCAGCTGAATATCTGAACCAGGGGGCTCTTACACTGTACTTCCAGTCCTGGGAGTTTAACTAAAATAGCTAACAACCACTCAACCCAAAGAACATACACACACCTCCAAAATCTCTCTAGGGCTGTCATACTCGTTCCAAATGAGGCCTAAAGATGGAATTTTCATTCCTTGACATTTCAGGTCCATGCGGAATTTTATGCCCATAGCCAAAATTCTGATCTTTGCTGAGAAGAACTCACAGAAAGTGTTTTCCAGATAGCTGGACCAAAACTTAGGTGAGCAGAGGTGAGGCCTAATCCAGTAGACTGCAAAGATTCACTTTCCATTAGCTCCACATTCCAAAATGAGAAATCAATGTGTTTAGCTGCAATTCGGAGCAATTAGTCTTTGCTCCCACATGTTCTCAAAGGATGACTTAAAGAAGCCCAAATAAATATTTTCAGAAAAGAGAGTAAATTTGTATTACTTAACCCAAGAAGGCAAACAAGTGTAATTAAAGTGAATACCCATAAATAAATACATTAGTTAGGAAATGAATTAATTAGTGTTTAATTACTATCAATTACCAAAATCACTACAGAATTACTTGTAGAATGCATTGAATCTCTTGCTCCTATTAATAATTTCCATTGCTAATTGCATGCAATTGTATTTTCTTTTCTTTGAGTGCATCTTAGCAGAGCTAATAGGAGAAAGGAACAGCACTGAAACATTTTTTGTTGTTGTTCAGTGAAAACAAAAGTGGCTTGAAAAAATATCTGCCTGGTTGTCAAAAGCCAACAAAGGTGAGAAGGGTACTCAGGAAGGAGGATGTCCCTGTGGCATGGGGCCACTGCACCATTCCAGGTGGGAGGAGGAGCTGACATCTGTGGCAAGGTGTATGCATGCACGCGTGTGTATGTGTGTGTGTGTGTGTGTGTGTGTGTGTGTGTGTGTAGAGTGGAGGAAGGTGAGTGTTGGAAGCCTCCAAGTCTGAGTTCACTTCCATCAGGCTTTGAAGAACCCACAGACCAACTGGCAGAGGGGTGTCTCAACACGCTGAGCTTGCCAGATGAGGGAATAGGTATGACATTTACCTGGAGGATAGAGTCCACCATCAGCTGTCTTCTGTGTGGAGAGCACATCTCTGATGTCATGCTCCTTAACGAGCATCATGCTAGGTAGTGATGGAGAAACAGATGTATGAAAATGAGAGGTCGAGGGTAAGAGAGTACCTTTCAGGGCCCCCCTGCTCACTCATGGACTTTCTTATTTTTCCTGTTTACACATCATCCCTTCTCCCTGCTCTCTCTTCCTCTGTCTCCTGGGAGCACAGACTCTCAAGCCAGACTGTTTGGGATTGATTTCAGGCTTTTCCACCTGTGTCACTTTGGGTAAGCTGCTTAACCTTTCTGTGCCTCAGTTTTCTCATCTGTAAAAAAGGGAGAATAATAGTATATCTCTCATAGGGTTATTGTAGGAGCTCAAATAAAACTGGACACATAGTAATCTCTGTCTATATTAGTTTTTACTGTTATTGCTGTCACATATTGCTTTGTGGAGCAAAGAGCCCCCTGGGAAGCATACGATGTGGAGGTGAAACAATAGTTGGGGGCTTGGAGGAGCGATTTGGGAGGGAAAGCTAGGTGGACAGGAGGGATGGGTCCTCACACCGTTGTTCCTCTTGCATGGAGGTAACATGGGCTTTGCAAGACGGGCAGTGATAACAGAGCCTGTTCTGCCCCACCCCTCCACCCAGTTTCCCATGCTTTCTTGGGATGCTATTTGTAGGCTGTAACTTTCTAGAACATGTCAAGGCCTCAACTGGATGGCTCCATGTATTAAAAGCCTTCCCACAAACTCATCCCGATCCACTTTCACAGAGACTGCACTCGGCTGCCTGGCAGGGCTGTGCTTTTCTCTTCACAGAAGAGCTATAGTCTAACTCTGCGGCCATCGCCTCTGCATTGGCTCAGAGTGAGATAAGTGTCCATTCCTCATGCACCGAGGGAGGAATGCCACGTCCTCCAGTCAATTCAATGTTCACTGAATGACTGGTAAATGAAGGGTGAAGCAGAAACTCATTGCTTTTGAGAAGCTCAGCTCTTTGAGCACCATATTGTCACTTCACTGGACCCTTCTGCCCTAGACCAAAAGCCAGAGTGACCAACATTGGGAAATATTAAAACTAAAAGTCTCTTTGTCCTGGATGGCTGTTACCTTACAGAAACACACGATAGTGATTCTGAGCCTTAGCAATGAAGCAGACCCCAGGCAAAACTGCCAAAGGGGTGAATGGAGCTAATCTCCAGAATGCTTTCTGTGTTCCAGGTTATTTTACTTTTCACTGTTAGTTTGTTCATTTGTTCATTCATTCATTCATTCATTCATTCATTCATTCAGTGTTTATGAGGTACTGAAGATATAACAGTGGACAGGACACATTCCCAGCCTTTAAAGAGTACAACTTAGTGGGTGTTAAAACACAGTGTGACGTGTATAGTGCATATCATATATTCAGAAGAGGGTAAAATAAGTGTAGGGTAAAAGGTCAGGGAGGCTTCCCCTTAAGGGGGAGACCTGAGAATAGGCAGTGAAATGGGGTCTCATTATCCCTATTTACCAGATAAGGAAACTGACAATCAGAGACAAGTGAGTTGCCTAAGATCACACAGAGCAGGAGAGATCATGTCAGAATTGAGATTTGAATCAGAGTTTGTGACATTCTAAGGATATTAATTGTTCAATCACATTATGCTCTTGTTTTGTTCCTCTCCAGCTCCCCTTGAAGCAAAATTTCCCCACCCATGTTCCCTTCCCCCTAATTTTTGCTGCCATCCTAAATACCTGAAGCAAAGGGTGAAACACCAGACTACCTGGGTTTGGCTTCCAACTCCACCTTATTTGGTATGCATCTCTGTATATGTTGTTCAACCTGTCTGAATATAAAATGTAATACCTGCTTCAGAGCTGTGGTGAGGATTAAAAAAAAGGAAGATAGTGTTTGTAGAGAGCTTAGCATAGTGCCCGATACATAGTAATTATTCAATAGATGACAGATAATATCATTATTGTGGATGCTAAGCCTCATTTTTAGTCTCTGTTGATTGTTACTAAGCCAAGCTAATGTGCTGCCTGATAAGGCATTGGCCAAAGTTGCATTTGCATTTGAGATGGAGATACTTGAAGATGAAAATATATATTATCTCTAAGTTAGGGCAGTCATCTTCTCCCTTCATTGACTGGGAATACACAAAGACTGAACACACCCTTGCATTGGGGTCAGTGGGAGGAGGGTAGAGGTGTTTCTAAGCTTTTTAAAAAGAAAACTCAGAAAGGTGACACCAATGTGCAGGTTAATGTGGCTGCTTTGCCATTTGTGCAAAAGCCTACAAGATACCCCTAGGGTAATAATTCCTGAGAAACCTGGACTCACATTTTCAGCCCTTGTCACCCTTCTGTGCTGACTCAGGAAGAAAATAAGCCCCAGTAAGAAACTTGCCTTTTGAAATGTCAGTGTCCAAGAGGTCAGGCTGAGTTGCCCTAAAGCATGGCCACCCCCAGATATGCATCCAAACTCTTATCCTGTTCAAACTCCCCTCACTAGGAAGGCTGAATTATCTCTGCAGGCCACCCCCTACCCCGCTAAAGGGAGAGCACCAGTAGTCATTAGTTTTCATTGCTGAAATCAGCAGTTTAATCCTAGCTTAACAAGAGCCTGAATCTCCCCTTCCCAGGCAAAGGCTCTCCTAAGGAATGATTGAATTTCATGGGGTGCAATAAAACAAAGGGCTTCTGCTGAATCAGGCACTAGACTCACAGTTCTTTAAATCATCACCCTGGCTCTTTAGGTTGGAGACGTTATTTCCACCGCAACTATCCCGCCCATGTTTCTGTCATTTCCACAACCTCTCCTACTGTGGAGCTGACCCTAGGCTCCTTTCCAAACTCAAAAACCAGCATGACCCTGGGTCTTCATTCATAAAACCCAGGGCAGCAGGGAATTAGTCTTATACAAATATATCTCACGAGACTGACCGATTTGGTCAGTCTCAAAATATCCTCAAGATGCTCATTGGTGCACATTTACTATGGGGTTGAGAAGACAAAACGTGGAAACCAGACCATCATGAAAAATTCCAGTCCAGGTGTTTCTTAAAACTCAGTCCCTTAAAAGGCTTGTACAATCAATTCTCCAAAGACCTTTAGCTTAGCAGTGTGTGTTCAATAAAAGCTGTTGGGTAGGATAAAGCAGAGAGCTAATCAGCTGAGAGAGATTTCCTTTAAATGGGAGTTTTCAGAATCTGGTGTTGAGCGAACATCAGGCTGGGGACAGAGGTGAGATTGACAGAAGCCAAGACCCCCAATCAGCACTTCTCTATTCATCCTCAGTTTGACCTGTAGATAGTACATGCTAAAGCCAGCCACTTTCCTTAAAAAAGTCCAACTTTGTTATTTCTCTGCTAAGCTCCAGATGAGGAACAAGCAGAGAATTGAAATATTGGAGACCAGGGTCGGGGTGCTGCTTTGCCTCTGACTATGACCAGGATATATTGATCTGAGCTTTGGTTTCTTTCCCTGTGAACTGGGAGATAGAGGTGGACTAGTTGACTGGATTATTTCCAAGGCCTCTCCCGGTTTAATAGCTTATCTCACTTCTAGGAGCCAGAGAGCCTGAGGTACGTGGGAAGACAGGGAGTGAGAAATATTTCCTACTTTTAGACACAGGGTGTTCCATCCAGAACATCTTTTGTTCCTGTAAGCTAGACTAGAAAAGCAGCCAGGGTTGTTGTTGTTGTTGTTGTTGTTGTTGTTGTTGTTGTTTTTGGTGGAGCATCATGAAGCAGTTCTCAAAAGCCACCAGCAAAGACCGTGGCAATGGGAGAGATGGCTTCTTTCTGTGAACTGCCACTGGACTCTTTGGCACCTCCATTCTCCTCCTTGTGCTTTTCAATCTGGTTATCACTGTTCAGCGTGGTGGCCAAGAGCTCTGCTGACAGAGAATCAGCTTCAAATCATAGCCAACCCTATGATCTTGGGCCACTTAGCACCTGACTCACAGGCTTGCTCTGAGTTAGGACATGACATCTATGAAGCACAAAGGGCAGTGACTAGAGCTTGCTCCATAAAGATTAGCTCCAGGACAGAGGAGGTGATGCCATTGCCTCTGTTAGGTGATAAGTTTCTGGTGAGGGTAGGGGGCAGGGTCTGGTTCAGTGTATCTCTGCGTCCCCCACTGGGCTTGCATAGTCAGCTCAGCTGTGCTCAGCCCCAATAGCAAGTGAATGCATAAATGAATAAACGCAGCTGGCTTGGTGGCCATATGTTTCTGGCACCTATCTCAAGATAGAGATAATTTGTAGAAGGAAAAGTAAGTGTGAGAAACATCTTTCTTTGTCCCTAAGGAAAGTTGGTGCAGAAGCTCCATTATGTCTCTTCAGTGAGGCTCTCTCTCCCACCTATGACTGTGCTCCTGCAGAGCCTTGATGGCCGCTGCCCAGTGAGGGTTAGCAGGAAGCTGAGAGAGATGGAGAGAGGTGAACTCGGTTGGCTTTCTACTCCCCAGGAACCCAGCATGGCTTCTCAACAAGTATGGCACCTCTGTTCCACACTCTCCTAGTTATCTAAGCCCTAAACAGAGAGGACATAAGCTTAGTAGAACCTGGCATTAGGAGAGGAAGACCAGGGTTCTAGCATCCTCTCCTACCCCTAAGGGGCCTTGGGAAGGTTCTACAGCTGTATGAGATCTTACATACCTCCACTGTAAAATAAAAATAATAACAAAAATATTCCTTCCAGCCTGAGAGCAGGTAAAATTAATGTTATCTGGTTGTAAGCAGTATTTTAGCCTAGCTGCTGATCCGTGTGACTGTCAACCCTCACCTTGGAAATTCTACCAATCTCTCTGACAAATATTAAATTCTTGCAAAGGCCCACCACATGGTAAAGGGCAAGGATGAAAACTTCCTGGGACATTCTAAATGGGCTCTTGTCGCCAACAGTCCACCAGTCTTTGACAATGCCCCTCTTCCCACGTATGAGTTCACAACACCTCCAAACGTGTCCAGGTCCTGTGTAGCAAAGCCAGAACTCAGGGTTCATTTTCCAGAAGAAAAGAATGGAATAAAAATCTTTTCTATGGGGCTAATGCAGCGATGTGAGAAGCCTGTCCTGTTGAGAAGGTTTTGTGGTGAATTTTCCAGGCTATAAGAGATGTGCCACCATCTCCCCTCCCCCCAGTGGACCCTGATTCATCTCTTCAGAAAGCCAAGGACAGCACGCTTACCAGAGCTCTTCACACAAACCGCCTCTCCTCTGGCTCCTCTCCACACCCCTCTCACTCCCCTGTCCCTTCACTTCCTCCTGCCACTTCTTGGAAATCCTTCACTTGTCTCTGACAGTCACGGGGGAAGGGGGAGTATGGGACTTCCCTGGCCTCCAACAATGCAGGTGTGTAAAGTACCAACTCCAAGAGTAATTACTAGGACCGATGGTGGCAGGAGGACATCATTCAGCACCGGACTGAGGCGTCTATCCCCTGACCCACTCAGGGAGCTGTCAGAAATAGAAATTATCTTAATGAAATGGCACATTCCTCAGTCTTTTACGTGCTGACCAAGCAAACCAGAGAGGACATTTTAATAAGAGGATGGGACTCTGGTTTGGGCAGCAAAGCAGCCTTGGGCATGTGGGGACAATGCCTTTTCCTCCCTCCTTGCTCTCCTTTCAGTGACAACAGGTTAAGGACAAGTGCCTTATATCCCCAGAAGTCAAGCAGGGAGACATTTATCAGAGACAGGACTAGCACATGATAAAAATGGAAAATCATGAAAATGTCATAAAATATATGTCTTCAGTGCTCCCTGGCTTCCTTTTCTTCCCATCCACCTCTCCTTCCACAGAGCTCAAATTCTTTCTCTGCTTTGCACCCTCTTACCTTATCTTAAGCAGGAAAACCCAACAACCAACTGTGGATTCCTTTAGGCCAGGACCTGCACTATCAATCACTGTGGTCATCCCGGAAACTAGCAGGATGCCTGTTTGGCAGCAGCTGCTTTTCAAATACTTGTTAAAGGAATGAAAAACCTCTTATCAAAGCCCCTAATCATACCTAGATGTAAATGACTGACAGCAGGTTAGAGGTTTACCCGTTATGGGACATTCGTAGTTTAAAAAGAGATCAAAGTGACATGGGAGAAAGTTCAGTGAAAGTAAATGGTGGAATTCCAGGCAACATTCGATTCTTTCCTTTGAGCAAAGGACCTTCTCCATCCCTCAGACCAAATCACAGAAGCCTGTGGTGTGTCAGGACTCCTGGAAACGGGCAACTGTTGCCCTCCGTCTTTACAGCTGTCAGTTTTAATGCATCCGAGGCCTTCTCCTGCAGGATAGGGGTGGAAAGCCTGCACTCTATTCTGTGAGTCCTGAAATCATTCCATTTAAATGCAGATTGGGAGCCTTCCTGCCTCTAAATGGTCACAGAGAAGACAGAGCAAAGTTGAAATGATAATTTCCTTAAGAAGAAAGAAAACAGTTTTGTTCTTCCCCCCCACCCCCCGTGGTGCTGACTCATTTCCTATCCTCCCCACCTGACTGCCCCCCCTCACCCCTTTAGGTAGGCTTTCTCATTCCTGGTCACTCCATTTTTTTCTTTTTATTTTTCATCTGTAGATAGGCTCCTTTAATTGTGCAAATCCTCCAAGCAGCTAGTATCTTCATAGTTTAAATGGAAATAAGCCAGCTGAAAGTCCTGTGATTATCTTCTTCCTCCTATCGCTGTCTGCACCTAATCGGAGCCCTTTTATACTGAACCCCACATAAGATGAAAGGGCACACATTGCTGGGAAGTTAACAGCAGGGGGCCAAGATCATTAACAAAGAAAACCTTTCCCAACTTTTGATTTTCAAGAGACATGTGAAAAATCTCTCCCTTCTGAACAGCTGGCCGAAGCAAAGAAGGCTTCCCGAAGCAAAGCCCAACTCACTCCAGTTGCCTGAGCTCTGTTCCTGACTCTTCCAAGATCTTGTACTGGAAAAGGAGCTGGCTGGTTTCCAAGGGTTATTTTCATAATATTTAGGGGCTAGTTGGGCAGTTTGGCCCCATGTCTGGCTGCCAGGGGCTAATGAAGATCCTGATGCAAGTTGGGCCTCTGGCTGAGACATCTACCGGGCAGCTCTCTGACTCTCAGCTCACTGATGGCTGTAATGTAAGAACTGGACAGGGGTCCGAGAGCAGAGTTAGATCAGATTACCCTTTATATCGCTGCCTACTGCTAGCCTCTCTCTGGGGGAGGAACGATAACACAATTCCTGGGAAATTCTAACAGCTTGCCATGAGGCCCCTCCCAAAGCGAAGCCTTACACATCTCCATTTCTCTCCTAAGCTTCAAGAAGGAAAGAGGTCATGAATCTAAGCAAGAGCAAAAATAAAACCCTTCATATTCCCATATCCCTCTGTCCCAGTGGCTTCAGGCTCTTCTTGGGAGCATGACACTGAACACAGAAATAGCTGCAAGAAGACTTCAGGCAAGTTCATGGCTAATGGAGCCAAAAATGATTACTAAAGAGACAGTCAGAAAGACTCAGAGCTCCATCCTCAGAGGGGTCAGTGCAAAGAACGTTGAAAAAGGGGAGTCAGGATGCTTGCACTCCAGTGCCCGTTTAAACAGGAGCTCGTTTTAAAATCTTAATCAAGTCACTTTTCTTCCCTGGGTCTTAGCTTCTGTATGTGCAAAATGAATGTGCCAGTCTACGTGATCTTGTACCTATTCTACTCTGACATTCCCAGAATCTATGAGGGGTGCGTGTGTGTGCGTGCATGTGTGTGTGTATGTGTGTGTGTGTGTGTGTGTGTGTGTGTGTGTGTGCGTGCATGCGCGTGCGCAAAACACTAAATTGCTGCTGTAAGGGAGAAAAAAGAATTTTAATCTACTCTCTTAGCTCTGTGGCTGGGGACTACGGATTAAGCCGACAAAAGACAGATTAACAAAAAAAAAGCATCACATTTTATTTGATATTTTTATGGTCCCATGAAAGCCTTCATAGAAAAAACGAAAACTTGAAAGAGAAGTTAGAACTGAGAACTTAGATACCTTTTTAACAAAGAAAGATAAATTTGTGGAGAACTGACAAGACAAAAGAAAAAGGGTCTAAGCTTCTAGGGGTGGCAAATTATGGGAAAATGACTAGGAAATTTATGGGGGAAACTAATGGAAGATCAGGGTTATTTTAGCAGATCTGTTTGTACAGATCCATCTCAGCCTTGACTCCCAGTCTCCAGTGATGAGAATGTTCTTCTTTTCCTGGTCCAGGAAGGGCACCCTACTCAGGGGAAATTTCATGTCCTGCTTTAGGTAGAAGGTGGAGAGCTGAAAGCCCTTCCTGTACCTGCTGTTTCTCAAGTAACTTTAGCTCAAAATAATCAATATGCCATAGTGGTATATTTAGGGTGACTTGTTCTGAGTTTTTTCTCTGCCCACTTCAAACTTCTCCCAAAGGACTACAAAGCCCTGAGTAGTTCAGAGAATGAGCGGAACTTACTCTGTATGTCTGGACTTACTATGCATTTCTGAAAATCTTTGCTTTCTTCTCCTCTCTTTAGTTGGAAACCCAACCATCAGACTTATGAAAGAGAGAAAGGGGAATGAAGAGGCTCTGAAATGCTTATTTAGACAGTGCCAACATATCAAAAGAGCATTTGACACAAATGGGGTATCTAGTTACCATAGATCTTATGAAGCTCATTCAAAGAATGTAATGGAAAAAAAATCAAATAATGAACCATTCAGGGAGATGCAAAGGATCTCTCCTATTCTCATTCTTTTGTTCTCGTAGCTATCTCAGGAGACAAAAATATATGGGAAATTAGAACAAGAAGTAAGGGAATATTACAGAAAAGAAAAGGAGTAATAATGAGAAAGGTGATAAAAAGATCCAAGGTTAGGAGAAGAGCACAAACAAAGGCCATGTACCTCTAACAAAATGGAACATTGATGAGAAGGACGTAGATGAAGATTTTCATGCTAATGTAGCTTTAAAAGAACGGTAGGGAGGGAAAACTGTAGGGAAAGAGTGGGCAGGGAGATGGGTGGAAGGTCACGCCAAGGCTAAAGTTTCCTGCTTCACAGTTTTGCTGAAGGTAAAAGGACCTGGGTCTTTGGCCAGATGGGCATCAGTGTGACCCAACAGAGCACTGCAGTGTTTTCAGGACACTGCTGGAGCCAGTGTCAACCCTCTGCACCAGCCTCCTGCTGAGGAGCCAGCTCTGCTTCCACAACATGATTCAGCTTATGCTCAATGCTCGATTCATCAAATCTGCACCTTCTGGACATTCCTTTTCCGAAGTGCTTTCTAAAGACCGTGCCTCTGCCTCATGTGATCTGTGTCCCAGAACCAGTGTTCTTATCTTTATAGCGTAGCATGCTGCGTGGAAAGTCTGGGGTGTGGATCAGACTGATCTGCCCTTGAATCAGATCCCTATTGGTTGTTTGATTTTAGGCCAGATAGTTTCTTCCTTGATAAAGTAATGACATAATAATACTGTCTACCCCGAAGGCTTGTTGTAAAGACTAAGTGAGATTATGAATGTGGAAGGGTTAAATGTAGAGTGGTAACTCAGCAGAATTGGGTAGCCTTCTCCCTAAGCCAGATCTACTTACTGAGATAAGAAAGTAGCAAGAAGTACCGTGGTGATAACAACAGTCTAAATATACCAGTATCCAGAGCTCTCATGTAGTTGCCAGGGTCCTAGTGGCTTTCTGTAGGATTTGGATCCATAATCTCTAAGTGTCTCTGATTATGTATATGTGATGAGAGAAGAGTAAAGGTAACCTTCCTAAAGTAGTGGGAAGCTTGCTGGTGAAAGCTTTGCATCCCGTGAGCTCTCGGGTCTATTTGCTGTTGATAAAATCGAGTGGTTTGCAGGAGAGTGAGAATCGCCCTCCCGAGGTTGCAGAGGTCCATGTCCTCCCCGGAGCCCAGGCATCAGGGACAGACCCACTGCTCACAGATAGCAGAGCCAGACCAGCATCAATCATCCCCTTCATAAAGCTCCTCACTACCTGCTTTCATCCCCTTTTTCAGAGGTGATATGTTTGAGCAAGAGATAGACAGAGGCACATGCAGACATTATCCCATCTGTTATGTCCACCTTTTATCATTTTCTGAGGAGGAGTCGGCACATGTACAACTTCCAGAGCAATGTTACATCAGAAACGTATGTCCTGCCTGTATTTGCTGCTGAGCTCTCCCGGGAATGACCCAGACTCAGAATAAGTCAGGACAGAAAGCCAAGGAACAGTAGAATCCCAGCCTTTGTTTTGGGGCCTTTTCCTTTCTCCTCAGAATAGGACTTCCCTGGAAGGTGGTGAGGGAAAGAAAGGTCATGGAGAAACAAAACTTAGCAGTGGCATCTGCAGGATGCTTATATTGTTTTCTTTAGTTTCTCTTTTATTAATGTGAATTATTTTTTTGTCCTCAGCTAAATTGTAAACATATCAAAACTCATGTTCTATATTCTTCCTAATTTACTACTATTTAATAATGACTTCTCATTGTGGGGGTGTTCATTTTATCTTTTCTCTCCTCTGTTAAAATTTGCTCATAACTCTTTTTTTAAAAGTAAAACTTCTGTAAATAACTTTATATGGCTACCATTCTTCTATTTTGTCCCATCCTCTTAGTACATCTGCAAATTTTATGCTATAATAATTAGTACTAACAATATTTATTATATATGTGTGTATGCTTGTGTGTATACATATTCCTTCTAGGCACTGATGTCTCATTGTATTTTATGTATTTGTGTTTTATATGTTTCCCCTCTATCGAATTGTACACAGAGCCATTTCTAGCAGATTGTGAGGGTCCTGGGAAATTACCCCGTGCTTTTCTTGTAGGTGAAATCTGATTAAACAACAGGGGCTGTTTTAATCAAGGTTGCATAGAGAGTAAACTTCAGAAAAGCAGTCATCTGGTGAACATGCTGGAGGAAGAAGATATTACAAAGGGGAAGAAGTTTGAGGGGCTGCCAGGAGGTATGAGGCGGCTGCTACATCTGGTAGCCCAGTTGCTTAGTGACCCTTTCCCTTTTCTGTAGGGGAGTGCTACAGGGGTGAAAACATGTGAAGCCTTGCCCATCATTCATGTTTGCTATTCTAGGGATGGTTTTGATAGTAAGTTCTTTATGATGATAGATGACAGCTTCTGGGGCTGTCTTGAGATTGCTGAGGGCCTGTGAAGGTAAGTGCATACCAGATATTGCCTGCAGACTATATCCATGAAAGTATAACTATTTTTTTGTAAAAATTTTTAGAATTTTTGTTTTTTGATATTGAAAGAGGTCTTCAATTTGAAAAAAGTAGGGAGTTATTCAGGGAGTAAAAGAGCTTTGTAATTATGCAGATCTGAGGTGGAATCCAGGTCTTGCATTTTCTAGCTATGACTTAGATCAAGTGACTTAATCTTTCTGACTCTTTGGGAAAATTAAGGTTAAAGAATGACAATTTTGAGGGATCATTGAAAGAATTACATTTAACGTATGAATGTGCTTGGCTTGTGTGCGGCATGTAGTAACTGCTCTATGGTAGCTATTGATACTAATATTTCCCCATTGCGCATTGTCCTGACTGCACTTCAATTTGTATTGATGGCCTTTGGTCATGCTGATATATTAATAATAGTAACAAAAACACATCACTGTATTAAAATCTTGTTCTACACTGTCTTGGATCTTACCCTCATGACATGTGTTCCATCTGTGTCCTCACAAGATTTCCTTGTGCCTTCACATCCTGCTGTCCACATGGGACCCTCTGTGAGGCTGGTGTTGGCTTGGGCTTCAGAGTGAGGATCTGAACCCTAGAGCCTCTCCAGGGGCCAGCAAAAGGGGCCCTGGCTTTTTTCTCGGAATTGTTTATTCTTTTCATGGTACCAACTCATTCATATCTTTTGGAATGTCTCTATTATCTCTCTCTGTTTTAAAAAAAATAATATGTAAAATGAACCAAAATAAAATGAGGACAGTCAATAATGAACCATGTGGTGGATAAGAGCATGGTGAGAACATTTTTGTTCTCCAGGCTGTCTGACTGGCCGTGCTATTTAGGTCCGATCTCATACCCATTGTAGTGAGTAAATTGGATTGCTGAGCGAGAAAAAAAAAACAAAAAACAAAAAAATCTCAAACATTTTCCCTTGTTGTGGAAGAAACTAAAAGGCTCTTTTCTGATTTTCAGATTCTGGTCATGCAGCCAAAACCTCTTTTTATCTGCTTTTGTATATTTTTTTAACATCTCATGATTAGGTTTGATCTTCTTAAAGGCTTTGATTAAATAGTCTTTGCACTTCCCGATGCGCAAGTTCACCATTTTCTATGGGAGGATGTCTCTCAATGCCTCATATAGACTTTAGAGTGAAAATGTTATTTTCACCCTCAAGCCATAATGGGCTTTTCATCTTCAACATTATTATTATTATTATTATTTTATTTTTGACAGAGAGACAGGGGGGAACGCCTCTCCCCGCCCAGCTGGGCCCTCCAGGCTCCCCTCCACAACCCTAAGGCGGGAGGCCAGGGCAGCATGGAGTCACACGCCACCTTTGCCCCTCGGTTTGACCCACGGGCCCGTTAATGGAAGAACCGCGGCATGCAAGTTCACGGGAAGACGTGCGCCCTCCCAACCGGAGGCCATCAGCGGCCAGCCCAGACTGTCTAGGGGCTCCAACTGCATCTCTGAGGGGCCATCAGCAGTTTCAAGGACATGCGTTTATCCTTGTGATATTCTGGTGGAGGACTCCAAGGGAGATCAAGTCTTGAGTGCAGTCCTAGAGTCTCAAAAACCAAACCACTGGAGTCCTACTCTAGTTGAAGTCATGATGGCAATTCTATACAGAAGTCCACGTTTCCCAAATGGTTTATTTGTAGCGTTCAAAAAGGACCACAGCGGTCTCCTACCAAGGCCAGGTTTGAGGCCCAAAACATGAGGATTCAGCAGCAATCACAGCCCACACTGCAGCTCTCCCACAAGGGGACATGTTTCCTTCTTTTCTTCTCTATTTGCTTTACATAGACAAACTGCTTTATTTCCTGACCTAAAAGTGTTAGAGCCTCAAGAAGAAGGGCTACCTCTCCCATTTTCCAAGTATGTCTGTTTCACTCAGAATAATGCAAGGCACACAGTAGGGATTTAATCTATATTTGTCAATCAGATCTTAGTATATCAAGGGAAACAACTCGCTCAGTGCTGGTGACTTTCTCTGAGGTTTTGCACAAGGTCCGCTTTTGTTGTTGACATTCAACGCACGTGAACTAGGCATCCAAGCTCTTCACCTACCTCACTGGGAACGTGAGGCTGAATGAGCTAATGTCTAAGAAGCACTTAGTGCATTTAAGGTGCGTGCGCGCACACACACACACACACACACACACACACACACACACACACACATATAAACACACAGCAGAGAGCTATTCTTATACCCGGCTCTTGGGCATGCTAAAACGGAAGTTTCACAAGCTCTCTCTGCTACTTCCTCCTGGAAATAGTCTGAGGATATGCTCTCTCTGCCCTTCATCTAGCTTTCAGCTTCAAATTCCATTGTTTGAAGTCAGAAAGCAGGGTTCAGAAATAATGAAGGGAAGGTTAACCAGACTTCACTGAACCTCGGGTAATTAAGAGACCCAAGAATGAGAAATTATTCATCTCTCGATCTCCATCAAACACTAGGCTATGTGTTTTTTCTATAAGCCTTTCACTGTAATTGAATAAACAAGATGTATTGTTTTTTTCCCCCTAAATTGCAACAACTGCCCTAAAAATAGGTTGGTTCAGTTCTGCTTGGGGGAAAGCTAATGACTAGGCAAGTCTATTCCTCTGATGATCGTCAGCTCTTTGGGACTCTGCACCTTATCTCTCCTCCTCATTCTCAGGCTCACATTGGGGTGATGCTCCAGAGACTTGCAACTTTATTTTTCCAAACCATGCATGTCCGTGACAATGATGGAGCCACCGGCAGACATGCACCTGAGTGATCAGGCTGCTTGTTTTCCTAAGTTTTTCCTGACTAGGAGTTCATACATAACTTGGGCTTTGGCGAAGTTTTACCAACTCATATACATAATTATAAAGCACATATCATCCCATATAATAAAGACTGTGAATAGTTTAATTCCTAGTACGAGTGTGTGTGTGTGTGAGAGAGAGAGAGGGAGAAGGAGAAAGGGAGAGAGAGAGAGAGAGAGATTGATTGATTGAGATTGCTAGTTTTAAAGCCACGCAATGCCATGGCCTTTTATCCTAGCCTATGTTGCATAGCACATTCCAGCTGTTCGGAGTCATGACTTGAAAAGATGGGCTGATTGAAATGCTGACTGTACATAAGACAGGCAGTCAGCCCCATACAATTAACAAAAAAAAGGGCCCCTCCCTGCTTTTCCTACTGTTCTTATTTTTCCCCAAACTGTTTCTTTCCTTCCAGAGAAAGAGGAAATGTGCAAAGAAGCAATTAATTATAATTATATACATGCTGGGATATGGGAGAACTAGTTACAAAAAATTTTGAAGTTCCAAAATTGTCTAATAAAAACTACCCCAACAACGTCATAATTTTGGAGGAAGTTAAATTTTTATAGATTTCGATGATAAGAAAAATTTTCTAAAATTGAGCATTCTTAATCACCACACTGTCACTTTGCAAAGTAATTGTGGAATTAGGAATAATTACACTCTAAAGAAAGAAAATGAAACAATCTGCCTTATGATATTTTAAAATAGAATTATGATTCTGGTTTGTCCCATAAGTCAAAAAGAAACCAAGCACAAATTGTGGGTGAAGTAATAACCCAGGGTCTTAGAAACTTAGGTTTAATGCTTAAAGTGCCAGATGATGAGACTTGATGTGCTTAGTTATAGGTAGTGGGCCACCCAAGAGAAGAGGGAGAATCTGGTATGCAGAAATGTAAAGGTCACGAAGTCTTCAGGATGGGAGTGTACGATCTTCCAGGGAGTGCTGTGGTACCCACTAAGAACCATAGGTGTGAACTGGATGATAAATTACTCGCTGTTGGCACACTCTTCTGGTAAAACTTCCATGTCTCTGCCAATGAAATCTCACTCTAACCAGTCCCAGCCAATCCAAGATGACAAACGTAGTAGTCAGGAAACAGACTTCAGAGAAACAGAACTGATAGAATATAGCTCTAAAGATTATAGGAATTGGCTCATGTGGTAATAGAGACTGAGAAGTCCCATGATCTGCCTTTTGAAAGCTGATGAACCATGAGAGCTAGTTGTGTGACTCAGTCTGAGACAACTGAGGGGCCAATTGTGTCAAGTATGAAAGTCCAAAATCTTCAGAACCAGGAACTTCGATGTTTGAAGCAGAAAAAGATGTTCATCCCAGCCCAAGAGGAGAGAGAGAAAATACTCCCTTCCTCTGTCTTTTTCAGGCCCTCGATGGATTGGACAGAGCCCACCCACATTGGTGAGGACACATCTTCTTCACTCAATCTACTAATTCAAAAGCTAATCTCTTCTAGAAATACCTTCACAGATGCACCCAGAAATAATGTGCAACAGCTATCTGGATATCCCTTAGCCTAGTCAAGTGGACACACGTGAAAATGAACCATCATGTGAATTACAGTGAGAAAGTGTTCAAAGCATTCGGAGAGTCCCTGTGTATAGACATAAAAAATTCAGTTTGCTCTTATACTGTGAAAATATTAAGGCATTATAGGGATTATCTCTGAAAAAAAAATTCTATCCTTAATAATTCCTGCCACCATGGAGTTAAATCAGGGCAATTTAGCAACATGGATCTGCAGCACTCACACTAGGACATTGTTTCTAGAAATCTCCCTGAAATATAATACTGACTCTTGGTAGTAAAAGTGGAGACATTTAGAAGTACAATCTGGTCATCAGAAGATGAAGGGTTAAAAGTGGACAGTTGCCCCATTGAATTAAGGCCTGGCAGGAAATAAAGAGACAAAAATATAGGCATTAAGGGAATAATAGCTGAATAGTAATAATAATACATTATGTCAACAGCAGTGACAAAAGAAACACTCAATGTATTTATAGAGCTAAATAAAAGACAGATCCAGGTCTTACATTTTGATTCTGAACAACCTTCTCAGTTGGATTTTGCTTCTGCCTAAGGATTATTTTGGAGAGAGCTATTATTATCCGTGATTTATCACGCTGCACTAGGGGGAACTCATACTTTCCACAGAGACAATTATTGAATTCTCACTGGAGGCCCTTAAAGGGGCCAAGTCCTGCTCCAAGGGTTCAAGTTGAAAAGATGGTCCAGTAAGGGCTAGGATCTAGCACCATCGTATCTAGTGTGATGTGCAGTATGGGCTCCTTTTCTGCTGTGATGCCTCAGGTCCTTTCCCACTAAATGTACTCTTTAATCCCCTCATTATGATGAGGACAGAAGAGGAATTCACATTTATGATGAGTCTCATGCAAGAAATCCCTTCAACAGGTGCCCATCATCCCAAAGAGTCATGGGTTGCAATAAGTTCTGAAGCACCATTGAAATGAAAAACAAGTGAAAGCCATGACCTAGAAAGACAAGAGTCTGGCAGAATTCTGGAAGCAGTCTTCATTTGAGCAGGTAGGTACTTGAACTAGCCCGATGGTGCAGCTGTGTTTGAGTGGAGGTCACCAGAGCTTTAGAAAAATAGGGAAGTCATTGTATTTATTAGAAAAGAGCTCTGAGACTTTGGCGGAATAAAAATGCAGTATTACTTCTAACCAATAACTGTGAAAATAAACAATGATAAATACCATATTAAATCTAAAGTGCTACATTAGTAGATAATAACAAGTATGAGAGTTAATAGCCAGCCATTACTACAAGCCAATTTATTATTTAAAACATTTATTAAGACATAACAATAGCCAAATAATTTTTTTGTTAAAACAGTTATTAAACTGAAGCCTTGTATACATTAATCAACTGATACTTATCATTTAGATTGTCTCATTATATCCAAAAGGGTGTATATACTTCTAAAACAAATTTAGCAATTTTAAATGAACTCCTTTTGCCAAGTATACATGTGTAAAGATGATTATATCTGCCAGTTGGATAGCCAGACATTGGAGTGTACTCGTTTAATTAGGAACAATTGCTGATAAATCAATTTTTTCTTTTTATACGATAATTAGAATTTTTGCGTGTATGAGTGTGGTCTAAATTCTAATTTGATTTTGCACATTGTTCTGCAACCAAGTTAATTTTTTGTAGCTCTTTTTGATCATGCACATTTCCATAAAATATAATAAAGTTTACTGCTGTTATATCAGTCATGCAAATAATCCAAGATCCATCTATTCATTTATTCACATAATTTAGGCATAAGCCACATATAATTGCTTATACGATGCCTTCAATCTGGCTTACTACACTAGACCCCAAACACGACTTTTAATTATTCACCTAATATTTTCTTATTTATACTATTTCTCTCCCAGGAAAAGCCCTCTTTATCGTTTCTGCCTATTAAAATCCTTCCTAGTTTTCAAGCGCAACTCAGAAATCATTTCCCTAATTTCTCTCATTTACATGTCATCTCTCTAACACATTCCTGCCTTTATCTCTCATTTTGTGTAGCACAGTGCTTTGCAAAGGGACATTGAAACAATAGGTTTGACTAAATTAGTGAGTGAAAAATACAAGTTCCCTGAGGATGAAAATGTCTAGCGTATCTCTTCTGGCTACCCTGGAAGAAAAAACCAGACATAACATGGGTGCTGAAGGAAGCTCAAGTCCATGTGCAGCAAATGAACTCAGAGGGGAGCGATTCACTCACATGGAGAGGGAAGGATGTAGTCATTATCTTTCTTCCCCAAACCCATGATTTCATTGGCTATAATCACCTGGGGTAAGTGTTTTTATTTTTTGGCTTGCAAATCTTAATCTTCAACAATTAAGGAGGAAAACGTCTGCCTCCCACAGTGTCGGGCAGCAAGGTCCCCCTGTGACGAATGAAGTGCTGGGCCTCTCTCTGTGCATGTGTGTTCACCAGAGGCAGCGTGTGGCGGTAGTCTCTGTGCTCTGCATCCAGGTCAGGAGGCCTTGAGAGCCTGCTGCCCCCTGAGCAATTAGACTCATAACACCACATGCTGTACAGTGGCCAATTAGTCTGTAAGAGAGCAGAGGCCCAGGACTTAATTGCTCTAAGTGCCTGTTTGTGTGCTATGTGGGTAGCAATTTTAAATATACTTTCTGGTTTGCAGAACCTTGCATTCTAAGGGAAGAATGTGTTAGGGACCCTCATAGATACTGGTAGCCATAAGTGTCATGGTAGAGGAATTAACGTTAGATTTCAGTTTCACCCAGATTTCAAATTTTACTTGAGAAATTTTAAGAGATGAAATAAAATGACTTTTTAAAGTTTCATTTTAACATATTTTCTCCCACATTATTACTTCAAAAAAATAAAAGTTTCACAGTTGATGGTAGGGCTATTCCCTTCACGGCTGCAACTAATTTTTCGGCAGTACCTTCCCAAAGAGCTTTCACAAAAGATCCCAAAGATCTTTTGGATTATCAGAAGGATATGTCATTATCCAGTCACATTCTGTGTCACTGGTTCCTGTTGGTGAAATCTTCTGTTGTGAGAATTTACATACCCATCCGTTAGCAGCTTGATCATATTCTCTAGTTCACACTGTGCTGAGAAGAACATAGACTGGGGTCAGTCTCATGAACTTAATATACACAATTTGACCACTGATGATTATAAAAAGATGTCACTCACTGTAATGAAACATACAGAAGCTGCCAAATCACCGAGATTTTTATCTCTAATATGTTTCAGCCACATCATTTTAATTGTTGCCTTCTTAGTTCAGGACATATCACTTCATGCTCAGATTCATAAAGTGCCCTTTGCCTGGTCTTCCCATCTTCTAACTTTCCCCACCCCAATCTGGTCTTCACACTTTGTCAGAATTTTCTGCCTGGAGTGCAGATGAGTCCCTGTTCGATCACCTCTAATAATCTCTCTGACTTTGTTTTCCTCGTATTGTCTACAAACATTTTACTAGCTAGATCAAAGTCATAAATTCATTGTTCCACACTTTTGGCCTCGTTCTTTCCCCAATTTGTCCTAGTCTTGCCATCTGGAATTCTTTCGCTTGTGTATCAATTATACAACATTTTCTATCCATCCCTTAAGGCTCATCTTAAACCACACCTCCCCTAGAAGCCTTTCCCACATTTCACCATCTGCAACACTTGCTCCCTCTGCCCAATTTTATAACATGTTGAGCTTCACTCAAACTGTGGTAGAGTCATTCGTTGTAGTTCTCTAATCTAGCATCTCTCAAAGTGTCTTTCGGAAACATTAGACCCATAAGATTCTACTCTAGTAGAGAGTTGTATGGTTAAAAACTTTGGAAAGTGCTGTGAACTATTTTTTTTCTCTTATAGCTTTGTAAAGTGAGTCAACATTATAAAGATTCTGAGGTTCTATAGTGAAGAAACCTGTTTACTTTTGTCTGACCAGAAGCTTCTGAAATTTATTTATCTATTAAAGACCTTTTTCATATAACACCTACTAATTAGTATCTCAAAGAAAGAATACATTTGGGGAAATCTGCTCTGGTACACTATAAGTTCTTTGAAAGTAAGGAATCTCTCTTATCTTTGACTCCTTCGTAGTATCAAATAAAAGTGCCTCAATATAGTAGATGCTAAATAAAAGTTGATATAAATTTTATTGACATGAACTATTTGGGCTCCCTAGTAATATACTTCGTAATTTTGTTTTTTGTGTTTTGTTTTTTTTTAGGCGAGGCAATCTTTGGTTGACCTCACAGATTGCAAGGACCTTGTCAGTTTACAATCCTTTATTTTTTATTTTTCACGCCTACAGCACCTGGTCTTCCTAGGTGGTCTCCCACCCAAGTACTAACCAGGCCCGACCCTGCTTAGCTTCTGAGATCAGATGGGATTGAGCTTGTTCAGGGTGGCATGGCCGTAGATGAATTATGGTTTTGTAATTCATTAATTCTATGGTATATTTTCCATATATAACATAGTTACATAATAATTAATAATAATAATATAATGATGTGCTCATAAAAACATGAGAAAGACTGGGACAAAGGAGTAATATTAGATATTAAGTAAAGCATCACATTGTATATCACATTTCACTGAGATGATCTTCTTATTATTGTCATTATAATTTTTTTTTTCCAGTTTAGCGCTAAGAGCAGTAGCTGCTGTTCACAGAGCAGTTGTAATGTGCCAGATACCACATTGGGCACTTTACATATGTTATATACAATTTTGTTCTATTAAAAACCTCAAGAGAGGCATTACCACTCTACCTTTATAAGTGAAGAAACCGAGGCTCACAAAATTTGAGGCTCAGAGTCACAGGCCTAATAAGAGGTAAAGCCCTCTGATACCTGAAGCTCATTCTTAACCATCATGCTGGACTCTGTCCCTGTGCTGTGCTCGGGATCTGATGGATGTTTCTGCTTTGTCTTCATTCTTTCCTGTTACTACTGCTCAGCCTGAACCTATTTCCCACCCAACTCCTGAAGCACAAGCTGCTGGTGTGGGCATCTTTCACGTCTAAAATGTTCAGGCACCAAGTCCCTCTTCTTCTCGTTATTGACTAGTTGTGAGATATTGGAGAGGAGTGGAGGAAAACATATCATGGGCTTTTGTTATTCAAATATAGCTAATTTGCAGACCTCTGAATAGTCTGAAATCCTTACATTTATGTACAAAGTGGATATAAGTTTTGCTATATCTGAAATGTATACAATTTGGGGGACTCTCTTTAGAAAAGAAGAACAAAAAATTATAAACAGAAGTTCAGTTATAACGCCTAGGAGTGAGTTCTTGCAGGTGAGAGACATTGAAGTTTTAGATTTACTAGCTTCTGTATTTACCTCTCTCTGCCCCTGATACAGAGCCCTACACTGGGAATTCTGCAGTTTTAAAAAGTAGAAGGCACTTCCTTTGCCTGTTGATGATTGGAGAAGAGTTACAAAGCAAAAGGGCAATGAGTGATCATTCATTTAGTGCCGTCAAAGAAAGTAAAAATTGGATAATTTGCCAGATTAGACAATCTCTCTGCTAAGAATAGAGCTAAACCATTTTATATATGGGTGGTGCACAAGTGAGAACATAAGGAAAAAGATGTCACACGGTTAAATTAAGAACCGATAGTCTTGTGTTAGCCTCCCATATTTGTGATTATGAAACTTGATATCACAATCAGAAATGCACAAACTTGACTTTATATATAGTCTTTATAGAGCAATTTTATGTTTCAGTGGGAGAGGCACTGGGAATGGCTTTCCATGACTCACCTGTAGGGAGACACCTGTGGAAGGTGATCTAAACCTATAGGAGCTCTGTGGCCTAGTTGGAGGCATCTCCGACACAGCATGCCCTGATCTTTCAGAGTTGTCTCTCTAAGCCATTTCTGCTGATGCTCACATATCAAACAAGATGCCCATCATGGGACACCTGAACTCTCATTTCAAGAACTAAGGCTCCAGTAGCAACTTCTACCAGGAATGACTCAGAAACAGACTGTATACCCATATTAGTTTTGCCCAGCCCTTTACTAAATCTCCATGACCTTTCTTAAAGTGGAAATATTACAGAAGATGGATCAGCGTAACAACAACTATTTCTACTCTGAAGGCCTTCACTGCAATTTTGCTATAATTCTCTCATTTCACTCCCACCACTCCAGTTTTCTTAAAGTATGAGTCTTACAGGCTTGTCATGTATTCTGTGGAGCTGTATTCATATTTGTAGGGTCGCTTTAATATTAAAAGAGAAGCGATGAAGAGATTGACATACAGATTGTAGGTTCATAAAACATTCAAGGGAATTTGGAGATTGTCTGGTTCATCTTCCATTTTACTTTATTTTAAAAAATTTTATTTGATTGCTTTTATGCTAAAAAGATGTAAGTTCAATCTGGCCATATTATGGAAGTTCAGAAAATGGAGAAAATAAAAAGAAAATCATTCATCATCCTAATGTCCTATTATAGCCAACGTTATGAATTACCATATGCATATTTTACCAACTTGCAATTGTAGTGTACAGATGAGGTTGTTTCCTTTTATTTTCATTTTTAAACTTAATAAGACAGATGAGGTCACTGAGACCCTGGATCCTACAACTATATAATATCTACCACTTATAGTATTTATTTTTATACTATCTAAGAATAGACATGTCCTTTACTTTTATTTCTCTCCCAAGGCCTCCTCTACTGTAGTTTTAGAGTGGACAGGCTCCGGAATAAGAAAGACTGCCTGAGTTTGAACATCCAGCCACTTCCAAACAGTGTGGCATTGGGCAAGTTACTTACATTAATTAGTTCAACTGTTTCCTCATCTGTAAAATAGGGATAATACAAGACGAGAATAAAATCAAATGATATTATACATGTCAACATACATCTGCTGAATTTATTACCAGTTCCCAGGCCATTTGGCTTGCAGTTGGGTTTCGGTCTCCGTTGGACTAGAGTCTATCTAATTTTGTATTTAGTTGAGAGCTCTGGCAGGTGATAATGGGAGGGAGCAGAGTGTGGTCAGAACAATAATTCCCTGGGCTCTCTTCCATATTTGATTGTATTCCTTAATCAAAGATTCTTGCTTTCAAGCCAGCCAACTCTAAAGAACTCTTCT
>NW_011888911.1:1266723-1273831 GCF_000151845.1 Pteropus vampyrus | reverse complement strand
CATGTATTCTGTGGAGCTGTATTCATATTTGTAGGGTCGCTTTAATATTAAAAGAGAAGCGATGAAGAGATTGACATACAGATTGTAGGTTCATAAAACATTCAAGGGAATTTGGAGATTGTCTGGTTCATCTTCCATTTTACTTTATTTTAAAAAATTTTATTTGATTGCTTTTATGCTAAAAAGATGTAAGTTCAATCTGGCCATATTATGGAAGTTCAGAAAATGGAGAAAATAAAAAGAAAATCATTCATCATCCTAATGTCCTATTATAGCCAACGTTATGAATTACCATATGCATATTTTACCAACTTGCAATTGTAGTGTACAGATGAGGTTGTTTCCTTTTATTTTCATTTTTAAACTTAATAAGACAGATGAGGTCACTGAGACCCTGGATCCTACAACTATATAATATCTACCACTTATAGTATTTATTTTTATACTATCTAAGAATAGACATGTCCTTTACTTTTATTTCTCTCCCAAGGCCTCCTCTACTGTAGTTTTAGAGTGGACAGGCTCCGGAATAAGAAAGACTGCCTGAGTTTGAACATCCAGCCACTTCCAAACAGTGTGGCATTGGGCAAGTTACTTACATTAATTAGTTCAACTGTTTCCTCATCTGTAAAATAGGGATAATACAAGACGAGAATAAAATCAAATGATATTATACATGTCAACATACATCTGCTGAATTTATTACCAGTTCCCAGGCCATTTGGCTTGCAGTTGGGTTTCGGTCTCCGTTGGACTAGAGTCTATCTAATTTTGTATTTAGTTGAGAGCTCTGGCAGGTGATAATGGGAGGGAGCAGAGTGTGGTCAGAACAATAATTCCCTGGGCTCTCTTCCATATTTGATTGTATTCCTTAATCAAAGATTCTTGCTTTCAAGCCAGCCAACTCTAAAGAACTCTTCTTCACCAGGCTCCGATAACTGCTTCTTCCATTCTTGTTCCTTCTGGCCTAGGAGTGATATCAGCTTAACTGCTATTAAACCCCAGGTCGCTGAACTATCCCTTGTGGGCCCCCAACGCCTACACATTCTAAACAGTCCCTTTGTATACAAACTGTTCTGGAATATGTCTATTTTGAGTGTTCCATCTGTTTCTTATAGAGACCCTGACTGATACAACATGTTAGTATTACTTTATCCCCTTTTATGAGAAATGAAATTACAGATTTTAGAAGACATGAAATTATGATGGCCTATTTAACTCTTGAAGCTCCTTAAAGCAGCGGTCTCCAACCTTTGTGGCACCAGGGACCAGTGCTCCTATGAGAATCTAACGCCTGATGATCTGAGGTGGAGCTGAGGTGGCGATGCTAGCGCTGGGGAGTGGTTGCAAATACAGATGAAGCTTTGCTAGCTCACTGCTCACCTCCTGCTGTGCGGCCCAGTTCCTAACAGGCCACACACCAGTACCAGTCCACGGCCTGCGGGTTGGGGACACCCTCTTTAAAGGACATAAAGCTGGGTCTGCAGAGAACATGATGTTCACACACACAACAGCCACCACAGTGCTTCCTATGTTCCAGGTCTGAGTCTAAGGCCTTCACATGCCTTATACGGTTTTTACCTTCATAGAAAGTCTACAAGGTAGATATTACTATTATTTATATTTCGTAGATGAAAAGATTGAGACAACAAACTTAAGTCAGTAAGGGACAAAACTGACTTCTGGTTCCAAGACTGTGTTTTTAACCACACGCTGGTGGTGCTGCACATGTGGTCCCAACAACACAAGCTCTGTCTGGGGACTTTTGAGAACTGTGAATTCTTGGGCCTCACCCCAGACCTACTGAAGCAGAAACAGTGAGCTTGGGGCCCAGTCATCTGTGTTTCAAGAATGCCTCCAGGTGACTCTGAAGTAAGCTAAAATCTGAGAGCCACTGCATTTCACAAAATCACCTGCCAGGAGATCACGGCTCTCCTCTGCTGAGTTTATTTTGAGGTCACGTCGAGAGCCTGGAATTATACCTAGGATGCCGCAGATTGATAAAGACGATACGAATAAGCACTTTTGTGCAGCCCTTTAGAATTCACAAAACACTCTGACACCCACTGCCTCAGGAGGCCGTGGATTCCAGGGCTCGGTGCATGGGCTCTGAACTGTACTAGCTGGGAGAAAAGCTCTGTCCTCCTGGATACACAGTTATCCAATCTCTGTAAACCTCAGCTTCCTTATCTTGAGGATAATAAGTGTGTGTCCCCTCGGATTGCTGGGAGGAGTAAATCAGAAACTCACATGAAGCACAGTGCTTGGTACATAGTAGGCACTCAGTAAATGCTAGCTATTACCATCTCATAAAAACCTGAAGAAGTGAGATTCATTATCTCCACTTTATAGGTGAGAAAACACCAGCTTAGGAATGTCGACTTGTCTAAATTGAAGCTCGTATTCAAAAATAGATCTTCTAATGTAAAATCCCCATTGTTTTTCTACATTCTTTCTAAACCTGCCTTGAAAAATCTGGTTTAAAATATCTTTGTTAATTAATAGACAATGAATCTTAAGGGCCATACGCCCAAGGATATTTGAGGCCTAAATTACAATCTTCGGCCCACGTGAGCACCATGCCCTGATGAGTCTATGTTCAGATGCTGTGACCCCAGGGCCAGGCTGCCTCCCTCCTAGGAGGCTGGTCAGCTCTGAGTGTCCTTTTTGAAGTTTGTCCTTTTTTTCCATCTTGACCTGCTCTTTATAGTGTGACTTGGGCACTTCTTATCCTAATGGAGAAAGTAGGAGGCCAAGACCAAACAGTGACAGAGGAAAAGGTTTGCCTAGCTGCCTCAGTATAAGAGCTTCTGGGATTTTAGTTCCCAAGAGCCTTCTAGAACCATTGAGAAGGCACCAAACAGAAATGCAGAAGTTAATAACTTCCTGATATGAAAGCTAAACCTTTCTAAACCTATCACATGCACTTTTCCTCACGGAGGATTAACGGCCTGACAAGGTTGAACTTTGAAAGAAAAGCTATTTGTGACTTATGGGGAGCTGGGGAAAAAAGGTCTTGACTTTTTAAAAACAAAACAAAACAAGCAAACCAAAACACGTTAATTTTTCTCAGGCCTCTAACTCAAAAGGGCACCTCTGTTTCAGCTGAAACTTTCCAAATGACCCTCTTCTGAGTCAAAGCGAGATGGGAGCAAGTGGCATCCCCACAGAATTGTTCTGGTAATATTTATAAAAGTTGAAAATAAAGGTTCACATGGGAATAGTTTCAAAGCCTAAAATGATGGAGCCTTTTCTAGCAAATCATTTCTTTATTTCCAATTCCCCAAGGCAGTTATAGTAATATGCCGCCAACTCTGACCACTCTCCTTCCAGACTCCTAATGGTTTGGGTAAGGGTTTGGAGTTAAGTTTATTTTTACAGGAGTTTCAAAGGAAGTTAATAAAATACGTAAAGTTTTAGGAAGTGAGGTTAAGGGCAAGGACTCTGAAATTAGAATCCTGTCCCAGGATTTATTAGCTATGCACCTCTGGGCAAGTGACTTCTCCACATCTCAGCTGCTTCATCTGTAAACAGGCATAATTAGAGTGCACTGTAGATAGGCTCTAATGGAGCAACCCATACGTAATAAACACCTGATAAAAGACAGCTGTTTCTCTTATTATTTATAAAAACTGGCCTTTAAAGTTGGTTTAGAATCAAATGTGAAATGCCATGTATGTAGCATTTATTTTTGTTAAAGCAGGTTCCCCACATTCAACAATAATTTTTAAGCCTGGTTTTCATTATTAATTTTATTTCAAAGCAGTGAAGCTCAACTTCTTTATTACATGGATTAATTCAGCTATTAAATAGTGCACCATTCTTTCCTCACTTCTTCTAGTCTAAAATAATGAGAATTTTCCGTATTTTTGTAAGCTCAGAGTATCCCAAGGTGCTGGAGGAGAATCGAAATAAATTTAAAGTATCATCATCATAATTATCAGCATTTCTGATAATATTATTTAGCAAGGTGAAGCTATTATCCTTGACAACATAAAGGGCAGAGAGAAGAATGAAAGTAAGTGGGCAGATGAGCATAGCCAATAGCATACAGGAGCATAAGAGAGTGTCTAGATTGGAAGTAAAAAGGGAAGATTTGTGGCCGGGGCAGTTTGTTTGGATAGAGTTTGTTGGGTTACTTTGCAAAAGTGGTAGGAATTAAGTAGAGTTCTCAAGGAGATAGGTGACATCAAAGGGACATTGCTGCCTGTTTTACAGAGATGACTCACAAATGAGAAAAGAGAAAGTGCAGTGAACAGCAGTAGAGAACACAAATATTATTATTTATATTACAGCAGGTGTCTAAAATGTATGGACAGAGTCAGTGCTACTCTGGTCCTTACAGAGTAAATAATCTTTAAATCTAAACAGAGAGAAGAAATGTAATAAGTAGCAAGGAAACGTGCTGGGAAATAGGAGACTTATAAGTGAAGTTTTAGAGTTAATAAATAAGTTAATAGTCCCCTGAACATCAAACATCGTATCTATTGTGTTTCTTTCTATCCAAAGTGCTTGAGGCAGTTTTATAAATCCACTAGCCCCTCATAATTTGAGTTCATTTTCTAAATTCTGGATTTTTTTTTTAATGCAGTTTTGTTATTTTCAAGTACTTGTAATACCTGGAATGACAAACGGGGCTATCAGGGGGTAGTGACTCATTCAGTGTTTTTTAAACCACAGGCTGCATCTCATTAGTGGGTCACAACATCAATATTTATGGGGTTTTACTAGAATATTCTTATATTGTTTATTTGGGACTATTTCTATATTTTATTGGATATTTGAATTTGATTATGTTGACATTATCTTTACTATTAATTGTGTTTTTATTTTATCATATAATTTTTTGAATTTTCTATTGAGCTATATACATATTATATATATACATACATATATATGTGTATATATATATATATATGTACTGGAATGCAGTGTAAAATATATTTCTTTCTGTGAGTCATGGGAAAAAACAAGTTTGACTTTATTTAACAAGAATACTTAAAAATTTATTTATTAGAGGTTTGAAGAAACAGAATTCCAGTTCTTAAAAACAGATTATATTTAAACAGTGCCATTACAAACTCATGCTATTATGATATGTACTTTTCCCAGTCCAAAGCTGGGCTACGGGCATGAGAATCACCTGGGAAGTGAGTTTAGAGCCTCTGTTCCAAGGCTGAACCTCTGTAGAGTCAAGCTCGGTACGTCTGGGGTGATTCTCAGTAATCCATATTTGAACGAGTATCTAGGTGACTTTGAAGCGTGATCAGGGTTGTACACGCCCAGTGAGGGAAACAGTTTCTGCAAATACAATCGACTTTCCGTATCTGTGTTTTTACATCCGTAGATTCGACCAACCATGGATAGAAAATATTTTTTAAAAATCTTAGAAAGTTACAAAAAGAAATAATTGAATTTGCCACATGCCAGCAGTCTGCTGAATCCGCTTGAATAAAGTGATGTGTAGGCATAACTTGCTTTAGCCTACAAGCGACTGTAAGTTATATGCAGATACGGTGCCATTTTAAATAAGGGACTGAGCATCCCGGGATTTTGGTATTCACGGAGGTCCTGGAATCACTCCCCCTCAGGTACCACGGGATGACCGTAATGAGAAACATTATCCTGGTACGTTCCGAAGTTTCCTAAAGTCGATTTAAGAATGGCCAAATAAATAAGCTTCAATTCTAAAAGTAAGGCCACTTGCAGATACATAAAGTAGAACTGAGAAAGAGGGACTTGGGGCTAGGACCAAAGACTGGGGTTGTCAACAGGGGGATTCTCTAAGCCTGACCACAGTCCTCACGCTTGGTAAATCTTTTCCGGTTTTACTTTGGCCAATGAATGTCAAGTTAGTTTATGTTTTGAATGATTTATTTATTTTTTTTTCATAAGTTTTATACGTTTTGCGAGAGGGAAAGATGGATGACAGAGGCGAAATGAGAAAGAGCATAAACCAACAGTTTTCATAGACAGTGTTATGCAAATGAATATGAGGAGCATCACAGAAAAATTTGAGAAAATCCCCACCAGGCTGTAAATGACTCAAACTTTGATCTCTAAAACCTACGTTAGTTAAAAATTGTTTTCTTATTGAACATGAGCCTAACATTTGTTATTTCGGGTTTTCATTTATTTTTCTTTTCTCCTCTTTTCTTTCTTTTTATTTTGTTTAGGTTTTGTGTTTTTTGTTTCCACCTGTATAAGGTCACCAAAACATTTCATAAATTACAATACTGATCACACATCTGATTAATGTCTGTATCACTATAACACAAGAAAACCAAACATCTTAATAACATTCCTACTTATTGCTAATAATGCAGTTTCTTCATTATTCAGTGAATTTTCATCAAGCATCTGCTTTGGATCTCATACTGTTTTAGGATAGTGTGGTAAAGAAGACAAGTGAAGTCTCTGCCAGGTGATGAAGCTTGCTGTCTAGTTGGGGGAGACAGGAAACAATCAAGGTAATGGCAGTAACAGTAGTTGGTATGAAAATGATTAAACAGGGTGATACAACTGAGTATTGGAGAGTAGTCAGGGAAAACTTCCATTTGTATAATGGAACAACGATAAAAATGAGGATTGAATGGAAGGACCAGTGTGAAAGAACTATCACTTTAGTTAGTCTTCTTACTTCTCTCTTTCATTTATTTACTAAGTCCTTGCATAAAGCACAGCAAAGAGCAAGTCATCATGGCCTGCCATCAGGGTAACTCAATGTGGCAGAGGAAGCAGATATCGAACAAATAATCACTCTGTGCCAAACATTATGAATGAGATGTGAATGGTGTGCTAAGAGACTACATAGGAACCCAATTGAGACTAAAGGATTAGGAAGACTTAAAATAATGTTAAGAGTTGAACAAATAAGTAAATGGATTTTAGATAATGCGAGAGAATTAGCAAAGAAAGAAGTTTCTAATAAGCAAAGGTCAGGGGGGTGCTATAATAAACCCTGTGGTATGAATTCATGCCAGAGACATCAGTATTAACTCATGCTTATATGTATACACATATACGTATACACACACATACAGCCATGAGCCACTTAACGATAGGGATATGTTTTGAGAAATGTATTGTTAGGCTATTTTATCATTGT
>NW_011888911.1:1244784-1263708 GCF_000151845.1 Pteropus vampyrus | reverse complement strand
GGGTCCATATGTGCTTTCATCCCAGTGGTTTTTAAAGATGTATGACAGTGGGAAGAGATTATGCTTCTGGTCCCCAGCCCAATGGTAGTGCTCCTTAAATGTTAAATGTTATTAGAGGCAACAATGACAATAATGATTGTGATGATGGTGGTGCTGATAATGAAGATGATGATAATGGATCCCTTGGAACTTTGTTACAAAACCCTTGCCATTATTATTATGGCATTTGCCGCCACACAAAAACGATTTCAAGTGCTGTAGCCTGCGGAAGATCTCCATTCTGTCCTGCTTTGAGGAGCCAGAGAGAAACCTAACAAAAAGATGTTGAAAGGAAATACCTCCATGTGGTCCCCCATCATAACACAGAACCGTAGAGCTCTCAAAGGCACTCATCTCAGCAGATTTCCAGTCATCGTGTCTCCATAGCCACCGATGTGCTTGGTCATTTGGGGCACTCTTAAGACTGCAGGGCAGAAGTGAAGGAAGGACCAAGGGAAATGACCAAACTCAGGAAGAGCTGGAGATTCTGTACTCTAGACTGAGGCCTAATGATAGCTGTGGAGTTTTCAACAATGATCACATCCTTTCTGCCCATCTTGTTCAGTTCGGATACTCTAAGTTATACAATGATGACTAGCAACTCCCTGAGTCACACTCATGCTGCATGTCCCTTGTGTGTCATCAGGGGGCTCTGCTCCATTTTGTCCTCGCCTCTGGACCTGGGCTGATGGCACTTCTGCCATCTGGAACATTTCTAGAGGTAAAGGTGGGGAGCTGAGAAGGCGTTAAGAATTGCACACTGGCTCATAAATGCTTTTTATCTGGAATGGACACACATCACTTCTGCATGCATATTATTGGTCAGAGCAAGTTACCTGGCCGCACCAGTCCTCATACGGTGGAGAGGCACTGTCCCCTAGTGTGGCCAGAAGGGAAGAAGAACTGTGACACACAGTAGTATTGCCTGCCCATTTCCTTACTCTGTGTGTCTGAAGCAGGTAAACTGATAGGCCAGCTGAGGGGAGCTGGTACCACACTTCAAGCTTCAAGGCCTCTGACAGATACTGCAGGTTGACTCAGCACCATCTCAATACCCTTGTGCTTTGCCTCCTTTTCTACAGAGGCTGAAAAATGGAACACTTGACTTTTTGGCTTCTTTTCTACCCATGGGTGGCCAAGTACAGGTTCTGGGGCAGAAAGATGAAGGTGGAAATCTTCTAAGAGAGCATCTCTTTCCTAAAAAAGATAAAACTTCAGGGAGAGAAGTTTCCTCGCTCGTTCTCTTGTTCTTGTATGGAAATGGAACATGAATGCCACATCTGAAAGACAACAGCCATCTGGGTGACCATCAGGTGGCAAGATGAGAAAAAGACCAAAAGAATAGCAGATATGCTGATCTTGGTAACTACAAAGTGCTGAACCAATGTCAACAGCCACTTATCTCTAGATTTCTCACGATATAATACAAAGAAACCCATTTGTTCTGCTACTTGTAGCAGAAAGCATTTCTAACTGTTACAGAGTCAGCAGGAATGTTTGAGATTACAAGCACCCCATTCAACTGATAAGAAACAGATAAGAAACCCAAGAAGTTAAATAACATACCCAAGGCTCACAGCAAAATTAGCAGAAATGTTGGCCTAGGGATTAGAAATTTTGTGATTCTTCGATAGCACTTGCTTTACATTTTTCATTCTCTGGGTCTAAACCAACTCTGCCACAAACAACAGACATCTCTCTTCGCATCTCATGTAAGTTTTGCATTTTTCTTCCTAACCCTAGTCTCCCCAGCCTATCATAACCCTCTCCTCCACCCCTGAACCTTACCGATCTGGTTAAAAATGCATCTACAGAAGAAATTCCTTCTTCCCAGTCAGGAGTGAAGCGAAGTATGGTCACATTCTTATCAGGCAAATGTAATTAGCCTGAAACGAGATGTGTCACAATGCTCTGAGAAGTTTTCCACTTTCAAATTACTATACGAATGTCAAGGGCAAGAAGAAAAGGCCACTGAAGTCGGTATGTTGAGGTGTAGCTCATGCCACAGCAGCATATACACTATAGCAGAGAGTCATAGTTGATTTCTAATGGCAAAGAACATTTAACCTGGCCGTGTGCGAGGGAGGAACGAAGCAAGGAGAAAAGAAGCGAAGCTCCAGCTCCCACTTAAAAACTTCTCAAAGTCTAAATTAATTTGGTCCTATCTCACTAACAGGGGAAGTATCTATTTCACTCGCAGCCAAAGTGAGCGTTTGCTTAACCTCTTGGGGGATAGGCTATAGCTGCACGTAGACCTTTGCAAGAAGTGGCACGGTTATCCAATTTCCCTCTAATTGCTCTAACAAGGATGAATTAGGACTTTCATCAGCAGGCCTGAGTGATCAGTTTGGAGTCAGCCATGGGCGGTGAAGCTGGTTATTAAACAAAACTACAGTGTTAACTCCTAATAATACAGAGTGAGGGCAAATTAAGCAGAAGACAAATATGCCATACAGCCGACACTGGAGAATATGTTCTCTTGACTGCATGTTCTAAAGCGATGCTATTATTAGTGCCGTCGAAGTTCGTTTCTGAGGCATAACAGGGAAATAAATGTTCACTTGGCTTTTTGTGCAGTTAAAAAGAAACCGTCTGACAAGGGAACATGGTTTACTGTTTAAATATCCACTTAGGCTAGGCTTCACTTTGATAAACATTAATTATTCCAATACCCTTGCACTGGGAGAACTTACAGAAAAGCCTGAGCGACACCATGCTCCCCAGATAACCATTCCTGGCTGAGAAGGACTGTGGCTACCACTTATGTTGTTGCCTTTGCTCAAAATGTAACTGTGCTTTATTTAAGGACGTATACAAGAACATACTTTTTTCTACCCAGCCTATCTCCAGCCACAGTGACTACCCCGTCACTGATTCCCTTTCTCAAGTGTAAATAAGAGCAGACATGCTGACTGTGGGAAGAAAGGGCAATTGAAATGCAGTTTGAGTTAAATAAACTGATCATATATCATGAGAGTAGAGGAGGGGAGAGAGAACCATTCTCACATCTTGTCAAAACCTCACAAGCCCATTCTGGTAAAACTTCATTAGTTTGCACTAAGGGCTGGGATCGACTTGACTAATTACTGAGTGGTGAGCAGCATGGATTAGTGTTTGGGAGCAAACACAACTTAGAAAGCTGGGATCATGGATCAAACAAATGGATTTTATTGTGCAATCAAAAACCTACTTGAGCACTGACTGAAATGAAATCCAATAGCAAGATAAGTGCTTTAATAGTAACACTTTCCAGAATGTGGTTTGGTGACAAGCACAATGCCTTTGGGATCTAGCATCTCCACGTGCTAGACTTTGCCCAACCATTGAATCCTTGTTGACTTTTCAAAGCCAACTGGTCTCTTTTGGGCCCCTCTTTTTTATCCTTTGAGGAAGAGCAGATGTGTGTGAACCTTCTTTCCATACTACTTTATAGTCTTCATGAATGAATGTAGACGGAACACTTTGAACTTGGCTAAGTCAGGTATATGCAAGAAGCTCTTCTCTCTTTTTATTCTTTGGAGTCCTGGAGAAATCAGGATTATAGTTGTTGGTCTGTTTTAGACATACCTTCTGGTCCTTTACCACCTGAACCCATGATCAAGTATTCGGACACTGCGGCGAGCTTGCCGCAGAAGTGGTTATGACATGGCCAGCAGAGGATTAGCACTCCGGGTGAGAAAAAACAGCAGGAGCAGATGAAAATCTTAAGTAGCAAAGATCTTATTTTCATTTCCAGAACTCTAGTAATAAAGGCCCGTGGCAATACCCTCACTAGTAACAATATCTTGAATTATTTTTCCCCCAAAACTTTTCAACCCTCATTTAGCAATGGCTATCTGCTTTCTCCTCCCACCCCTTTTACTCATTTGTACATACACATGGGGCTAGGATGTCACCAAGAGCTAGACGGTGTTACACACAAAAAGTCACATTGTTGACCCTACTCGTTTGCTTGTGTTTCAAACTCTCAAATAACTTCCTGAATTATGCTGGGCCAAGTACAGGTAGTGAGTCGCATGCTTAAGCTTGAGAGTAGGTGTGACAACCACTGGACTTTCTAGATACTCAGTCAAACATCATGAGAAGCTGGTAGAGTGTGGTGGTGAGGTAAATCAGATGGAATTATGCACACGAATTTGCAGTGCCGAGTATACTTCCTCTCCCTACTGACTTTGGGTTTGGCCAAGAAACATGCTTTGACTAATGACATGGGAGCGAATATGACATGACAGAGGTTTTAAATGTGCATGTAAGACTTAACTGGACCTCTTGCTTCTCTGCTCTCACCAAAGGAAAAACTTGTCCCAGGTAGCTGCTGCTTCTTCAGCCTAGGTCCCAGATAGGGAGACTGGTGGAGCAGACCTGAACTTGGCATCTGGAAGAGTTGTCCCAGCTGATTGCCAAACTCACAAGCAAGGAGAACCACTTTTAGTTGTAAGCCAGTGAAACTTTGGACATAAATGTTATACATCATTAGCACAGCAAACTAATACCCCCAACTAATAGAGGAGGATACCAAAATAAATCAGATATATAAACTCTGACCTCAAGGAGCTTGCAAATGAGCTAGGAAAACAAAGCAAATGCATTTAATAGCAAAAATATGAGATAAAACATGTTAAGTGCCCGGAGAGGCAATACTCATGGAAGTGTGGGAGGGGTGGAGGGGGAGGGAAGAAGTGTGGCATTTGAACTGGATCATGAGGCATGGAGGGGTGAGAACATATGGAAAGACAAGGAATGGCATCCCAGGCAGAGAGAATAACATGAATTCAGGGAGAGGCACAGGGGTGAGAAATACCTAAGAAAGGTTGTAACTAACAGATGATCCATTTTGGCAAAAAGAAAATGGTCAATCTAATTCTTTTTATACATAAATGCCTGCCTTCTTTGCCATTCAGATTTCCTAAATCATCTTTCAAGTTCGAGCCCGAATCTTGTTGAAATGGAGAAGTGGGACAGACATGGAACACTTTAGAAACCTAAGTCGTTATATCTTTAAAGAGAAGTACTTTTTTCTCTTCTACTTTGTTTAGGATATGGAATATAAAATTCATCTCAGAAAGCCCCAGAGATGACTTTATCGACCGTCTTTTAAATAGAATTAAAATTGACTCAAGACATATCTGCGAATCTATTGAATTACAAAGTCCAAATTGAGCTGCAGCTGGTCTTGCAGGGGGACATTAAACAGATGAGGAGGGAAATCGAGTGGACAGCCTGCCACTAGATGCTGAGTGGATGGGGGAACAAGTTGCGTCAGCTGGGAAACTTGTAGCATACTGGGAGACTTCAGCTGAGTTGCTGAACTGATGGGGCCAGGTCATTCACCTTCATTTATTTGAAGAAACACAGCATTCATCACTTTGGATTCTTCCCCTCCAATTTTAGAAAGGCGTGATTGAATTTAGAATGGATATCTCCCTAATAGTCTTCTTTTGTAGCTTTTGCACACTTTCCAAGTTCTGTTTCCCATGACAGGACTGGAGACACAAAGTAAGCAAGATGTTGCTGTCATTACTGATTTATTTTCTTCCTTCAAGCATTGTCTCTTCTTATCCCCCTCTCACTCTCCACCAAAAAATGTTTTTTGAACTCCTACTCAGTGTTGGGCACTCTTCTCGGCTTTGGGGATGTTGGTCATGGCAGATGCCTTCTCTGGGAATGGCTCAGCCTTCTGGGCTTGCATGCCATGCATTTTGCATCAAGGAGGTGATAAATTTAACCTCCTTGAAATGAGTCCATCCAGTCCCTTCTATTAATTGATGACACAATGGAGAGTAACAACCCTTCCCCAGATATCCTTTGCTGTGAGAATGGTGGCTCTGCCTTGAGATAACATGAAACTTCTACCTTACCATTTATTGACATGAAGAAAGCACTCAACTTCCTCACTATAGCTATTATTATTACTGTTATATATAATAGTATTACTCATGGTAATCAAAGACTGAGATTGGGGTTGCAGGATGGGATGAGCAGTGTTTGCCTGTGGAAAAGTGACTGCATATTTTCTGAGTTTCCTATTTGTAAAAAGAAGATATGCTTTGCTGAGGTGGCTCAATTTAAGCACTCCCAACACTGTACCACAACATCCACAGATTATTCTTTTTAATTTGTTCATTTAATGCAACAAATATTTATAGAATGCTTATCATGGGTCAGGCACTGTTCCAGGCATTGGGCACAAAATAGCGAACAAATATGTGATGACTCCTTGCCCTCATGAAGCTTACAGCAGCAAGTGACAGATATCAAACAAGCTATTGCACAATAACTCATCAATTACAACTGTGATAAGTGCTATGAAGCTCTGATTTCTAGGACAAAAGGGTAATGTCTACCCTTTGTTTTTTTGGTTCCAAGAGGAACTCCACCTGAGTGACTGGCTGAGGTTTCCCATGAGGAGAATATTGTTGGCATGGCACTTCTTCTGAAGAGTTTCTAACAGTTCTCAGCCTTTTTAGTTTTTTTGATTAAGTAGGGTTTATTAGAGAGATGTGTTTTGGGGTGACCAGATGTCCTGATTTGCCCAGGTCTGAGAAATTTCCCAGGACATGGGGCTTTGAGTACAAAAACCAGGACAGTCCTGGGCATACTGAGACGGTTGGTCCCCCTTGTGTGTCTGCGTATTCACGTGCATACACATTCATGCATGCACATATGTGTGTGTGTGCGTATATGTGGTCATGCATAAATTTGTCTCAGTTGCTCCCCTATCTATAAAATAAAAGGTGGGCAAACTGGGCTTGCTTTCAACCATAAATGTTTGTACTTCTCTGTGAACACTTGAAGATGGAGCGTAAGAGTCTGTGAGAGCAACTCTGTAGCTTTTGCTGTATGCAGGTTGGGAGTTTAGTATGGCCTGCATTCACATGGGTGAGTGTGGTACCCAGTCGTGTGACACAAAACATAACTCTTCCCCATCATCTTCTATGAATTGCAATTGAATTTAATTTCTATGGGAGCTTTGAGCCAGATGCTAAACAGCTTAGCCCTCTTTGTGCCACGCTAATCTACTGTACTCAATTGCAAATGGGCTGCCGTTAGCCTTGTTGTGAAAGCAGAGAAATCTGTGTAATTGCTTAGTAATTTTTTAAAAAAACTTTTGAATGGCATGTATGCATGTGTGGTTGTGCAGAGCCCATCTATCTATAGGCTGTCTAATGGGTTCCAATGGGAGCGTGCGCAGCATACCTCAAACCTGGCAACTTGCAAACTCATCAGTGCTTCGGGCATAAGTGGCCTTTTAAAGAACCTTTACTATGAGTAGAATTAGCATACAGTGTCCCTCTGGAGCCTGTTAGCTTTGCGATTCTGACCCCCATGGTGAAAAATAAATGCATGTAATTTAGTTGGAAAAAATGTCTTTAGGGCATTTGTGTTACTCCTGCTTCTGCCCTATAGGACAAGTTTCTGCTTGCTTTCTCTCTCTCTCTCTTTTCTTTCCCCCAAATAGTAGTGGCCAAAACTAATGTAGGTCGCTATCCAGGAGGATAGGAATTTATGGCAATGCTGAACTGCTATCCTCTGCCAGGGCACTTACAACAGCTCTTGGGTTTCTGTCACCATGCTTCCACAGATTTGGGGCTCTGCTGGAGCCCTCCTGTGTGTGGTCATAAATCTATAACTGATGGGAGTGAATAGAATTCATCAGGATTTGACAGTACAGAAGGAAACTTGGTTTTAAAAATAGACTGTTTCCAAGAATACTTAGGCCTGGAGTCAGGACTAGGCCTTGTGAAAAGAGGAATTTCTGATACTATTTAGCATTTAGCTTAAGCATCCCTCCTCCAAATCCCTATAGTGATTGTGTTACTTATTTAGCACATTTTAATAGATTGCCTTGTGTCAACTCCTTTTAAGTTCTTGTTGAATGTGTATAATATTTTACTGTTGGAATACATGGCACACCTCAGAGCCAATGTGATTCTAAAACTATTTCCCACCTGCCTTACCCCCAGCCTTCTGAGACCTAGGGTGATCTCATCTATTACAGACTGGGGCATTTAGTATGTCAGTTACATTCTCAGCTTTTTATTCTCTTATTAATAATTTCTTTATTGATGAAATGATCAAGGAGAAGGGAAATATCAGATGGCAGATGTTAAACAGTTTTGGAATGGTTTCCTTACCCTGGGACAAATCCTTTACTGAATATATTTTCCTTAAAATTTTCTATGACATTAAGGGAAAAAAATGTTACCCACTAAGCTGTGATTGTATATAATCCCTGTTATTCTAGAATTCATTAGCATAGTCACCAAGATGATACTTACACATGATATCTCTGACAATTTTGCACAGATTATACTGAAATGGTCTTCTGTGGCTTAGTATTTTATTTTTATGCATTTTATCAGTTATGTTATTACTTTTCCCTTCTAAACTCCTTTGCCCCATCTGGATAATGGAGAGAAACAAGGCTAAGATTACAATGCATCCAGATTTATATCCAAATGCAATCTAGTTGCATTTGGAGCCCTAGAGAGTCAGTCAAGACTATTATTGGCTGCCAGGATTTTTAGAAAATACATAAATCTCCCTTTGTGCCATAAATACATTTCTGCATTCAGAGCTCAGAGAGAGACCTCATTATACCACATCCTGAGAGAGAGAGAAGCACATCTCATTCCGAGTGACAGGTGACATGTTCTCTAGAAACATGTAAAAAGATTGCAAGCTAATTTAATTCTTTTCTCATTTTTAACTGTGGTTGAAATCATTGTAGCCATGCAAATGATTCTTGGTAGCCTGGAATACAGGAGTTTAGGGCTGGGTATGTCCAAAGCCCAGGTTGACTTTATAATTATACTTTGGTGACATAGGTCTTTGATGACATGCCGCCGTTGTTTATAAATGGCCTGCTGATTCTTGGATGAAACTTTGTTTAGAAGTACAGGAGAGCTAGGTCTATAAAATTATCCAGCATGAGGTTCCCAGTCATTGGATGCATATTGGAACCACCTGGAGAGCTTTGAAAACTATTAAAAAGCTTGAGCTCCACTCCAACAAATTGTGTCTTAATTGGTCTAAGGTGGGCCCTGCATTGATATTTGTTACGGGCTCCCTAAGTAATTCTAATGAACATCCAGGACTGAGAGCCAGTGGTTTAGTGCAGTGGTTCTCAAATTTATTGTGCATTGGAATCATCTTGTTAAAACACAGATTGCTGGGCTCTCTCTCCAGAGATTTCGATCCTGTACGAGGTGGGGTCTGAGAATTTGTGTTTCTGACAGATTTGCAAGTGATGTTGATGCGTTGATCCAGGGTCCATCCTTTGAGAACCACTGATGTAGTGGATTGAGATTTGAAAGCAGGCATTCTAATGCACATTTGGGCTGAATTATAAGTTATCTTAATAATTTCCTACTTCCCACTTTGAGTTATGTCAACCTGTTCTATTAGCAATGACTCTAATCAAATAATTAGTCATTTTCCTAAAAACGACTTTCTGTAACATTTCTTCCCACTCTAAATATCAAAACAAAAACTCTATCTTCCAAATGTCTCTATTTGGTTATAAATTACACAATGCAGATGACAAATTCTATACTTTTGGGAACATATATAAATAAAGTTCTCATAAAAATAAAAATGTTGAAATATCAAAAACAACCTTTCTGCATTACCTAGAGCAGAAGAGGTATCCTTGTAGAAGATAATTTTCTAAGACTCAAGGTCAATTTCTTTCAATACTTCTGAAAACCTCAGCGTCAAGTATTCAATAAGTTGGAAGAAACCTATCTAAAATATGGAATCTTCTAAGTCAGTGTCTTCATTTTCTTACAGGGTATTTGCACCTCTCTCTACCTTTCCTCATTCAGGGATCTGTGTATTGAAGTCATGACAGTCAGGGGAACTGTTTCATATCTTAGGGCCTCTTAATATCTTTCTAAAGTCCCTCTAGCACTCTTAATGTTGCCTAGCAGCAGGGCCCTCCAATAATAGACATACTTTAGCTCAGAATCATAGCCCTGATCAATGTTGTAATGTTTTCAGTAACTGCAGTCCAGGGGCTACGACTCAAGGATGTTTTGGAAGAAAGTAGGCCTCTCTCTACCTGTACCTCTGGACAAGAATTAAACAGGAAAGAGAAAAGCCTATATTTGCAAACCATGATGGGATATCTGGGAGCTGAATCCCAGTATAAATGCTTTGATTATCTTTGAGTTTCTTGACCTACTTTGCATTGGGGTAACAAAGGAAGGCATTTTCTTTAGTATCAGAGTTGTGTTTCTTGTGATAATCTCAGAGGTTCTCTCACATCCATTCAAAGGTCAGGAAAATGGACCTGAAATAACTGGGTAGACTTGTTTGTGGCTGAATGACTCACCACGAAAATCAGATTTACCATTAGCCACCAACCAGTATCGGGGGCTGGTCAGGCAACAGGGAGGAATTTCAGTCATCGATTTTGTACTCCATGTCTACCTTTGGTGTGGGAGAAGGACAGAGGGACACACTGCTTATAGCTGGTACTAACCTTAGACTCAGGCTGCTTTCAGTCTCTGCACTTTAAAGCAGCACTTCTTAAACATCTCTGTGTATTTCATTCATCTGGGAAGCTCATCAAAATGCAATCTGAATCTCCCAGGTGATGTTGATGAGGCTGATCCATGGACCACTTTTTGAGGAGGTAGACAGTCCTTCCTACCTCTTCTCATGAGGTAAGGAGTCTTTGGGGCCAAGAAACTTGCATACTCTGAGCCTTTGCTTCTTTTCTAGATCATTCTCTGGCTATTCAGGATCCCAAAATTCTCCACTCAAATGACTCTTAGCTCACTTATTGCATCTGAATGTGCCACTTTCCTCAATTGTCCTTCTGAGAATGTACCGTGCCACCGATGTGCACATACTAGGCCTGCAGGGGACCGAGGGAGGCTGTTGGCAGTGTGCAGAAATGACACATAGGTATGAGGGCTGAGAGCTCACAATCTTGTATATGAGCCTCTTCATGTTATGGGTTAGAGCCAGAGGTGGAAAGAGAAGGCACACAGGCTAAGCACTGATTCTTTGCTCCAGAGTGCTACGCAGAATTCAGTAGATTCCCCAAATTCTAAATTCTAATCTGATTTTTTCATTCATTATGATTTATATTTGTTAAGGTAGAAGGATAGAACAGATTTTACTTAGTTTATTATTTGGTTTAAAGATTTTAAACATTTAGACATATATGTGGGTCTCCTCTTTCATAGGGTCCAACTACACTTCGAGGTAAGATGGTATAATTGGCATCTTGTGTATGTGAGTATGTGTGTGTATGCATGTGTGTAAAGTTGACATACATCTAACTACTATTTTCCAATTTAGGAAAATAAAGTAAATCTAACTGATATTTTCTGACCTGCACCCACATCTCACACTTATTGGTAGAAAGTAAGCTGTCAATTTTTCTCTATTCGAAATCATCCTTCTTAATTGGTCCTTAAGTCTCTTCTTCAAGTTACTGCTTCGTCTAACAGGCCCGCTTTGTTCTAAACCTCATTCTTTATTAGCTTTATTTATTAGGAAATTTGATTCATATGTAGGCAAAACATACACCAGAGGAAAACAACTACAAACGAAAGAGCAAATCTAGACCCTCTGTCCTTCCCAAGAAAAATAAAAAGTGAAAGAAGCCAGTGAGGCATTAGGAAAAGCAACATCATGTTTGGAAACCACTGCGCTATAGTTATCTGTGTTTGCGATGCTAAGCAAGTGTGCATAACAATCATCGGGTTGCTGACAAACTATTATGAACAGAGTAGAGGAAGGCATCAGCAGACAGCGGCTGGAAAATATCAGTGGACCATGCTGAGATATATCCCAGACAATTACAGATATGTGCCAACGTGGGCCACGGCTCAGAGAAAAAGGTGGGCTAGTGCAAGGAGCTGGTCCGGTAGATCAAATGGGAGCAGGAAGCTTATTTGGGGGGCAATGTTAGCCCACTCTGCAGGAAAGTGGTGCAAAGAGGTTGAGTACCTTACCCAGGCTTCTCTTGCCCTTACCCTAAGACGGCAAACTCCTTGAGGACCAGGACTGTCTTCTTTTACTTTGATATCCTGAAGGCTGCTTTAGACTCAATAGATACTTGCTGAATTGAATTGAATTGCAAGTAGAATTTGTCTCTACTTTTTCCCTCTGGGCTTACTGACAGAGCTAATGCTTCTTCTAAATTCCTCTGAGATCATTCTTTCTAAAGGCATCTCCCAGAAGGGAATCAATGACTCCAGTCTCTGTGGGGAATTGATGATTTCCTAAGAATTTCTAGGACTGAGAGCTATCCATGCTTCATTGGCATTCTGCTGTGTATTATGCAAGAATATGCTAAGATAGAAGTCTTGTCAAAGGCAAATGAAACCTAAGTGGGAGATAAGCAGATTAAAAAACAAAAAAACAAAAACCAAAAACCTCTCTACAATGGCTATACAATAGGTAATAATTGCCCTGTGAATAAAATACCTGCTGCCTCTCCCTTCCATCTAAATATAGCTGGCTTCCCATTTCCCAGGGTGTGTCCCTATAGTTAGAGCCTGTATGAGTTACAGATCGGCATCACACATTTTGCAAGATATACTGAAGAAGATATCTTCAAAGATATACCAAAGAAAAAGAAGGAAAAGAAGAAGGAGAGGAAGAGGAAGTGGAGGAGGAAGAAGGAGAAAAGCAAGAATAGAAATATTAAGTTGTTGCTTATCGCAGTGTGGTGTTGTAATAAGCTAAAATATCTGAAACTGCCTAGCTTAGAGTCAGGCTTATAGAAAGCATTTAATATCTAATTACAGGTGCTCATCAATCAGGGAGGGCGCTAGTCATTACCAATTTGCCTGGATGTTCCAATACATACCAGTGATTATCAGCCCTGGATATCAACTGAGTTTCAGGTCTTTGTAGTGTAATCACATTGTAAGATTTTAATGATTAGGAAGACAGGACTAGTTAGCAATTTGATTTAAGTCTTTTATTGATATAGTTCAGCTTAGCATCAAGAGATGTAAAAAGTCACCATTAATGTAGAATATTTGTAATGCATATACTGTCTTTCTGGATAATTCAATTTCCTTTTACCATCACCAGTATTCACCCATTCTGTTTTATATAAAACCGTCTGAAAATTTCAGGCCCAAACAGCTTAAGATAGATTCCAATACATTAAAATAAAATCTGGCTTCAAGATTTTTGTCTTCCTTGTTTTAGCCACGCAATTCTTACTGAGCTTGATTTTCGGTTTTCTGATCATAAAAATGAGGAAAATAACAAGATCAAACTCATAGAACTGTCTAAAGAGGTCATAAATAAAATATTGGGTGAGAAAGTATTTTGTAAACTTTGGTAAGCTGCTAAAGAAAATGTCAGGTTATTATTGTTTGTAAATGGCATTTGTCAAAAACTAGTATGCCTTTAAAAGACCTTGATATTGCTGAGAAAGAGATTCTACATAAACACAAACTCCTACTATCATTTCTTGAGTTTGAGTCAGAAATTTGTCTGATCTGAAAGTTTATTTGGGGGATTTGAACACCCAGCCAATTTCTGTCACTAATTGGTTGATATCACTGTGCTATGAAGTTTCACACTTTCATAGCACTCCTGGCAGGATAAATTCACTGAATCTGATCAGAATCATTTAGTGAATGTACACACGAAAATGTAAATTGCTTGCAGAGTTTAAAAAAAACCTCACATTTATTCAAACCTTTGAAGTGACTATTTCTAATAAAAGATGATTCCCTTGAGAAAGCATGAAGTTTGAAAGTTTAGTTTTGTTTGAATTATTTGTATGCAGAGATCCCTGTGGGCGAAACAGAAAATAGCTATTTCCTGGCTTGTTATTAGAGGGGATGAGAGTATATTTTCCATAAATCCAAAATAACTGATTATACATGAGGAAGCTTTTTTTTTTCTTTCTTTCTTTCTTCAGTTTCGGTCAGCTCTGTAGGCTTCTTAATAACACTCTGCCATTAATTAGCTAATCTTTTAAACACCTACCTCTTTCAGCTTCCAGACAGCAAGACTGCACATCCTTTGGGTTATAAAATTTTTAAGGGTTTGGTTCAGTATAAGATATCCAGTGATTGTGCCATAAATATTTATTGATGACAATGACAGTAGCAGCGATATCATCAATTAAATGGGCATTATTAAGAATGAGAAGACTGAAATTAGACCAAGTGATACTGGAAGAAGAGTTGGGCCTAGGATTCTGCATTTATCTAAAAATGAATGCAGCATATTGAAGAAAAGAGAGGTTACAAGATTTGACTAGCTGAGATTTTTCAATCAATGCAGATCGATTTCATTAGATAATTGCTTCCGCTGAACTCTGTATATGATCAAGTTCATTGAGGAACAAAGCTGTACAAGTGAGTGTTTGGAGTTTACAAACTCAATAAATATTTGTTGAATAAATTAATGAGCAAATACTCAGTATTGTCCATGTTTTATGTTTCTTCATTCTTTTGCCACCTTCAAAATAATTAATCAATAATCCAATCATGGAAAAGCACCAATGTTTTGTGTGTACTGTGTGTGTGTATGTGTGTGTGTGCGCACGCACACGCAGGTGTTTATATTTCCCAGCTGAAGTATGCAGGTGACTTCCAGAATTTCTAGTGACAGATCTTTTGGCAACCTGTAGGGATATATGAGCATAAATGTTACATTCTCCGATGTGGGTTACTCTTGGAGATGTGAATAGAATCTAATTGGCAGAGACAAGGTCATGAGACAACAGCTGAAAAGAAACTTTTTAGCTAAGGGCAACAAGGTGAAGGGCATTGTAGGTGAAAATGGACATTTAAGGAGTGCAAGGGAATCTGGGCAAACATGAGCTAAAAGGGAAGGTAATTACCCCATAACTTAAAAGACGATGATGACGTTTTTCAAAAGATTGGTGTTACCTGAGACTGCTTCTCTGACTTTTGAGCCATTGTTTTACACCAGAGAGTGTAACTTCAGCTACCTAGCACTACAGATGGCAGGAAGTGAAAATAGCAAATAACTAGCAGGTAATTCTCTTGTCCCTGGGAAGGAGAACTGGTGTGTCCTTGGGTTTAGGTTTAAATCATGCCAATGATGGAAACTGCTTTGGGGAACCACAGCCATTTACAGGACATCCAAGGTCATATGTATATATCCAGCTGAATTCTGTGCAGTTTCTACCAGCTTTTTCACATCCTCTCCCCTTTGAGTCTCACTAATCAATCCCTCTCCTCCTGGCATTGGTATCCTTGGCATGTCTCAGATATTCTTCATTTAGAAAGCTGCCACACACACATCCCTTCCGTTACTCTCCTGTTGGAAGCCAGCTCCTCAATCTTTGATGAGTGTAGAGAGCAGGGCGTTCTCTGAGGATTGGTAGAATGACCTTGGGCCAAGTCATAGTTTGTGTCTCACTTTGGCCCAACTGGGTAGAAGCTTTATTGATTTTTTTTTCTTATAAAGCACTTTGCAATCACTAAGTAAAACAAAACAAAACAAACAACAATAACTAAACCTCCAAATAGCTGCACTGCTTTAACTGCTATTATGACAGCACTTTAAGAAAAAGGTACCTGAACCCTGATGACTATTTACCCTTCGAAGTTTCTATGCTTAGAAGGAACATTTTCTCTCAATGTTAATAATTAAAGTAAATTCCAAGTGCATAATACAGGCTCTTCAAATAAGCATATGCAGAGAGGGGTTTAAAAACTTTTCTTGATGACTTAGTTTTTTTCTCTTTCCCCTTTTAAGTATTCTATGGAGCACTCTTATCTTTGTACTTCAAAATAGTTCTCTTTAAGATTCAGAACTTGCCAACAGTTGGGTAAGATGTAAGATTGTTGGGTAAGATTGTAATAGTACCCTGCTGACACAGGCACTGATCTGAAGGAGTGGAAGAGAATTAAAGTCCTCTGGCTAAAGGTTTATATTCTTTCCTGGAAATGGAATCCAGTACCAGGGACCTATTCTAGCTGGTTACTGCCTCTGAAGAAAAGAAAAAGTTCTAAGGCTTCTTACAGTAGGGAGGGGTTGCAGAGTCAAAATCACATTGAACATAATTTCAGATTTCTATATGGAACAGCTGAACTTCTTGTCGTTACTGTTATGATCTGTTGATAAAATATATCTTGAAACAGAGAAAAAAGAGATGAAAGAAAGGAAGCTGTAAAGCCCAAACCCCAGGTCTTTCTCCTCTAAAGGAGAATTAGAGGAAGTGATTAGGGCTAGCCATCTTGGCACTGGATATCCATTACCTTTCCATGTTGGCTGGAATTTGAATGCAAAGTTAGTTTGTGTTCCATGGCCCTCTTCTTTCCTGTCCTGTGAGCCTCAGGTTGGGGAATGGATGGGACAGCCATCCAGCGTCTAAAGATCTGTAAGGGACTGCACATATGGAATTCACTCCAACATATTGTCATCCAAGCCAGGTCTTCCTTCTAATATTATTTACTTCTAGCAACAGAATCCTTTTCCTCCAGCATCCCACATTTGAAATCTTGGCATTGTCCTTGAGTCTTCCATCTTCTTCCTGTGTGGCAATTTAATTTATTCAGGCCTATCAGTTCATTCTATGTGCATTCCCACACATTCTCCCTTTCCTTTTCTATCATCATCACTCTTGTCTCTCCCTCAGAGTCTCATGCTAGAATTATTAAAATGGTTTTCTAACCTTTTTTTTTTCATCTCCTTATTTTGAGCTTCTCCTCCTCTAGTTGGTCCTGAATACCACTACCAACCTCTGTTTCTTTCTGCTTGGTAGGCCAAGTTCCCCAATTATAGGCCTACAACTCTGATTTTCAGTTTTCTTTTGCTGATTGAATCCTTGTAAAACGGTATGTTAGCACCGATCTAAATTTTTAAAAATACAGAGCTGTTCTGTATAGGGAATTTCAAGGGGAAATCTGGAGTATTTACTGTTTTATAGCCTCTACTCCCTATTGCCTCTTTGGTGATCACTATGATCTTCCCAGAACCCACTAACTCCAGATGATAAGTGTGATAACTACTGTTCAGCCAGGGGTTGGCAAACTTTTCATAAAGGGACAAATAGTAAATATTTTAGGCTTTATAGACCACATACCCATACTGTCGCTCTGTCACATATTATTATTATTATATTTATTTGTTTGTTTGTTTATTTACTTACACACTCTTTAAAAAGGTAAAGATCTGTTCTTAATTTATGGCTTACACAAAAATAGGCCATAGTCTGCCATCCCCCGAGGAGGATAATCCTAAACTTTTTATGGCACAAGGAGTCTTTCACAGACTGCCTCTGAATTCCCACCACTTTATCTATGAGAGGCAGATGAGGGAAGCTCTTCCAAGCATGGTTGCTGGAGCCAGACTGCCTTTTCTGCACTTACTACCTGTATGTCTTTGGGCAAGTTAGGGAGATTCTCTGTGCCTCGGTGTTCTCATCTGGAAAATGGAGCTAGTTGTAGAGACCTCCTAGGAGTGTTGAGGGAGTTAAACAGATCGGTGCATGTAGAGTGACCAGAGCTATGCTCTGGCAGATAAATATTTGGTAAAAGTCAGCTATCAAGGTCATATTGCACTACTGTCAAATGTTTTCATATAAAACTTTCCGACAGTCATATTGACGTTTTACCCAACAGTCTTGCTCATACTGTTTTCTACTTTCTTACTTGTCTCCACCTTCTGGATTCTAGATCCATAACATGGATAATCCCACCTGGCTGGTGATTAGATGCCCAAGAGCAGACAAGCAGCCTCACCTGGAGAGCCCTTTCGAGGCAACGCTTAGCCTGATATTATTGGGGCCGAACACCATGAGTGCCAAGCAGCACTGCTTCTAGGAGGGAGAGCTACACCGCCTACGTAGGATCTGCTATGAGCTTCCCCAAACTGCTTCCTTATAGACAAAGACCACCTTCATCCAGCCCACAGAGCAGGCTGGAGAGGCTGAGAGGAAAGTTTTGGAGCCCTGAGTCATTTTCCATTCTTACCTCAAGGCAGATGAGAAAAGCTTCAAGAGAGTCTGTCAGGGGCCCTGTTGAGCTGAGAAACCTAAGGGTTGGTATTTAATTTCTGTCTGAGGATGACTAAAGCTGAAACTGGTCACCTGATACCAGCACAAAAAGGCTCTTGAGAGAGGCCTCTCTTCTCCTAATACAAAAGGAGATGTGTCCCGGGGCCCAATTTTAGACTCTCTAAGAGAGCTGACGTGCAAATGTTTGAAGTATATTTTGCTTGAAGGGCCAAAACCCCTCATACTTGGAGCCTGGTTGGCTGCGTTTCTGGAAGGGAAGTACTAGGTGGTCCTGGAAAGAGTGACTTTGCTAGTATCACGAGAGATGAAGTGAGAGGCTCCCACAGGAGGCTTTTAAAAACAAAAGACAGCAAACTAAACACAACAAAACGACTAATAATCATACATCTGCCACCCACGGGGTCTCATCACCAGATTACAACTGTACCTTCCAGGAAAAATTGTGTCATTTCCTTCTAATTTCCTCTCATCCTGGGCAGGGGGCGGGATAGAGGGAAAAGAGAACAGAGTGAGGAAGCAGAGAGGACAGCGGCACACACCCACTACCTCACTTCAGGCTGCAAACCTAGAGATTAGATGTGAGCTTAAGGAGAGTCCGAAAGTTGAATGATGTCTGGCGTTTTGATGATTACAGTGTACTGGACGTTTTTGGACTCAATTACTGAATTGAGGTTGCTTTTGTGATTAAAAGAAGCTTGGAAAGCTTTAAGACTTTCCTGAAATTTTATCCCAGGGATAGAGAAGACTGACTAATCCAGAGTGATTTTGTAGGGACTATGGAAGAAAGACTATGGCTGCATTTTATCAAGTCCAGTTCATTCAATAAAATAGTTACACACATGAGACTGGTTTTCAAACAATATAGGAGTTATTGTCACTAAAATATATTCAGCCAAACACAT
>NW_011888911.1:1241484-1243504 GCF_000151845.1 Pteropus vampyrus | reverse complement strand
TTTTTTTTCCTTTTCTTTTAGGAAAGGGTGTTTCTCTTTCTTTTTCCTTTGTTTCCTCTAAGAGACAATTTTGCATCCTTTCTAAAAGTGCTAACAATGATCAGGGAGGCAGCAGGGTTGGGAGTCTGTGCTGTCAATATGTGAGCCATCTGTCTGTCAAGTTGTCAGTCCTCATGAAGGTACTATGGAGTTCACCTAGGCCAGAGCAACGTCCTCTGAGTGCACGGTGGCCTTTTTGGAATTGGTAGGTAGTGGCTAGGATTCACCCACAGCAATCAGTGCCCCAGATGACCTCAATAACTTCAACTTTTCTTCTTGATCTGTCAAATGGCTGGTCACCTTCCCTTGTTTAACTCTATCCCTCTGTCTCAGAATCACATCACATTAACTTTCTTGGCTCCTTGCCATCTGGTTTAAATAGATGTTTTTTTTTTTCTTGAAGAAGAACATAGTTTTTAGGTCAAGTTTTCAAATTTTTGAATGACTTCAGGCTTTTGACTGACCGTTGGTCATAATGCAAACCTTTCTGTTGGTGCCAAACCAACTTGATAGATAATTTTTCTACCATTCATGTGTGTTTTAAAAAATGTGAATTTACCAACTATTTCCTGGGAATGTAATGTCAGGTGAATTTTTTTTTTAAAGTGGATTATTTCTCATAGATTGGCATTGGCATTAAGAAACAAAGAGATGAACATTTCAAAAACAGAGTGCAAGGTAGCTCTTGGAATACCTGCATTGCTAGGTTAAAAAAATCTCTTGACATCTTTTCAGCTGGGGAGAAGCCCTGAGATGGTGGAGAACCCTTTGAGCTGGGAGTCCTGGGTTTTTGGGTTCTTTCTCTGTTTCTTCCCTTATCTGGGAGACTTCAATTTAGAGCATACAAAAACATCAAGCGACATCATGGTACCAGGAGAATACTGAATCGAACTCTAAGTTTTCTTACTACAATAAATCTCTTGGACTACCCTAAGCAATGTTCAGCTACTTTCTTCACTAAACTATAGGAGTATAGGATTGATGGTTGGAAAAATTCAATGGATTAATTATAATCTATTCTGTTTTCTGTTTTTTATTTATTCATTCATGCATTCATTAATTTGCTTATTCACTCACTTATTCAAATATTCATTCATTTGAGAACAAAGATGTCATTTGTTTTTTGATCATGTACTGGAGGCACCCATAAAAGGAATGCTGTGAGATCAGAAACTCTGGTTAATGTCCTGTCTTTTTCTGAACGCTGGCCTTAGGTCTGATGGACATATGTCTTAAGGCCATTCAGGAAACCACATTTCGATAACATTTGGTCCAAGTACCCTTCAATTTCAGATAGTAAAGTGTACTAAGGTAAAGATTGTCCAACAACAACAACAAGAAAATGAACTTGGCAAATTGCTAGTAATTTAGTTGCCATAATGAGTTTTTAATAGGTGATACTAAAGATGAAGCCAATTAAGTCTCCGACTAAAGCTTAAATAACAGTATTTGCTTCAACTGAGACTTGACAAAAGGAAAACAATTCTTCATGATCCTTTCAAAGGTAATAGACCTGAATTGAGGATCAGGTGATAAATTGTGAAGACAGAAGAGAGAAAAGGGTCTATTACCTTTCTTACAACCTGGTGGAACTTGATGAATGTGAGAAAGGTCAGAAAGACCCAGATGGAAAACTTTTATTCAGTTCTGAAACATTTACCAGGGGCATGGTCTACAAAGGAATAATGCAATCCCAAAGCCAGTGCAAGGGAGGAAATGAGCTGTAAGAATTTCTAGGCAGAAATGATTCAATTCTTAGTACAGAACTAAAAACCTTGGAGGGCCAGAAGAATGTAATACAGATAGTTATTTACCATAGAGTAAGGAGCAAGTTACAACAGAAGGCATCCTAAAATTAAAGCTTCTCTGCTCTTAAGTCTCTGGGTCTTGATGTCCTCATCAACTAAAGAAAAAAATTTAGAGTGAAATCACAACTAATAACAGGCTCAAAAACCTCCAATGCCCTGAAGGTAAGTAATAT
>NW_011888911.1:1233269-1240574 GCF_000151845.1 Pteropus vampyrus | reverse complement strand
TAGTTCTACTGCCCATCCAAGGGCTGCAACAAGACCCACAGCTCTCTATAGGTCCCTGGTTTTTCTCCTTGTCGGGGTCTGCTCACAACACTCCACTATAGGGCCTCAGGGCTCCATGGCCCTAGCATTAAGGAGCCATCTTTCTTACTGCCATTTCTTACACAAAAGCAGAAGGCACAGGCAGGGAGGTGTTGTTTCTACTTGCAGCTCTTCCATGTTTACATTCTCTGGATTTCCCAGAACAGTCAATGGGAGGTCAATGAGCTAGTTTCTTCAACCTAAGAACCTTAGAGCTCTGGGCTGCTTCTCAGTAAACAAATATTTTCCTTAGGTTCTATGAGCAAGCAAAAGGTCTCATTATTTACCTTTAGTTATGAGATTTTCTTTACTCTCCCTGGCAGAACCTCAGATCTTTCTTGATCTGGCTTGGATATCAATGGAGACATGTCACCTTCGACCTTCCTTTCCATTTGAAAAGTTAAAACAGATGGATGGAAGGAAAAGGTTGGCCCTTTAACCTTCTCCCTACTCCCATTTCTTTTTCTTATGTTTGTAGGCGAGGAGGCTGAGAGATTGAAAATACCCACTGGCCATTCTCCTCTCCCTGGCAGCTAGAAAAAAGAAGGAGCAGGGCTATTGATCTTTAACAGCTGGAATGGGGCGAGCAGGAATCTGGGTACCACTAGTGAAGCCAGGAGCGGTGTTACTGCATACATCTTTAGATGTAACACCAGGGATTTTTTTTTGGGGGGGGGGGTGGTAATCTTTCTACTTGGAGGATTTCTGTCCTTAATTGTTGAATTGTTCTTTGGGGAAGTGAAATATTTTACAGTTCAGGGTGGGTTTTCTCTGGAGGTGGGATTGATGAGAGCATAGGATCTGATTAGTTTTTGTGTTGGTCTGGTAATCTCTGCTCCTTGAAAATAGGTTACTTTATTCTCCAGATGTTACTGAGTGCTTCTTATGGGAAGTCTACTTATGAGAATGAAAGGACCCATTCATAGGTATATAACTAGGAGACAGAGTCCTCAAGATTGGCCCATGGGGAAACCTCTGGATAGGATTCTGTAGATAATTTTCTCATCCTGTAAAATGGGCATGACACACTGTGTCTTCATAAATCTGACATTTGTAAGAATATTTTTGAGTAGCATTCTTCTGCATATGCCACGATCGCCTGTGTTCATGCATGTGTGCATGTACATGCACATGTGCACACACACAAACACACACATGAACAGTGCAGGAACAAAGACATTTTGTCTTGAAGAACTTACTTACATATAACATCAAGGTACAGAGCTCTAAGAAAGGCCAGCTGGGCAGAAGTTTGTAGGTATGGCTGCTGACTACAGTCATTATAGTTATGGCCTGAATTCCTGGAATGGGACTCTCTCTGGCCTCTCACTCAGAAACTGAGAACAGTTCTCTCTCTCTTCATTATGAGCCAAGCTGCAATTGGCTTGTCAGTCTTCCTGTTCAACCCATTAGACAGATAGAAAAATGAAAGCCCACATAATCAGAAGGCTAGTTTTACAGTAAAACCAGGAGAAGAGGATTTTATCCAAACAAATGGCAATTCTGACTTTAGATGAAATTTTAAATTCAACCAAGTTAGCTTATTAAGTTAGTTTATGGCTCATTAGAAATGAGAACACACTAGAAATCATTTAGGCCAGCCATGTCCTTTTAAAAATGAAAAATTTAAATTCCAGAGAAGTTTGCTTTTATCGTTTATGTTGTCATCTTTCTCTAACAGTTTCTATCTTAGTGTTATACCCTCTCTCCAAGGTTCTCAGTGCTTCTATCTGCCTAGGGGAAAAACCCTATTAAAGACTCAAACTTAGCAAGTTTTGAGTCTTCAGGTATTTCTCTATTCAGAGGTTTTATATTCAGAAAGATCAGTAAGTAAAGGAAAAAAAAATTTACAAATTTAATCTTGATGTGGAATATTAATTTCAATGAGAAAAATTTGTAAAATAGGGGTCTTTACAGGTATTCTTAAAAATCACAATTTTTAAAATAAAAAATTCGTGATGATCCAATTTAATAATATTAATAATGACTGTTATGATAATGAATAGGACTTATTGGACATTTACTATGGCCTAGCATTAATTTAATGCTTTACATGCTTACACTCATTTAACATGTCATAACAATGAATGCTTGTGAGTTAAGTATTTTAATTATCTCTATTTAAAAACAAGAAAACCAAGGCAGGAAGCTAGGAAGACACATGTATTGTATGCTGACTACATGCCAAACTCTGTATTGCTAGACCAGATGGTTACAAAGATGACTTAAGTGGAATTTCTATCCTCATGAGCTCATGATCCAGTAATAGAGTGAAACTAGGAAACAAATCATGTCCCTGTGTTTAACTAACCCCACCCCAGAGTCAGAGAGGCTTCAGAGATGTTAGGGTAAGAGGAATCCAGAATGCATTTGTTTTCCCTGAAGGGCGTAGTCAGTAAAGAATGGACCCAGGCCCACAAGTGAAATTCCAGGAAAAGCTGAAGGGGACATTCAGCTATATTATCACCTGTATGTATATCTAAGAGAGGTGTATAGGGCAGACTTGTGGTGGTGAGGAGTGGGGGCAGCGATTAACCTGTCCCTGTTCTACTTCTGCTCTTGTCCCACATTTGCATCTGTTTGGCCCCTAAATGTCATCCTTAATTTATAGAGGTTTCAAAAAAAAAAATCTCTGCCCTCCATCAGACCAACCCTGGCATTATGAAGAGATAAAGTGAATTAGAATTATAGACTTCTCTATGTCTCAAGATTTTACCTCTTCTCATTCGCTGCAGGAAGGAGCAAAGTGTCTCTCTCTCTCTCTTTCTCTCTCTCTCTCTCTCTTTGTGTGTGTGTGTGTGTGTGTGTGTGTGTGTGTGTGTGTGTGTGTGTAGCTTTAAAAGAGGCTCTATCAACTACACAGTTAGTTCTGGGCTTTTCTTAAAAGGGGATTCCAGCTGCTCTTTCCATTGGCCTTGCTGGAAGCTCTTCAGGGTTCTGTGATCCAAACTACCTTGGCTTTCCTTTCTGTTACTATAGCTTTGAGGTTTTGTGCTGTTTTCATTTGCTGCCTTCTGGGAAATTTCCAGAAGTACAAAGCTTCCATTTATTATAATCTCGAATTTTGTTATTTATACTCAAAATCCTTTGGGTATGAGCAGCTGCATATTAACTATATTATGCTTGCAATCTAGTAAACTTTTAAGAGCTGCACAGAATTTTTTTTGCACCAATATCAACAGGTAAGAACCAAAGGGAAAGTCCTGTGACTATAGACAATGTTTTTCTTTTGTTGCCCTTCCTCTTGATCGAAGACAGGAAAAGTATTTCTAGAGCCATTCTACCGGGACATATTTACCATGCCAGTATATTTCGTCAGGTCCTTAGCTACTCAAAAGAAGTAGTTCCCACATCTCAGTGCAAAATTTCTTTTGAACCTTTAAAGTGAGCAACTTTGGCAAAACCCAATATAAACCAATCAGCATATTTGATAGCAAAAGTAGCAATTGTTTCTGAAAGAAGGTTCAGAAAGCATGCTTAAGATTAGAGATACTTCAGTGCTATCGCTCTATTGTCAGAGACACTGTGAGGTGAGATTAGTGAGAGAATCAAGTAATAAATAATATTTATGGAGAACCTGCTCTGTGATAGGCTCTATGACTATACAATAATGCATAAAGCATGTTTTTAATTTCAGAGAGTTTGAAATCAACTTTTATGGTGCAATGTGTATATTTCACAAAACCAAAACAAACTAAAGCAGTGCCTACTTGATGTTTTGAGGAAATGAGTAATGGTGGGCAAGGAAGCTTGAGCTATGCCTGGAAGGGTAATTTGGCTTTTGATGTGTGCAAAAGGAAAGGAAGGCTTTCCAGATAAGAGAAACACTGTGTGTGTGTCTTTGATTTCTCCCTTACTCATTCATTGCTAATTAGTTGATAGGTTTGCCAACTTATTTTCTGCAGTGTAATTCAATCCTTTCTCAAATGACTGGTTTTATGTTTGTTTGTTTGTTTGTTTCCTGATCACAGACCCCAGTACGTACTTGGTAAGGTGGAAAAAAACTTAAATAGAAGACTATAATTATACTGTCTTAAAGAATCAGAAGACAGAGTTTAGAGCATCGACAGAAGCTGGAAAGTGAGGAGAAGGGGAATTTTTGAAAAGAGAGTGCTGGAGAGAGGGAACCCCACCTTCTGTATATGAACAAACTTTGCCCAAATCTGTTACTAACCTCTGAAATATTCATCCACAGAACAGACTCCAAGCATTCTAGATCAGGCATAAAGAATGGACAGAGCAGAAATAACGTAATAAAAATACAGACCAGAAACACAACAGAAAAGATTAATGAAAGTAAGAGCTAGTTTTTGGAAAGACAAACAAAATTGACAAAGTTTTAGCTAGACTAAGAAAGAGAGAAGACTCGAATAATTACAATCAGAAATAAAAGAGGAGACATTATAACTTGCATCATAGAAATTCAAAGGATCTTAGGAGAGTATGATGAACAATTATGTGTTGACAAATTGGATGACCTAGAAGAAACAGATACATTTCTGGAAATATATGACCTACCAAGCTGAATCATGAAAAAATAGAAGATCTGAGCAGATCAATAATGAGTAAGGAGATCAAATTAGTAATAAAAATTTCCAACATAGAAAAGCCTAGGACTAGATGGTTTCACTGGTAAATTCTACCAAACATTTAAAAAAGAATTAACAAGGATCCTTCTCAAGCTCTTCCAAAATAAAAATTGAAGAGAAGAAAGGATTCCCAAATTCATTTTATGGGGCCAATATTACCCACATACCAAAACCATATAAAGATACTACAAAAAAAAAATCCCTTACAGAACAATATTACTGTTAAATATAGATTTTAAAATCCTCAGCAAAACATTAGAAAACCAAATTCAACAGCACACTTTAAACTTATGAAATGTTATATGTCAATTATATCCCAATAAACCTAAAATAAAATTAGAAAATAAATGTACTAGATATAGGACAAAACAAAAAATGTATTATTTTGTTATATTTGTTATATTTGTTTATTATTTTGTTATATTTAAGAGAAAAGGCAATCAATAGAGACTGACCCAGATGTTTAATTTAGCAGAGAAAGAGTTCAAAGTAGCTATTATGTCTATGTTTAAGAATGTAAAAGAAAACAATATGGCAATAAATGAACAAGTATAAAATTACAGCAATAAATTGAAATGATAAAAAAATAAAATGGAAATTTTAGAATTAAAAAAATTCACTCCATGAGCTTAACAGCATGTTGGCAATGGCAAAAGAAAAACAGAATAAAGAGTTAGTATACTTTAGAACATATCAGCGGAAATGATCCAACTTGAAGAACAAAGAAAACATATTTTCAGAAAGAAAAGAAACCTCAGAAACCTCAGATACTGTAGCAAAATTTTAACATAGATGTAGTTGGAGCCTCAGAAGGAGAAGAAATAGTAAATGTGGCAGAAAAACTATTTGAATAAACAAAATCTGGACTTTTTTTGTTGATAAAAATATAAAATCTAGATTCAGAAAGCTCTGAACATTTGGGATAAAGACCAAGAAAATCACACTTATGAGCATCATAGACAAACTGAAAAAAAAGTTAAGAGGAAATCTTGAAAGCAACCAGAGAAAAATGACACAATACTTAGAACAATAATAAGGTGTCTACAAACTTATCGTTAGAAACAGTGGAGGTCGGAGGACAGAGAAACGACATCCTTCAAGTGCTGAAGGCAAAATCTGCTAACCTAGAATTCTATACTCAGTGAAAATATCCTTCTAAAATAAAGACAAAATAAATATTGTTTTTAGGTAAACAAAAACTAAAAAAATGTATTACCAGCAGATATGCATGACAAAAAAATACTAAACTAAGTTCTCTAGGCTGAAAGAAAATTACATCAGATGGAAACTCAGATTTTCAGAAGAAGTGAAGGGCACAGGAAATGCTAAGTACATGAGTAAATATAAAAGTTTAATTTTTGATTTAAATTTTTAAAATATACATATCGCTAAGCAAAATTATAACATTATATTGTGGGGTTTATAACATATGTAGATGTAATATATATGACAAAGCAGAAAGGGCAAGCAAGTTTTAAATACATGTATATAATTGCAAGATCTTAAATTTTTTTGATATGGTTCAATATTCACTCTAAGTATACTGTGAAAAATTAAAAATATACACTGTAATCCCTAGTAACTACTAAAAAATGAAAAAGAGGTATAGCTTGAAGAACCAGTAGAAGAATGCTGGATTATATGGTAGTTCTATTCTTAATTTTTAAAGGAACCTCCACATTGTTTTCCATAGTGGGTGCACCAACTTGGATAAGAAGATGCAATATATATACATACACAATAGAATACTACTCATTTAATAAAAGAAGTTGAGATATTACCATTTGCAACAACATGGATGAATCTTGACAGTATTATGTTAAGTGAAATAAGTCAGACAAGAAAGAACAAAAACTGTATGATTTTCTTTTCTATGTGGAATATACAAAAAGTAACAAGTGAACTAAAAAAACAAACACAAACTCATATATATAGCCAACATAATTGGCTATCAGAAGAGAAGGGAAGTGGAAAGAGGGTGAGCTGGATAAAAGAGGTTAAATATATGGTAATTCAGGAAATTAAGCTTTGGGTAGTGAGCATACAATAGAGTACACAGATGTTGAATTATAATGCTGTACGCCTGAAATTTATATAATTGTTATTAACCAATGTTACCTCAATAAATTTAATTTAAAAAGAACCAGTACACTAAAATTGAATCTAAAACAAAAGTAATAATAAGTTTAGAAAGGAGAAAAGGAGGGACAAGAAACAGAGAAGCAGAAAGAAATATAATAATTTAGTGGACTTAAATACAACTTATTAATATATACATTAAGAGTAAATGTAATACAAATACTTCAATTAAAAGGCAGAGATTGTAAGAATAGATTAAAAAAAGCAAGGTACAATTAAGTGCTATTTATGAGAGATGCACTTTATTTTTTTAAATTATTTTTTAATCCTTCAATAATAGTTGGCATACAATATTATATTAGTTTTAGGTGTACAACATAATGATTAGACATTTATATAACTTACAAAATAATCATTCCAATAAATCTAGTACCCATCTGACACCATAGCTATTACAGTATTATTGACTATATTTCTTATGCTATATTTTACATCCCCATGATTATTTTGTAACTACCAATTTTTACTTCATAATTCCTTCCCTGTTTTCACCTCCCTA
>NW_011888911.1:1211791-1233219 GCF_000151845.1 Pteropus vampyrus | reverse complement strand
ATATACACTGTAATCCCTAGTAACTACTAAAAAATGAAAAAGAGGTATAGCTTGAAGAACCAGTAGAAGAATGCTGGATTATATGGTAGTTCTATTCTTAATTTTTAAAGGAACCTCCACATTGTTTTCCATAGTGGGTGCACCAACTTGGATAAGAAGATGCAATATATATACATACACAATAGAATACTACTCATTTAATAAAAGAAGTTGAGATATTACCATTTGCAACAACATGGATGAATCTTGACAGTATTATGTTAAGTGAAATAAGTCAGACAAGAAAGAACAAAAACTGTATGATTTTCTTTTCTATGTGGAATATACAAAAAGTAACAAGTGAACTAAAAAAACAAACACAAACTCATATATATAGCCAACATAATTGGCTATCAGAAGAGAAGGGAAGTGGAAAGAGGGTGAGCTGGATAAAAGAGGTTAAATATATGGTAATTCAGGAAATTAAGCTTTGGGTAGTGAGCATACAATAGAGTACACAGATGTTGAATTATAATGCTGTACGCCTGAAATTTATATAATTGTTATTAACCAATGTTACCTCAATAAATTTAATTTAAAAAGAACCAGTACACTAAAATTGAATCTAAAACAAAAGTAATAATAAGTTTAGAAAGGAGAAAAGGAGGGACAAGAAACAGAGAAGCAGAAAGAAATATAATAATTTAGTGGACTTAAATACAACTTATTAATATATACATTAAGAGTAAATGTAATACAAATACTTCAATTAAAAGGCAGAGATTGTAAGAATAGATTAAAAAAAGCAAGGTACAATTAAGTGCTATTTATGAGAGATGCACTTTATTTTTTTAAATTATTTTTTAATCCTTCAATAATAGTTGGCATACAATATTATATTAGTTTTAGGTGTACAACATAATGATTAGACATTTATATAACTTACAAAATAATCATTCCAATAAATCTAGTACCCATCTGACACCATAGCTATTACAGTATTATTGACTATATTTCTTATGCTATATTTTACATCCCCATGATTATTTTGTAACTACCAATTTTTACTTCATAATTCCTTCCCTGTTTTCACCTCCCTACCCCCCATTTTATCTGGCAACCATCAAGATGTTATTTGTATCTATGAGTTTCTGTTTTGTTTGTTTATTTATTTTTTTTGTTCTTTAGATTCCACATGTAAATGACATCAAATGGCATTTATCTTTCTCTGTCTGACTTACTCCACTCAGCACAATATCCTCTAGGTTCATCCATGTCGGTGCAGATGGCAAGATTCATTCTTTCTTAGGGCTAAGTAATATTTCTTTGTATATATATCTATTATCACTTCCTTATCCATTTATCTTTATCTATTGATGAACACCCAGGTGGCCTCCATATCTTGGCTATTGTAAATAATGCTGCACTGAACATATGGATGCACATGTCCCTCTGAAGTAGTGTTTTGAGTTTGTTTGGATAAATACTCAGAAGTGGGATTACTGGGTTTTTCTTTGTCTCTTGTCGTAGCCTTTGTTTTAAAGTCTATTTTGTCTGGCATATGGATTACTATTCTAGCTTTTATGTTTGTTTGTTTTTTTTCTGTTTTTATTAATTATCCTTTTTTATTCCTTTATGTTCAGTCTCTGTATGTCTTTAAATGTAAAGATGCAAATGAGTTGAAAGAAAATGGATGAATAAAAATATAACATACAAAGAGGAGGTAGAAGAAGGTTGGAGTGGCTATATTAATATCAGATAAAGTAGATTTCAAAACAAAGAATAGTACCAGAAATAATACAACACATTTTATAATGACAAAAGGGTCAATTTACGCATACTACAACATGTAACAATTATAAGGGACTATATACTAAAAAAATAGATCTTTAAAGTATATAAATACAATGTCGACAGAATTTAAAGGAGATATAGAAAGTGTCCAATATCGGGTGATAATTTTAACATCTTTCTCTAAGTTATTGATAGAACTATTTTACACCCCCCAAAATACTAAAGATATAAAATATCTAAAAAAATACAACCACCTTGATCTAATTAATATGCATAGACTGCTATACCAAAAAACTGCAGATAGCATTATTTTCAAATGCACATAACGTGTTCTCCAAGATAGACTATATACTGGTCATAGATCAAGTCTCAATAATTTAAAAAGATTGAAATCATACAGAGCATGTTCTCTGACTATAATTAAATTAAATTATAAATTAATAATATAATTTGAAAATTATTTAGAAAACTTGAATATTTGTTAATTTAACAATTAATTTCTAAATAACCCATGGATTAAAAAAGAAATCACAGAGAACATTAAAAAATATGACTAAATGATAATGGAAATATGACATTTTAGAATTTGTTTTTTCCCCCAAAGCAGTAGCTAGAAGAAAATTTATAACATTAAAATGCCTCCTCTAGAAGAAACAAAAGGTATATCAGTGGCTTAAGATTGTATATTAAGAAGCTAGGAGCAAAGTAAACTTTAAAACAAGTAGAAAGCAGGAAATAATAGATGAGAAGAAGTCACCGAAGTAGAAAACTCACAGGTAGAGAAGATTAACAAAGCCAAAAGTTGGTTCTATAAAGAAAATCAACAAAATTGATAAACTCTTAATTAGACTCATCAAGAAGAAAAAAGAAAACCAAATTAGCAATATCAGGAATATAAATAGCTATCACCATAGATCACACACACACACACACACACATCATAACAAATATCATATATATAAAGAATAAGGGAATATGATGAATAACTTCATGTTATTAAATTCAACAACTCAGTTAAAAGAAATGCATATTTTGAAAAATACAATTCCCAGGGTTGATACAAGAAGAGATAGAAAATCTTAATAGATTTGTTATTTCACAAAGAAAACTCCAGACCCAGATTATTTCACTGGCAATTTCTCTCAACATTTAAAGAAAAAATAATAGCATTCTTCATGAACTCTTTCAGGAAATAAAAGGTAACTTTTATTGAGTATTTATTTATCAGACACTGTACTAAGAACTCTATATATATTCTCTTATCTTATTCTGCAAATATCCCCATAAAGTAGGTCATATTCCACCCCCATTCTGCAGATGAGGAAAAAGGCTTAGAGAGGCTAAGTAAATTAGCTCAAGTCACATAGTTAATAAATGTACCAGCTCAGATTTGACCTCAAAGAGTTTGACTTTGTACTCAACAAACATGCCACACTGTTTTTCCTATGGTTCATCATTATGCTTTCCACAATATAACACATAGTTGGCTCACAGTATATATTTATTCACAGTACATATATGAATAAAGGATGGACACAGTTATTCTTTTGGTAAGAAAATATTTATTCTTATTACTTAAAAGACAAGAATGCGTAATACCCAAAGAGAACCTTGGATTCTGTCTCGTGACTCACTCTTGTTTCTTGACACTTTGAAGTAATTTCTAGCCTACAGGCTCTTTTGTTCCTTATACCTTAGATGCCTTTGCCCTTCTATCTACTTATCCCCAAACAATAAGAATGTCTTTATGCTCCAGGATAGCCTGATTCCACGTGCTTCCTGTATATTCACCTCCTCTGCTCAAATTGGGGAAGCTGAACTTAAGAAACTTTTATCTAGTTATTTAGAGTTTGATCATGACAGGGGTTGTAGTGTTATGTATTATAGTGGATGCCCTCACTCAAAAATTTATCTGTGTTATTTAAGTTAAAAAGGTGATAAAACATAGCTCTTTACCAATTTGGTAAATATAAGATTAGAAAGATGCCATTTATCACAATGAGATATTTTTACGTGGTACTGATTAAAATCTGTTTCTGGGAATCTCTTGCTCTTCCTGTGGCCCTTATAAATTGCAACTACAACTCATTTACTCTGTGTTTATGTTACAGCAATAGAGGTGCCAAGTGTCAAGTGAAAGGAAAGAGCTGGAAAAAGTTGATGAGCTAAGCATGATGCCACTGGAAATGGAAAAAAAAAAACCCCAAAAAACTGTGGATTTCTGACTGAAGAAAAAGTAAATCAGTTTAATTAGTTAGTTAAAAATAGGCAAGAATCCATTTCTCCAAACAGGCATTACTTGGGGATGGTTTTAAAGTGCTTTCGCTTTGGGTTTTTTTTTTTTTTTTTTTTTGTGGGAGGTGGGGGTGGGTGGGGTTGAGGGAAAGAGGCTAGCGAGTAGTTATTTTTATTTTTTAAATTTTATTGAGTAGTAATTTATATATCATAAAACCCATCCACTTTCAGTGCATAATTAAATGATTTTTGTAAGTTTACCAAGTTGTGCAATCATCAACATAATTCAGTTTTAAAACAGTTTTATTGCCCTAATAAGATCTCTCATCCCTATTTATAGTTAATTCCCATTTTTACCCCAGCCCCAGGCAACCACTAATCTACTTTCTGTCTCTATAAATTCACCTATTCTGGACATTTAATATAAATGAAATTATATAGTATGTGGTCCTTTGTACCTAGTTTTGTTTCAAACCTCATGCTTTTGAGGTTCATCCATATTGTAGCATGTATTAGCTCATTTTTTTTGTTTTCGTTATTTCATTTCTTTTTATTGCTGATTAATATTCTACTCTATGAACACACTCCATTTTGTTTATCTATATACCAGTTGGTAGATGTTTAGGTTGTTTCCACATTTAAATATTATAAATAATGTCTTATACTGCAATTTAGGTTGTTGTTTGGTTCTCAGGCTAGGAGGCCATTGAAGCTCAAACTTACTTTTAAATGTAAGTAAATATGTACTCCATTTGGACAAGTGGTTTACTAGAGATAAAAATGCCTTCTACAATCCTCATTTAATTTACATATATTGAGTGTTTTCAATGTACTAAACGCTATTTGATATTGTGGAGAATACACTTAAGACAGAAAGGGTCTCTATACTGTGTTTCTTTTCTATTTGGGGAGATAATAAGAAAAGAAAAAAAGAAAGAAATAGAAGGAAGGAAGAAAGGAAGGAAGGAAAGGAGAAAAGGAGGGAGGGATGGAGGAAAGAAGAAAGAAAGAAAAATTGTTATAGAGACTATGAAATTAATGAGTAAAGTCAGTGGCTACTTTAGATTGAATAGTCAAGGAAGGCCTCTTTGAAGAATATTTGAGCTAAAGTCTGAATAATTTAAAGGAGTCAGCATGGAACAATAAGGGGAGAGGGCAGTATGAGTAAAGGCCCTACAGCAAGAATGAGCTTGGTTTATTTGAAGAATAGTAAGAAAGCCAGCCAGCCTGCAATGTAATGGGTAAGTGAAAAAGTTATAAGAGGTGAAGTGTGGGAGGTAGGTGGGGCTCAAACTGCATGAGGTTTTGTAAAGCAGCATTAAGAATTTGGATAATATTCTAAGTTCAAATGGAGACTGTTGAAAGATTTTAGATAGGAGAGTGTCTTCATATTCTTTAGGTTTAAAATTATATCTCTGGTTCCTATTATGTGGAGAATAGACTGTAGCAGTCAAGAATGGAAGCAAAAGACCATTTAGGAGTCACTGCATTAGTGTGGATGGAGAAATGAGGGTGGATCAGATAAAGGTGATACTGGTAGAGTTTAGGTTAAGGTGAAGCTAGTAGAGTTTCAGATAAGTTTTGAGAGTAAGGTAGAGAGAATTTGCATTACAATATGAGAGTGAGTGGTTTCAATAAATAAAAGAATTACAGAAAAATTCTAGTTTTCAAACTTGAGCAATTGTTTGGAAAATGGTGCCATTTATATTTAATAGGTAGTATTGAGATAAGCAGATTTCTACAAGGGGAAGGATGATGGGCAGAATTGTGTTCTGTTGGTCACTTTGTGTTTAAGACGGCTATTTGATATCTATGTGGAAATACAATCAGGCAGTTGAAATATGAATCTAAGCTAGGGAGAGGTCAAGATTGAAGATATAGATTTGCGAATCATTGGCAGATAGAGTGTATTTAACATTCAAGTCAGAATTATTTCATCTGAGTAGAGAAGGTAAATAACAACAGAGAAGGGAAAGCAAGATGGAGCCCATACCTTTCATCATTTAGTTAGTGGTCTTTTTCTTTTCTCAAGTAAACCTACTCCAAAACGTCACAAAGTTCCATTCTCATCTATATGTCCTAGTAATAATACAATTTTCTTAGGAAAACCCTATACAAGTGGATTTGTTCCTTTACAGTTTGGGATAATTAACCATTTAATTCATTGGCTGGGTGTAGATGATTGGGCTTCTCTTTCAGCCTATGTGATGCTATATGTGATTTCTAAGGCCCCTAAATGAGAAAGTTCAGGGCTCGTATGTTGAAACTTAAACCATAGCCACAGAGGGAACATCAACCTGGATTGTACAATGAAACTGGGTACAAGATGATGATCTTGCCTCGCCTTGTCAGCTTGATTCCTGTTGACTCAAAAATCTATTTTATCATTAGTTAATTAATTAATTAATTAATTAAGGCTGTTAATTTGTTCAAGCATTTCCCATGCATTTAAAAAATTAAATTATTAATTCTGGTAAGATAAGCATAACATAAAACATACCTTTTAAACCACTTTAAGTGTACAGGTCTGTGGCATTAAGTGTATTCACATTGTTGTATGATTATCACTACCATCGTCCATCTCCAGAACTTTTTCACCTCCAACTGAAACTTCATACACATCAAACAATAACTACCCCAAAACCCCAGATACCACAATTCTGCCTTCCACCTCTGCGAACTTGACCTCACGTAAATGGAGTAATACAATATTTGTCATTGTGACTGCCTTATTTCACTAACATAATGTCTTCAAGATTTATTCATGTTGTAATGTGTGTCAGAATTGCCTTCCTTTCAATTTCTACTCAATTTAATGGAGACTACATATTATTGTGGTTACAAACACATGCTTTGGAGCCAGAGTGCTGGGCCATGTATCCTTGAGCAAGTTACTTTTCTGTAAAATGGACATTTTAACAGCAGCAACTTCTGTAGTTTGTTGGAAGGTTGAATAAGTTCATATATGCCAAGGGCATAGAACAGTACCAGAAATGCAGAAATAATTAAATTAAAGGTGGTTATTATTATTTATAAGCAGCTTCACAAGGTTAATTAAGGATAAAAATAAGAATTAAACATGAATACAGCCCATAGGAAGTTTACAGATGGGGAAAGGAAATACATCATGCCCATAAATACAACAATGCAAAGAAGAAATTGTTAAGAAACATAAAAGAGTTATATAGAAAGGTCAGTATCACTCAGGGAGGGATAAATTAATACCACTTTCAGGAATAGGGAAGATTTATGTCAAAACTGATTTTTAAATTGGGCTTTGAAGGATGAGCAGGAAGGAATTCTGAGCAGAGGGACTGGCATTGATAAAAAGCACCATGGCAGGAAAGCATGAAACCAGAAAGTGTGTCAGTCAAAGGTGCTGGCAGGAATCATCCTGAAGGGGCAAGAGGAGTGAGCAGTTACTAAAACCCAGAGAAAGGAGCTAGCTATAGGGAGAGAGCTGACTGGCAGGAGCTGTAACTTTTTTGGTGGATGGTGTTACCAACAGCAACCTTGATCTAACATTCTTAAAATCTGCTCTCATACATTTTTTGTACAGTCTGCAATACAAACTTAACTCTTTCTGCACATAGGCTAAGCCTTCCAGAATGAGGCTTTACACTTCTCCGTCTGGAACCTACTTCTTGGTATGATCCTGGAGGCACTGCAGGGTGGTGATTTTGGGAGGGGTAGTTCCTTAGGAGAATCAGTATTGCCTTGTAAAGTAATGCCTCACATATTACTAAAATTGTTATTGAAGGAAGGCAGTTTCTATCACATAAGGATAGGAATGAAGGGTAGCTGCTTCTACTGATAAAGGAGGTTCAGAAGGCTTTGCAGATTCAGAGTTCTCAGACTCTTCTGATTCATCTGCCTAAATGTCCCCACCTTATGTCGTGAATTCCATTTCTTTTCCACCAATGCCCTTATCTTGATGTAAGATGTCTGGTAAATTTTGATGCTCAATTGTCACTGTGACTCCAGTTGGCCATACCTGCCTGTAACTTCAAAGCTGCCATGGAGCCTTTCTGATTTTCCACTTAAGCACTAAGCTGGACATTGAAGTACTTCAATATGTCTTTTTTCTTGTGGTCTCTTTCTATGGCTGCCAGGAGCAGTGTCATCTGACCTAACAGCTTTAGAATTGCTATTGTCATTAGACTGCCATGACTTCCTGATTGCTAGCTACGATGGTTATTAATTTGAGTAATCTTGATGCCCTTGAAAGCCAGATAACCAATGTCTGGTTTCCCTCTTTCAGGGTTATTTGCATGCTCCTCAAATCCTTCCCTTGAATCACACTGTGGGTTGGTTTCTCTGAGCCACTTCTGGTACCTGGTACTTTATTAATCAAGATCCCAGCCGGAAAAAATGGGTGCAAATCACTCAAACTGTATAGTTGAAGAGAGTTTAATAAAGAGTTTGTCTACAAAAGTGTGGTCAGATTTTAGAAAAACCAACAAGAAACAGTTTAGTATCCCAGGTCTTGCCTGAAGAGCAAGGAGAGGGAGTAGTTACTAGAAAGTTAATAGAGAGATATATGGAGAAAGATTTCTGACAGCACCCCTGGCTTTAGTAGAGGAACCCTATACCAACTTTACTACAGTTCTCTGACTTCTTGTTTGTGCTTTCCAGTTTCAACTTCAGCTAGAAATCAGATAGCAAGAAAGCCCCCATTGGTCTGCTTCTTGGTGCACAAAGCAGGGGAGAAAGTAGAGAATGCATTTCGAAATATTGCACAAATATGCAAAGTGAAAATACTCAGCATAGCTTAAAAATCCAGTTTGACTACCAAAGAAGGTGAATGAAGAGAGTAGTGGAAGATAAGTTTGGAAAAGGAACTTAGGATTAGCACATGGATCGCTTTAAACGCTGAGATATGTCCCCCCACCTTCATGGGGTATCTACCTTCTATAATAGAAGACTTTTGAACAAGAAATGATATAATCAGATATGTCCTTGATGGATTAATATGGTAATAATGTAGAGGATTGATTAGAGGTTTAACAAACTAGGTAGGGATCACTGTTGAAAGTTATGATAGCCATCTAGACAAGAGTTAGTGAGGGTCTATGCAGTGGTATAGAGAACAGAAAATAGAAAGTTGATATAAAGCCAGAATTGATGAACATTGGAAATTGATTGGTTATAAATGAAAACAAAGGGAAAAGAGTCCAAGATGACTCTGATACATTCTTCTAAAAAGAAGGGTTGGAAGCTTGTCTGATCCATGCAATGTGCAGACTAAGTTGGCTATTAGCATTCTCATTAGGAAGAAAACTGAAGTCTTTACTAGACAAAGTTAATACAGTTTGATGAGGAATTCCTACCAGCCTAATTTGATTTTCTTATCACATTATTAAGATATTAAAGAAAATGATTAATAATAGAGAATCCTACAATGTGAAAGAAATCTCAGCTTAGAGGAAACATTTACACAATGATTTTAATCCTTTGATGTGAAGATGACATCTTTTCTAGAACTGAATGATCATATTCAAACACGGGCTGTTAATATTTGACATGCCAGTTGAAATATTTTCAACCTATGTTCTGAATATGTTATGAGTATGATAGGTTCTAGACATTTTTTTTCTAGTTTAAGAAGGCCATATGTTCACTGACACTCAGTTCCTAGCTAGGTCTTCAGTTAAAAATTTAATGGGTCTTCGGTTACAACATTTCCTTCTTTTTCACACTGTCAATGTTGAAAAATAACAATAACAACAAAAATAATAAAATGATAAAAATTAGCTAATGCTTATCACTATTTACTATATGCCAGGTACTATGCTAAGGACTTTATTATATAATTCTCACATCTTTCTGATGTAGGTACTGTTTTTAGGCCAATTTTACACATTAAAAAGTCAAGGCACAGAGAAGTTAGTTACTCAAGGTCACACAGCTAGCAAGTGGTGAAGCCTAATTAAGAACCCAAGAGATGCACTTTACCTGAATGACACCTGGGCTTTCTTTGAGATCAAGGTATAAAGCCAGAGAGCATAGGTACCTAGAAAGGATAACCTGACAAGAATTGTGAGCTTAGAGAGAGAGAAACAATCCATTAGTGGGGATGGTGTTACCAACAGCAACCTTGATCTAACATTCTTAAAATCTGCTCTCATACATTTTTTGTACAGTCTGCAATACAAACTTAACTCTTTCTGCACATAGGCTAAGCCTTCCAGAATGAGGCTTTACACTTCTCCGTCTGGAACCTACTTCTTGGTATGATCCTGGAGGCACTGCAGGGTGGTGATTTTGGGAGGGGTAGTTCCTTAGGAGAATCAGTATTGCCTTGTAAAGTAATACCTCACATATTACTAAAATTGTTATTGAAGGAAGGCAGTTTCTATCACATAAGGATAGGAATGAAGGGTAGCTGCTTCTACTGATAAAGGAGGTTCAGAAGGCTTTGCAGATTCAGAGTTCTCAGACTCTTCTGATTCATCTGCCTAAATGTCCCCACCTTATGTCGTGAATTCCATTTCTTTTCCACCAATGCCCTTATCTTGATGTAAGATGTCTGGTAAATTTTGATGCTCAATTGTCACTGTGACTCCAGTTGGCCATACCTGCCTGTAACTTCAAAGCTGCCATGGAGCCTTTCTGATTTTCCACTTAAGCACTAAGCTGGACATTGAAGTACTTCAATATGTCTTTTTTCTTGTGGTCTCTTTCTATGGCTGCCAGGAGCAGTGTCATCTGACCTAACAGCTTTAGAATTGCTATTGTCATTAGACTGCCATGACTTCCTGATTGCTAGCTACGATGGTTATTAATTTGAGTAATCTTGATGCCCTTGAAAGCCAGATAACCAATGTCTGGTTTCCCTCTTTCAGGGTTATTTGCATGCTCCTCAAATCCTTCCCTTGAATCACACTGTGGGTTGGTTTCTCTGAGCCACTTCTGGTACCTGGTACTTTATTAATCAAGATCCCAGCCGGAAAAAATGGGTGCAAATCACTCAAACTGTATAGTTGAAGAGAGTTTAATAAAGAGTTTGTCTACAAAAGTGTGGTCAGATTTTAGAAAAACCAACAAGAAACAGTTTAGTATCCCAGGTCTTGCCTGAAGAGCAAGGAGAGGGAGTAGTTACTAGAAAGTTAATAGAGAGATATATGGAGAAAGATTTCTGACAGCACCCCTGGCTTTAGTAGAGGAACCCTATACCAACTTTACTACAGTTCTCTGACTTCTTGTTTGTGCTTTCCAGTTTCAACTTCAGCTAGAAATCAGATAGCAAGAAAGCCCCCATTGGTCTGCTTCTTGGTGCACAAAGCAGGGGAGAAAGTAGAGAATGCATTTCGAAATATTGCACAAATATGCAAAGTGAAAATACTCAGCATAGCTTAAAAATCCAGTTTGACTACCAAAGAAGGTGAATGAAGAGAGTAGTGGAAGATAAGTTTGGAAAAGGAACTTAGGATTAGCACATGGATCGCTTTAAACGCTGAGATATGTCCCCCCACCTTCATGGGGTATCTACCTTCTATAATAGAAGACTTTTGAACAAGAAATGATATAATCAGATATGTCCTTGATGGATTAATATGGTAATAATGTAGAGGATTGATTAGAGGTTTAACAAACTAGGTAGGGATCACTGTTGAAAGTTATGATAGCCATCTAGACAAGAGTTAGTGAGGGTCTATGCAGTGGTATAGAGAACAGAAAATAGAAAGTTGATATAAAGCCAGAATTGATGAACATTGGAAATTGATTGGTTATAAATGAAAACAAAGGGAAAAGAGTCCAAGATGACTCTGATACATTCTTCTAAAAAGAAGGGTTGGAAGCTTGTCTGATCCATGCAATGTGCAGACTAAGTTGGCTATTAGCATTCTCATTAGGAAGAAAACTGAAGTCTTTACTAGACAAAGTTAATACAGTTTGATGAGGAATTCCTACCAGCCTAATTTGATTTTCTTATCACATTATTAAGATATTAAAGAAAATGATTAATAATAGAGAATCCTACAATGTGAAAGAAATCTCAGCTTAGAGGAAACATTCACACAATGATTTTAATCCTTTGATGTGAAGATGACATCTTTTCTAGAACTGAATGATCATATTCAAACACGGGCTGTTAATATTTGACATGCCAGTTGAAATATTTTCAACCTATGTTCTGAATATGTTATGAGTATGATAGGTTCTAGACATTTTTTTTCTAGTTTAAGAAGGCCATATGTTCACTGACACTCAGTTCCTAGCTAGGTCTTCAGTTTAAAATTTAATGGGTCTTTGGTTACAACATTTCCTTCTTTTTCACACTGTCAATGTTGAAAAATAACAATAACAACAAAAATAATAAAATGATAAAAATTAGCTAATGCTTATCACTATTTACTATATGCCAGGTACTATGCTAAGGACTTTATTATATAATTCTCACATCTTTCTGATGTAGGTACTGTTTTTAGCCCAATTTTACACATTAAAAAGTCAAGGCACAGAGAAGTTAGTTACTCAAGGTCACACAGCTAGCAAGTGGTGAAGCCTAATTAAGAACCCAAGAGATGCACTTTACCTGAATGACACCTGGGCTTTCTTTGAGATCAAGGTATAAAGCCAGAGAGCATAGGTACCTAGAAAGGATAACCTGACAAGAATTGTGAGCTTAGAGAGAGAGAAACAATCCATTAGTGGAGAGAGCTAGGGAAATTAACACTCTGGCGGCAGTCTCCTCCTGCCCTATGGATCTTCTGTCAGTTCCTACCTTTGGCTGAACCCCACCAGGAGCTGGAGGAGAAGAGGGTCAATTGATACAGACCATTTAAATTGACTCCTTGAAGCACAAAGCATCTCTGGAAAGTATCCTAAGACTTCGGTGAGTTTCTCAAGAGGTATAATCCTTCAATTCCCTTCCCCTCAGAACTCTTGTCTTGCCACTATCTCTAAACCATGGAGACCCATAAATAAAACTCAGCATGTCTGCCAATTCTTCCTAAAGAATCTATAGCTACAAAAGCATTAGGGTGCGACATAAGAATAAACATCCTTTAGATAATGTTTTCTTAAGTGTTTGCCTTTACTCCACTTAGCCTTCCACGCTCCACAGGCTTTCTCCTTTCCTTCCTCTCCTCCCACCTCAGTGTCTGCTTACTCTTTTATTCAGTGTGATCCAGTTCTCTCTGGTTCCAAATCTTTGACTCATACTCCTGACAAATAGCTCATCAGATCAAATGTCCATCTGTTTCCACGTTCATTCTCTTGAGTTGCGATACATTTTCTTGCTACATATAGGGTGTAATGTGTATGTATGAGAAGTTGATGCATGATATTTCTGCTACTCCAGGACTGAAGAAGAGGTGGTTGACCACAGGTATGATTTGGACAGGCAGAATATGGAAAGTAGGATAGAATATGGAATGTAAAGTGAAAAGACATAGGTTTAAGTCTTAACCCAATCACTTACCAGTTTTTGTCTCACTGAATAGGTTGCTTAAACTCAAGCAAACCATAATTCCTGCTCAATGTAATATTGTGAGACAATTCTCCATCAGTCTCATATTTCTGCACATCTTGTAAACAAAAGTATTGGCTACTTTTTTTCTAGACTGTTTTTAAAAGGATGTATGTATGGAAAACAGTCTTCTGGAGAGAAGGGAAGATTTTTTTACTGTCTAGTATAATAAAGATAATGTCTTCCTTCAGAGCAAATGGCAAGCATGTTTAATGCCCATTAGAAAAGGGTTGGGTTTCCTACAGCTAGGGTTACTCTCTTATAATGTTGCTTATGGCGTGTGCAGGAGTTATCTGATCCAGTTCACCGAGGTACCTGATTTATAGGAACTGGGGATGAAATGTGGTTACTCTGGCTGTGAAAATTGCTGTGAATAATTTCTGTCTCAGAATCAGGAGTTTCACGTCTTCTGTCAGTACATCTATGAGACCGTGGCAATCTAATTTGTCAGCAAATGGGGTAAAATCTGTGCTATTTAATTTCTCAGTTCTTGACAGGTGGCATTTAGGAATGTCACAAGAGATTGTAGCAGAGAGAGCCCTGGACCGGGAGTCAGAAGAGCTGTTGTGATACTTGCTAGCAATGTGATCTTGGACAAGTCACATAAGGGCACTAAATCTCAGTTTCTTTGCCAGAAGTGTGGGGATAAGAAAATATGGCTTATATGCCTATGAGAATCAAATATGATAATGCATGTGCAAGTACTTTGAATGGTAATAAAGATCCTTAATTATATTGAAAAACAGTCTTCCTAACATACACTTCATAGGAGCATGCTTCTTCTAGTGTAGCATTTTGGGAAAGACCACACTAGCTGTATAATGGGCATTAATGAGTGTGAACATTTCTCAATATTGCACTTGATTTGCTTCATAGTAAACTTAATAATGTTAACTCCATGTTCATTCAAAAATCTGAAGTAGTAATTTCAAATAATAAATATAAATAAGCAGAAGATATTTTTATGATTTAATTGCTTATAGTTCTTATTGAGAAAGATATATGAGTATATAACCAGCTAAGAGTGAAGTGTCACCAGACTAAGGATCAAGGGGCTGCATATGGCTTAGAAGCTCAAAGCTTATCCATGTTTGAATGAAGATGAGGGGTATGGAGTATGATGGTGACCAAGCCACTTGCTAAAGAGTGATTCTAGAGAACTAGAGAAGTATGATTTAAAAAACATTTTAGAATGGAGAGGAAAGCCAGGTCTACACACTGAGAAATTAATTGGAATACTGTAGATAATCAAACCACACTTACACTATTCTAATTAATTTTCCAATGTCTAGATGTGACCCTTAAGAAATTAACTAGATTGACAATCAGTTTTTGTGTCCTCTATAGCCAGGAAGAGAGTATGTGCTTCTCTTTCCTATCTAAGAATAACAGTAACATTTGCTTGTGGCCCCTTGTTTTTGTACTTGCTAATGCTCTCTATTGCTCTTCAGCTATTCCTTTGGTCTACATTTTATTCCCATGAATAGACTAAATTTCTTGATCACATAGGTTATGTCTTATGCTTTGCTTATAACTTCCAGAATGACTTGCACAACACTGGGAATATCATCAACTCTCTGTGGTTCAGTTGAAGTGAATTGTTTAAAAGAAAAGCTGCTGGAAAAGCACAGAAGCTCTTCTTAAGCTCAAATGGGAGAATCGCAGTGAGCTATGCTAGATAAGGTGCTAGAGAAACATGAAGGAATCAGAGTGATCACAGGAGTGTTGGCTCTGGCTGCAATCCAAGTTGAGTAATTGCATCCTGCCTACCAAAAGCCCCCTGCAGTTCCAGTGAGATATGGTACTCGGTTTCATTTCTAAAGTCTGTGCTCTAAAAAGTAGAGGCTGTAGCCAAGAAATGGGTGAAAGGCCCAGGATGCTGAGTTAATGTGACATCAAGCCTTGGTGCATTCCCGCTGTTCCCTCCATCCCCACACTTGAATGGCATGTCTTAACTTCAGCATTCTTATCTTAGGAAAGTGTCTTATATCATCCTGAAGAGTGGGAATAAAAAAAGGGTAATTAAAAAATTTTTTTCCATGATATTTTTTAATATATACTTTTAAATTTAGTTTATATTGGAACAGATTTGTTCATAACATACTTGTTCCCTTAAGAGTAATGAAATCATGAAGTTTAGGGTATACTTTCTTTCCTAAGAATTTTCCTCTTCACCACTAACTCAAATTTTACTCAGGTTTATTATCTGCTCGAAGCTTTTTTTCCTGAATGAATTGAAAACACCTGGGGCAGGTGGTTATGACACAAGATGTTTCTATATTTATCTGCCAAAGCATTGGGGGACTCTGTTTCACTGCCATGACCAAACCTATAATTATTCTGCAAAGGACATTTCCTATATAAAAAAAATTTTTCCAGGAAAGTACATAAGGGTAAAGGGGGTCCATATATGGTGACGGAAGGAAATTTAATTTTGGGTGGTGAACACACAATGCAATATACATATGATGTATTATTGAATTGTACACTTAAAATCTATACGATTTTATTAACCAATGTCACTGCAATAAATTTAATAAAGAGAATAATTCAAGTCATAAGAATAAAACACAAAAAGTGTCTCAGAAAATTAACTCTGTGAGATGAGGAAGTTCTGTTCTTTACAGAAGACAGAATATTCTTTTTTGTTGTTGTTAAAAGCAGACTATAGAAAAATAAATTTCACTGAACTATTAAAAAATAAGGGTAAAATTTTTGAAGAAAGCCAATTTTGGTTAAACAATCTTTTTTCCCTGCAAGAGAGGATAGTACAATTATCTGATGAATGGTGAGCCACACAGATATTAACTATTAGAAATTCAAGGTCTCCTACCATTTGAATTTTACCTAAATTAGACACTTCATGTACTTCTGGTCACAATGCTGCTCTCAAAGAGAAGCAAGAGAGGAGGTGGGGAGATGGACTCTCCCATCCCCAAAACACCCTTTGTTGCACTTAGGTCCATTAAGAACCAGCTCCTCAATGATTTCCTCTTCTTGGCGCATAATGAAGTCAAATTGACTCTGATTGTCATCAATAATTAATGAGGCCAATGGTTCTCTGCATCTCCAGGCCATTTGGCAGATGGCACTGTCGATTTACTGTTGAGCTTGCCATTCTGGAAGCTTCTCAGAGAGGCTTATATTGTGGAATCTAGTTATAAAAGGCTTTGCACTTCAGGCATTCTCCAGGTTTTGACATTCTCTGTGTTACTTTTTCTTCCTGTGACTGTGGCAGAAGAGAAATAACCAAGTTATATTGTTAGAGTTCATTCCTCCCCGCCCCCACTACTACAAGGTGAATAAAACAAGAAAACATACATGTATTTATACAACCAATAAGAAAGTACTTTGGTTAAGATAAATGGCATTGTAGAAAGATGTGAAGCACTCAGTGACCCAGTATCAAAAAGAAAGATTTATATTGAAGGTTGAGACATGTCCCAGGAACAGTATTCAACCACAACATGAAAGCTTACAAGCTTAAAAATTTAGGGAGAGTTCAAGCTAAGAAAAATGGTTGAAATGTCAGTGAGAGCTGAGTGAACCCAGGCAAAACTTTTAAATAAAAATAACACATCATGAGTGATAACTTAAGGAAAAATGATCCTCATAACTTTTATTATCATTAGGGCTGGGATTCTAGCATAAGATATTTGTGTGACATCCCATACATTAATTCAATATTAGAAAAGCATCAGTTAAGGTGGGATGTCCAATGAAATGCACCAAAACACACAGCCATACCGAACAAAAATGTGCCCTATAAATGTTGAGGAGACCTAGGATAAATCCTAGGTCCATATTGCAGACCAATATTCCCTATCAAAATTTCTTTTAGAAAATTGAAATTTGTGAAATGTCCACATACACCAAAGAAGATTATCTGAGATTCTCTTGTTTGGAGCAGTTCTATCATTAATAAATCAACAAACAACAAGTGTTGGTAAGGATGTGGAGAAAAGGGAACCCTCATGAACTGTCGGTGGGATTGCAAATTGGTGCAGCCACCATAGAAAACAGCATGGAGTTTCCTCAAAAGATTAAAAATAGAACTATCTTATGATCCAAGCAATTCCATTTCTGGGTATTTATTTTTAAAAATCCAAAACATGAATTCAAAAAGATATGTGCATCTCTATGTTCATTGCAGCATTATTGATAATAGCTGAGATATGGAAGCAACCTAAGTGTCCATCAATAAACAATTGGATAGAGAAGATGTGGTGCACATATACAATAAAATGTTGCTTGGTCATAAAAGGAGGGAAATGCTGCCATTTGCAGAAACATAGATGGACCTGGAGGGTATCGTGCTAGCTGGAATAAGTCAGACAGAAAAAGACAAATATCATATGATTCCCATTATACGTGAATCTAAAAATCAAAAAACAAACAAATAAAATAGAAACAGACTCATAGATACAGAGAACAAACTGATAAATTTGACGGATGGGAGCAGAGTTGGGAGACTTAGTGAAAAAGGTGAAGGGATAAAGAAGTGCAGATTGGCAGTTACAAAGTAGTCACAGGGATGCAAAGTACAGCATAGGAAATATAGTCAATAATACTGTAATAATAACTATGTATGATGACAGGTGGGCACTAAACTTATCGGGAGAATGCTTTGTAAGTCTAACCACTATGCTGTATACCTGAAACTAATAAAATATTAAATGTCGTCTATAATTGAAAAAAAAAATGAGTCTGGGGATAATATTGTTCCTCCGAAAATAGGTTAATTTTTGTCTAGATGCTTAAAAAATATCTTCCAAGAATAGAGTTTCAGAAAAAGCAGATCCAAGAATGAAAGTTTCTCTGTATAGATTCTACCTCTGGAGACAGGTATAGTCTTGAAGTCCAAGACATTTCTTTCTACCTTTTGAGTCTTTACTTAACTTGCCAATCACTAGTTTCCCATTAAGTACTTGAATTACATTTCAAGCCATAGCTTCATACGAGACCTACTTTCTGGTTATGACTTTATATTGCAGTTCCTTTCGTTTCAGCCCACAATGTTTGGAAGGTTTAAAATGCTTAAACTTTCTCTTTAGGAGAATATGTTTGTTTACTGTTCTCAAAGCAGAAACCTTTGATGCACCTTACCTAACACAGGAAAAGTCCTAGATAAGCAGAGGGAAGCCCCCTTCAACAAATAATGGGATCAAGATGGTTGGATCGAGAGGATTGGAGTCTTTAGTGTGTAAAAATGTAAAACAAGTGTGAGGGAGCTTTTCCCATTGTCTTTGGGAAGGTTGGGAGCTTGGTAGTGAATGAGTCAGTGTTTGGATAGAAATTGTATCTTTTAGAAGAGCAGTGAGCACATTAAAATACAGATTTTGCACAGAAAATATTTTCCATAAAACTTATCTTCTCTTTGTCTATTACCAGGTGCCACATTCTACCTAGATTTTATATATGCATGTATATATCTATTGCACAATTCTATCGAGGCCTTGATATATCACCAGTTCTGTCAATTCCACACTGGTTAAAACAACTGGCTAAACATCCCTCAATCGTCAGAGAACATCTCCTTCAAAGAAAAGTTCAAATGAATTATAGACTTTCACTGTCAGATGATTGAGAAAAGACATTAGGACATTCACATGAACTATGAATGTGGGCACTCCTTTCTTCATCTGCCTTGTATTGTACAGTAAGCCATCTTTGGACTCTCTAACATAAAATTCCAGTCCAAATTTTCTGCCTAGAGAGATCATTTTGTTGGTATGAGAGAGAATGAAAGAATTGGGATTTTAGGTGTGATATCTTAGAAATAAAGTGACTCGAATGCTTATTGGGGCTTTATGGGTTTTCTGTCCTTATATTCTCTCATTTTCTTAGAAAAACTCAATATATTGGTAAGTATATAACCAGTTTCAAAAGTTACCAATATAATAAGAGCATTTTGTCAGGCTATTTAAACTCATTAAACAGGTAAATTTTAGGTTTCATAGGAGGTATTTCATTATTGGGCAGTAACATGTTTTATTTAGTTCTGGTAATTTTGAGAGATAGAAGAAATGGCTATTGTTGAAATGAAACATTGAGGGAAGTATCAGAGGATGTGAGAAGAATGGGAGATCAATTCAATTATATTCCACAACAATTCATTGACTGTCCACTATGTTCAAGGTCATTTGTTGATTCTGGGGCCACAAGGATGAGTAAATACATATCTCGTCCTTAAAAGAGATTCCACAAGTAGTAATAACAACATCTTATTTTGTTTAGCAGTCTGTAGTTATACTAATTTCTCCCACATACTATTCATTTGATCTTCATAAAGGCTAACATGTAGGTAGAATTAATGGTGCCCATTTTAAAGGTAAATCTCACAGAGTTTAATGATAGAAGTACCAAGCAACTCAGTAGCAGAACCTGTCTTCTCTTCTAGTCCAGTGTTTTTCTATACACCTTGTAGTCTCAGAGCCCTGTGCTCTTTGCTCTCTGTCCCTGTTCCTGCATTTTACTTGTTTTTTTTTTTTTTTTTTTTTATCCTCTGTTGCCTCTAACGGTTTCTGTGAAGAGGAATAGCTGGTCTCCTACTTCCTTTGGTCTTCATTCAGCACCATCCTCCTCATATCCTCAGGATGCTGCTCTTGCTGAGAGTGATTAGAACCTGGACCTTGTAACAACAGTCTATGAAATGGCTAAAAGGAAAAAAGGCTGAGGCTGTGAGGAAAGTTATTTTCAGAGAAGGAAGAAAGGAGAGAAGACAGATGGGACAATGGAAGGAAAGAGAATCTGGAAAACTAGGCAGCCGAATGGGGAAAACAAAAACATCAAGGAAAAGGGAGGAGTGAAGGGATGGGTTTATTGTGGAAGGCGGCTGAATAAGAGAGATAATGAGGACAGGAAGGAGGACTCCTTTAAGCCATCTCAGCATTCTGAGCCTTGGGTTATTTTGTTGTTATATTTTAATGGGCTTTGGCTCTTTTTCTCTTTCTCCCTCACTGCATTAGTGGTACCATTCAGATGGGAAAGAAAAAAAAAATAAGAAAATGGTAATAGTCAATTTAGGAAGAAAAAAGAAACCACACACACAGGGAAAAAATCACCAGACGCCAGCACAAAGATGCACTCACCTTTTCATATGGGTCTCCCTGCCAGCTGGTACAGCGCTGACACAGCTCTCCTCAAAAAGCAGGCACAGAACAGCAAGAAAGGGACCTGATGGGAGCACTGAAGGAAGGGGCAGAAATGGGGGCATCAGAAGGCCAGAGCAGGGAGTAAAGCAGTATGATGGATTGGAGGGGTCCATCTACAGGTTGTGGAGAATGTCTGACTGCCTTCTACTCAAGAGGCAGAGTTGTCATAAGTTAGAATTGGCAGAAGAGAAGCCAAGGAGACAGAATGCCCATGGACGTTCCCAGGATAGATTTCCTGTCTGAATTCTTGGTGGTTTCACTGACTTCTTCCTTACAGACTTTGTTATTATCATTGTCGTTACCCTTTTGTCTCCACTGCCAAAGGCTTTCATTGCCAGCTGAGCAATTTTATTTAACCCTCCAGATGCCCTTCGCCCAAGAGGACTTGTGATGTACTTGATGTTAAAATCTGGCTCATTAGAAAAAAATGGACAAAGAGCAGAATTCCTAGTTTTATTTTTTGATCTTATTATAATTTGTAGACATACAATATTATTGATCTTATTGATTAAATATACTATCAGCATATGTTTGATGATGATATGATGATGATAATTGTTTACATTTCCGAGCTTTCCCAGGAACTCTTCCTGAGCAAGCGACAAACATTGCATTTACTTTTCACAATTCTCCTGTAAAGTAGGTACCATTATTATTATAATCTTACAAATGCATAAATGGAGTCCTGAACATGATAACATGACAGCTATTGAGCAAGATTAAAAAATCACTAGCAGCTTTTGTCTACGGCCATGCTACCCTGAACAAGCCAGATCCTGTCTGATCTCAGA
>NW_011888911.1:1206914-1210681 GCF_000151845.1 Pteropus vampyrus | reverse complement strand
ATCTTATTGATTAAATATACTATCAGCATATGTTTGATGATGATATGATGGTGATAATTGTTTACATTTCCGAGCTTTCCCAGGAACTCTTCCTGAGCAAGCGACAAACATTGCATTTACTTTTCACAATTCTCCTGTAAAATAGGTACCATTATTATTATAATCTTACAAATGCATAAATGGAGTCCTGAACATGATAACATGATAGCTATTGAGCAAGATTAAAAAATCACTAGCAGCTTTTGTCTACGGCCATGCTACCCTGAACAAGCCCGATCCTGTCTGATCTCAGACGCTAAGCGGGGTCGGGCTTGGTTAGTACTTGAATGGGAGACCACCTAGGAAGACCAGGTGGTGTAGGCATAAAAAATAAAAAAATAAGGGATTGCAAGCTGACAAGGTCCTTGTAATCTGTGAGGTCAACCAAAGGTTGCCTCACCTAAAAAATAAATAAATAAAAATAAATAAATAAATAAAAATCATTACGAGCTTTTCAGTAGAATAGTGACATGGTCTAATATATTTTAAAGAGGATTTCTTTGGATGATACATAGACTGTAGAGCATAGGACTGGAAACCCAGAAGTCATTTAGAAAGTAAAAGATGATGGTGGCTTGGACCAAGGTGGGCACAGTGTAGGTGTTGGGAAGTGGTCATATTCTCAATGATTTGATGGCAAATAAAACAAAAATTCTGATGGATTGGTTGTGCAGTATGAGAGAAGGAAAGAAGCATGAATGAAATCATGTTTTTGGCCTGAGCAAATAAAGGACGAATTGCCTTTAACTGAAATAGGAACAATTGTCAACAGCAGATCAAGATGTTAGTTTTGGATGGATTAGGTTTGAGATGCCTATGAAATATTCATAATTTAGAGTTATAGGTAGATGTCAGGGCTGGCTATATAAATTTGGGGGTTATCCACATGAATCATGACATTTAAAGCCATCATGCTGAATGACGTCACCAAGAGAATTAATGCAGATAGAGAACAGAGAGGAATAGGACTCAAGCTCAGGGACACTCAAATGTTTAGAGATCAAACTGAGGAGGAACCAGAAAAGGAGACCAAGAAGGATCCACTAGTTAGGTAAAAAGAAAACCAAAAATATTCTTTTGAGTCCTGAAAGCCAAGTGAAGAGAGTGTATCAAGGAGGAAGAAGTGTTCAATCCTGCTAAATGCTGCTAACAGATCAAATGAAATAAATACTGAAAGTTAGAAGTTGGATTTCACCATATGTTGGTCACTGTTGACCTGAACAAGAGCAGTTTTATTAAAGATGGGCAGAGAGTGTGAAAGTCAGATTGGAAAATGTTCAAGGGGAAACAGAAGAAGATAAATTGGAGACAGTAAGTATAGAAGTTTTGTTTGAAAGGAATGTACAGAACGGATCAGTACATTGAAGGTTATGTAATGTGAAAAACTGCAGTATCTCTGGATGTTAATAAGAATGGTCCGATAGGAGAGAGGAAATAAGAAATGATGCGTAGAGATATTATTGAGTAAACAGAGATCACAAAATCTGGCACTCAGAATTAGGGACTGGTTTTGGTTAATAGTAAGCCCTGGTCATCAATATTAACATAAAGAAAGTAGAATGAGGGCTCAAATGTGAAAAGATATAGCTTATGAAAGTTCCCCACTAGCTCTCAGAGAAATAGGGAGGAAGGTCATTAGATAATAATAGGGAAGAGAAGGAAAAAAATTGTTGGAAGTTTGAGAAGAAAACAGAAGAGAGGGAGTTAACTTATTCCTATTGATTATTTTTTGCTTTTATATTTGCTGCTCTTTTTTATGGCCTGAAATATACTGTAGAAAATAACCCTGAAGACCTTTTTGAATCAGAGGCATTTGGATTTTTTTTCCAATGATAAGCATATGCAGTTGACATATTATGTTGCCTTTCACTGCATGCCACTGGCTTCTTATAGGACCCAAGTGTGAAGCCTGTAGATTTGGTTACATCACAGGAAGATACCATAAAGCTACCGCTGCAAAATGCTCTTATGGCAAAGGGCACTCAGGATCAAGGCATGAGAATTATATAGCATCCTCTTGGTCCATGGTTCAGTTTTGGATTGAATTAGGTATTTCATATTTGGGATTCCTGTGGATTTCACAACTGTGAGTATGCAGCATAGCTTAAACAAAGATGTAAAATGCTGTAAAGAAAAAGCGAAACTGAGCACACGAATACATTGCAAGGAGACACTGCTGGGAGCAGCTGTTACTGTATTTTAAAGTGCCACTTATTTTAATTGAAGGGCAATAGGATAATAACACTGTTCAATAATGGTACACCTTTGTGTGGGACCCTTGGAGACCTCCCCATGAATGATGTAATGTGTCCCCACATCTCCAAGGGAAAGAGTCAGGTATAGCTGCCTAATTTCTGCAAAACAAATGAAACTGGGTCATAGACTGAGCATACTTCCCCCAAGAATATTCTGAGAGAACTGTTCCTCTGGACCCAAGAATTAGCAGTTCAAAAAAAAGTGACTATATAGAGAAAATTGCTGTTGGGCAACTCTCCAGATAGTAGGGGTCAGAAGTAGTCAGGAGAGCAATCAGCTATGCATGTAAATTTACCTCCAGGTAAATATCTGACATATAGGGACATGTCAAAGATCAGGGAGAGCAAAAGTTCTGAAAGCTACCTAGAACAAGAAAGGCAAACCAAGAAGCTATGTAGAAACAGGACCATGGGTTTTCAGGAATGCGAGAAACCTTTAAGATGATCTAGGTTAAGCCTAGTTCATTCATCTTTGTTTCTGAAGCAAAGATTTCCCCCAACTATGGTCTCTTTATATATGTTCTGTCAAGGCAAGAGCCAACTGGGCTGGACTTATCATGGTGATGACTCACTTTAGGTATGAATAACTATGATGTACACCTGAAACTAATATAATATTGTATGTTACTTATATTTGAATAAAAAAAAAAATTTTAAAAAGTGCCAGCTGAGATTGAGGTGGACAAATGGATATACACAATTGGATGGATGTGCTCAGTGAGGAGATGAGGGTAGGTAATTAGGTAGGCAGATCTTAGAAGTCATCTTGGTCCAGCAGTGTAAAGTAAAGTTCTTCTCTGATAAGGTGAATTCAGGACTGTAACAATGGCAGAACGATTTTCTGTTTGGATTATTCCAAACCAGTTCTTCTCAAATATTAATCTGCATATGAATCACCTGAGAATCTTGTTAAAATGCAGATTCTGAGTCAGTGGGTCTGGAGTGGAGCCCAAGATTCCGCATTTCTTGTAAACACACAGGTGCTGCCGGTTTGAGGACTGCACTTTGAGTGAGTGGGGGAGAGGCAATTTCCTGGTCTGCATTTTCACGTGAACTGCTTTTACTCCTCCACTGATTGTTTTGTTGTGTATTCTTTTCCCTCAAGGAGAATTCATTTGTATGAGGTATTTTTAGCTCACAGGTTCCTCTTGATACAGTACAAGTAGCAACATTTCTCTTCCCAAAGTGATGCCAGTGGCTGTGAGCCATCATATCACATACTCTGTTGTGGATATGAGGCCATTTCTAGCTGTCACATATTGGTTGCATGACCTTACATGACCTTGGGTGGGTCGCAAGCTCTCTGGTCCTCTGGTTCCTCACGTATAAGAATGAGATGACTAGTCCCTGCCATTTATGTTACAGTGGAAGTGATCAGGTTGGAAAATGGATCTGAAACTACTTCACAAAGTGAAAATGTGTTTTATAAAGAGAGTAGCCTTTCTGTCATTTGTACTCAATATCCAAAGTCTA
>NW_011888911.1:1200505-1206864 GCF_000151845.1 Pteropus vampyrus | reverse complement strand
GAATACATTGCAAGGAGACACTGCTGGGAGCAGCTGTTACTGTATTTTAAAGTGCCACTTATTTTAATTGAAGGGCAATAGGATAATAACACTGTTCAATAATGGTACACCTTTGTGTGGGACCCTTGGAGACCTCCCCATGAATGATGTAATGTGTCCCCACATCTCCAAGGGAAAGAGTCAGGTATAGCTGCCTAATTTCTGCAAAACAAATGAAACTGGGTCATAGACTGAGCATACTTCCCCCAAGAATATTCTGAGAGAACTGTTCCTCTGGACCCAAGAATTAGCAGTTCAAAAAAAAGTGACTATATAGAGAAAATTGCTGTTGGGCAACTCTCCAGATAGTAGGGGTCAGAAGTAGTCAGGAGAGCAATCAGCTATGCATGTAAATTTACCTCCAGGTAAATATCTGACATATAGGGACATGTCAAAGATCAGGGAGAGCAAAAGTTCTGAAAGCTACCTAGAACAAGAAAGGCAAACCAAGAAGCTATGTAGAAACAGGACCATGGGTTTTCAGGAATGCGAGAAACCTTTAAGATGATCTAGGTTAAGCCTAGTTCATTCATCTTTGTTTCTGAAGCAAAGATTTCCCCCAACTATGGTCTCTTTATATATGTTCTGTCAAGGCAAGAGCCAACTGGGCTGGACTTATCATGGTGATGACTCACTTTAGGTATGAATAACTATGATGTACACCTGAAACTAATATAATATTGTATGTTACTTATATTTGAATAAAAAAAAAAATTTTAAAAAGTGCCAGCTGAGATTGAGGTGGACAAATGGATATACACAATTGGATGGATGTGCTCAGTGAGGAGATGAGGGTAGGTAATTAGGTAGGCAGATCTTAGAAGTCATCTTGGTCCAGCAGTGTAAAGTAAAGTTCTTCTCTGATAAGGTGAATTCAGGACTGTAACAATGGCAGAACGATTTTCTGTTTGGATTATTCCAAACCAGTTCTTCTCAAATATTAATCTGCATATGAATCACCTGAGAATCTTGTTAAAATGCAGATTCTGAGTCAGTGGGTCTGGAGTGGAGCCCAAGATTCCGCATTTCTTGTAAACACACAGGTGCTGCCGGTTTGAGGACTGCACTTTGAGTGAGTGGGGGAGAGGCAATTTCCTGGTCTGCATTTTCACGTGAACTGCATTTACTCCTCCACTGATTGTTTTGTTGTGTATTCTTTTCCCTCAAGGAGAATTCATTTGTATGAGGTATTTTTAGCTCACAGGTTCCTCTTGATACAGTACAAGTAGCAACATTTCTCTTCCCAAAGTGATGCCAGTGGCTGTGAGCCATCATATCACATACTCTGTTGTGGATATGAGGCCATTTCTAGCTGTCACATATTGGTTGCATGACCTTACATGACCTTGGGTGGGTCGCAAGCTCTCTGGTCCTCTGGTTCCTCACGTATAAGAATGAGATGACTAGTCCCTGCCATTTATGTTACAGTGGAAGTGATCAGGTTGGAAAATGGATCTGAAACTACTTCACAAAGTGAAAATGTGTTTTATAAAGAGAGTAGCCTTTCTGTCATTTGTACTCAATATCCAAAGTCTAATCCCCTTCCTCACTGAAAGAACTCTATAAATCTGTAATGTGTGATACAATGTTAGACATAATGCTTAGTGCTGTGCCCTCAATGCTACATATTTCCTTAATTTGATTCATTCTTGCCTCCAGAGATGAGGTGTTGGCCCTCCCTATCTTCATATCTATTATTTTGAATCTATTCTGTGGGAGTCAGGTTCTAGTCTGTCAGGGCCCAGGTCCCACATTCGGGTGAGGGTTATGATTGTGATAAATTGTAATTATTTTGTAAGCTACCATTTTTGAGTCCTAAGAGCAGCTAGGTGGTTTATGTACAATGTTCATTTTTCTGTCTTAGAATATTAAGTGTCATTCCCATTTTCTAAATGAGGCAGCAGGGGCGTCTGCGAGTTTAACTATAGTTAGTTCAATGTCATATAGCTGATATATACTGTTATAGAATTTCAAATCTTAGCATGTCTGACTTCAAAGTCTGCTTGGATTTCATCATGACAAGCTATTGCCCCTCTCTTGTCCAAGGATTTTCACAGTAAAGTCTGGTGATGAGCCTTAAGCCAAAACCTTAATTCTGATGATCGTATGGGAAGACAGCGAGAAAGATTTTGGAGAAAAGTGACAAATGTCATATTTGAAATCACTGACCTCCATGTGACAAAGGCTGGATTTGGGACTAAAAGAGTAATGTTCTAGCCTTTTTCTAGGGAGAAGTTATCAGTGACAGAAAGAGACCAGTGTTTGTTGGAAGAAGACTGAATCTATCTGTCATTTATAAAGTAAATGAGAACTACTGTCAGGTAAGGGAGAGGTGATCACCACTCACATACTGAATAGAAAGAGACAAGAGAAGAACCCAAGAGGAGAAGCTGAGGGAGATGCATGTAACTTAGGCTTCTTGTGAAAGGCCAGGTGGTCAACATCACTGTGGGTATCTATCTTCCCAGCAATGGTTTCCATCCTTGTCCTGATATCTGTGTTTGTTCGTCACACTGAATTTGTCTTACTCTCACAGACTTACTTTGTGGAATGTGTTTTATTCACAATAACTCTCAAAAGTGTTATTTCTGTGATTTATTGCCCTTTGGTGTTTATTTGACTCTCCCCATTTTACCTTTTCTTCAAACATTGTCTAACATTTTAAAGTTTTACTTTCTGCATGGCCCAAATTTATCTTCTTTTCATATTTATTTTAGCATTTGTCTTGTTCTCTCAACATATTTCATTCTCAGAATTTATCTTTCTTATTTTGAAAATATGTCTCAGAAGACGATCTCTTCTTTTCCCTATTTGGTCTTTATTTGTTTAATATTTTACATCTTTTCTATGTTTTGCTACTTGTCAGAAGCTTTGGCTTTCTGCAGGGTGCTCTCTGGGTAGGAAAGGCCTGGCTATTTCCAGCAGACATGGGTTTGGTGTGAGCTGCTTTATTTTTCCATGCACCTCAACTTTTCAATTCATACAAATGGGGGATATTAAAAGCCCAAGAGATAAATTGTGATCTTTGCTTTTGTCTCAAAATAACTTTGGGAGTTGGCAAGAATGAATATTTAGTTTGAAGACAGTAAAAGGGACATTCCTGCTAAGGAGATAGTTCATTTTTAATTTCTCTTATCAACATGAGAGAGAAGGTAGGTCTACTTCAGTCATGTTTTTATAATTTTCTTTTTGACGGATCTAGACTGCTATGGGTTCCTCAGCAGTGACTATGTTATATAACATCAGCGTTTTCATAGCTTTTAATGAATATGCAAATTTTTGTGCCAGAATCACCTTTTTATCAAACATGATGATAATACCAATTATGGATATTAACATTTGAAGAGCTACATTTTATAGCTCACTAGGCAGATTCATAGGCTTTCCCTCCCTGATGCTCACAATGATCATGTGAGTTAGGACTATTATCTCATTTACTACGGGGAAACTGAGACTCAAGGAGCTTAACTAACAGCTAATAACTGGCAGAGCCAGAATTTCTTCTAATTACTATTTTGTGCTCTTTTCCAAAATCATGTTATATTTGAATTAATTTTGATCCGTGGTGTTGGATATAATTTTTTAAATTACTTTTCATTCCTTAGACTTTCTTTTATGGACTTCCTTGTCTGGTTTTACTTAGCCTGGCATTTTCTCCTCTATCCATCCCTAGTCAGACTCTCTTCTTCCAGCCTAGCAACTTTCTCTTGTGGACTTGACTGGCAAAGATACTGGAATGGGTGGATTGTGAATGTTAGTGCTTTCTACCATCATTTATTTCCAAGGTCTTTTCACACTCTCCTCTCTAGAAAATACTCTGTCCTTTCTTGATTATCTAGGGTTGTTTTTGTGATGACTGATGATAGAAAAGTTTACAAGAAGGAAAAAATAATAAAAAATGCCATTCAAAAAGCGGAATACTTCCCCATTCACAGTAATCAGATTATACAAATTTAGCCTGACCTTATAGTGAGAGGAGTTGCCCAGATCTGGCCTCCCTTTTGCTCTATGCCTTTAAAATTTCTCCGAGCTGGGACCCGAGCTTTCATAGGGATTGGTACTCTACTAGAGTTCCTGCTGATGTTTAATAAATATCAAACTGTTGCCCTGATATCCCTGAGCAGTTGAAAAGGCCCACGTGCTGCGATCAGGTCGTTCAATCCTGAGTATGTTTTTAACACTTGACCTTACTCCAGGGATAGCTGTTAGGGGAGTTCTGTCATCATGCCAATAAGGGCAGTGATGTTCAAATTCTTAGCACATCTGCCTAAATCGCTCGCCATTTCAGAGCGAACTCTGGCTGTGAATGTCTCAGGGCTGCTTTTGTTTTCCTAGTCATGCTGCAGCAAGTTCACATGTGCACTGGAGCTCTGATGTCGATTTGTATCCTACCGGTTCATACCACTTCCCCCATCCCACCTCCAGCTTTCCTGCTGTGATTTGGAGCAATTAGTAGAAAAGCCCTTCCATGACTTTTCCTCTCCTGTCCTCCCCATTGTGCCCCCTTTCCTACCCTTGCCATCGCTCCCTTTTTCTAAGAAAGGGGAAAAGGGAGAAAGAAATGTATTTCAAACAAATAAGAATATATCTACATTTAATATACTTTCACTTACATCACAGAAGACTTCCTACTCTAAATTCATCTTCCAAAGCTATTGTTTTCCTCTCTCGCTCCAGGAGTAGGTGCCATATATCCCTCCTAATATTATCCATCATCTTCACCTGCTCACTATCTATCTCCAAATCTAATTCAGAATTGTCCCCTAGGTTCACAGAACTCTCCACAGAAATACTCTTTCTAGCGTTTATCTTTAGGCAGAAATGCTTCTAAGCCTCAACTCCCTTCTTTCTTCATTCCTCCCTCTCCCTTTGTTTATTTTTTCTCTTATTCCATTTATATCCTTAGCATTTCCCTGGTCTTATGTGTCAAAACTGATGACGAATGTAAAACTGCTTGGTACACTATTGAGTGCTATATATATAACACTTTAACATTGATACATTATTATATTGATTATATATGTTATTATATTCAGGATACTTTGGCAGCACTTATTTCTTTGAACAGCCTGGATGCATTTGCAAATATTGCTTAAGAAAGACTCGGAGAACAACCACATGCCCCCAGTGAACTAGAAGGGATTAGTAGTCATCAAATTAGGTTGCAGATCATAACCACATTATCATTAAGACTTCGAAGGCCTGTTTTGTAAAAGTGTTATTAGATCGACTGCATTAATCATCCCAATTAATGCCCTTCCAGGAGCTACACCTCTGCAATTGACTTTGCCACTCTTCTCATCAAGGAGTGAAGTCTATTTTCCCACCCCTTGGATCCGAACAGGCCTTATGACTTGTTTTGGCCAACGGAATATGGTGGAAGTAATGATGTGCTACTTCTGAGTCTAGGCCTCAGGAGGTCCTACACTGTCTCTTTTATCTCTTTACTTTTACCATTATATCATGCCTATACTACCCCGAGAACAAGCCTGGGCTAGTTTGTTAGAACATGAGAGACCAGCCTATAGGCATTTGACGCTCAACATGTGAGAGAGCCCAGTGGAGCCGAGACATGAAGAACTGAGTACCTATCTAACCATGTATACTAGTCAGGATTCAACAGAGAAGCAAAACATCTCTCTATCTCTTTCTATCTTTATATCTAGCTACCTCTATATCACTTTCTTTCTTTATCAATCTATTATCTATCATATATATGTGTGTACACACACACACACACACACACACACACACACACACACACACACACATATATAAATGAGAGAGAGAGAAAGAGAGAGAGAGAGATTTTAAGGAATTTGCTTACATAATTGTGTTGTCTGCCAAGCCTCAGGTTGGAAATTCGAGTGATAGTTACACTGTGGTTTGAGTACAAAATCCTATATGAGGGGCCGGTAGATGAAAAACTCAAACGAAGTTTCTATGTTGCAATCTTGAGGCAGAATTTCCTTTTCTTTGGGGGCCCTCAGTCTTTGCTGTTAAGATCTTCGACTGTTTAGATAAGGCCCACCCATATAATGGAGATTCATTGTTTCATTTAAAGCCTACTGATTATAAATGTTAATCACATCTACAAAATACCTTCACAGCAGCATTTAGACTGATGTTTGATCAGATAATTGGACTTCATAGCCCAGCCAAGCTGACTCATATAATTAAAATTATACCAGATACCTGTGAGCAATGATAAAGTTTAAGTTACTGAATTCATTATTGTGACAAAAGGCAACTTTTTCTAACAAGCCATAAGACTTCCTTGCTTTTCATGAGCTAACCTGATTCTCATGAAAAGGCCGATT
>NW_011888911.1:1191926-1199260 GCF_000151845.1 Pteropus vampyrus | reverse complement strand
AAGTCTTATAAATAATAATAATAAACCTTTAATCATCAAGTATATAATGGAGGTAAATTATTATTTTTCTAAACAGTTTATCCCTCCTCTCTTGTAAAATTTATTTGAAATTCCAGACATAGGCAAATATGCTATTAAGACCTACTGGCCACAAAGCTGGTGATGTGACCTAGTCCAGGCCAATAAGAATCTTCTTTTGGGAACTTCTTTTGAAACAATTCCAAGGAAAGAAACTATCAAACATCCTGGGAATATAGATGAGAAGATATAAGCCCTGGACCTGCCAGTGGCCATGGTCCAGCCTCATGGAGAAACTTAGCATGAAACATTAAAAGTGACATTCATAAAGAAACATGGTGAGAACAAGAGTCTAGTCAGAATCCAGTCTTTGGATGAGTTGACTTAGATCAGCTTTCAAATATACTTTATCTGTGGTCTTATAATGAGCCAATGTCTTCCTTTTTCCGCCTAAGCTTGTTTAAATTGAGTTCCTTGGAAAACAAGAGAATTTGATTCATCCAAGTTTTGACCCATCGATCCGTCCCCACCCCCAAATCTGCCAATACCTCACTTTTGCCACCTTGAGTATCAAAGGACTCATGTACTCTTTTAATTGAATAGTTGATAGGGATGAGCATTTTAGATCTTCTTGAATTGTGTCAGGGCTCAGATTAAATGGCATGTTACAGGGTCTATGATACAGCATCGTTTAGCTCTTAAACTGCTTTTGGAACAATGGAACATGAGCAGAATTCTTGCATTTGATTTGCAGATCTTGAAAGAATTGGGCTTTTCAGCTTAGATGACAAGTTCCTGAGAGCAGAGAAGCAGACATATCAATATATTTTATTACCCAGCCGCAATAAAAAGAGAAAGAGAGCACAAGACATCCTCAGTTGACATTGAGGAGAAGGGAAAAGGTGTGGGGGAAAAAAGTAACAAAAACGTGTATTTAATGTATATTTAAACAATGAGCAGTGCTGCAAGTAAATTTTTCTAATTTAACTGCTATCACTTCTTCAGAACCATGGAGTAATTTACAGTAACTTCGGTGTCTTAATTTGAACATTTGATATAATACATTCTGAATTTATGATCACATAAATGTAGTTTTATTATTATCACTCCAACCCTCAAAAGTTATTAAATTCTCACTGTTTGCTTAGTTCCATTTCAGGTCTGGTCATATATAAAGAAATATAAGGCATGGTTTTTGCACCATATTTCTTCCCGTAGCATTGAAGAAGGCCAGATATACACTAAAAGAAGATAAAAGAATTTGCAAGGCAGTTTAAACTAAGTGGCAAAGGGATCTTAGCTGCAAAGGTGTTGAAAAGAGTGGTCCAGGTAAGGTGATGGAAGTGAACCTTGAAGAGCGGGGCTTTGCTAAGCAGAATACAATGGGAATGGCTTTTTAGCTTGGGATGGAAAGCATACAAATACATGAAATAGAGCTGCTCATGGTATACATAGGCACTAATGAGACTAATTTGGCTGGAGCAAACTGCAAACTTTGAGTAATGGGTTAATGAGAAATTATGTTAGTCAGGCTGGATTGGGTCAGATTGTTAAGTATCTTGAATGGCAGACTCAGTCATCAGGGGTTTATCATGTAAGACAAATAGCTTTTATCTTATGTAGTAACTGGTTGGCTCTGGGGAAGTAAACACAACAGGACATGGACCCTCACCTCATGAGGCTTACAAGCTTGTGGTATATATAAATAAAGATAATTAAGCAAACAACATAATTAGCTAATATATAATTTAAGTACTGATGTATCTATTAATTGAAACATTCACTGGATAATTATTATGTGCCAGGCACAGTGTGATGTTGTGAGCTCTCAGTCCAATAGGCACTGTAGGCACAAAAGGGCACACACATATTTCAGAATAGAAGAATAACTGTGCAGATCAAAAACTGGAAGTTACCTGCTTAGAACTGAAACTTAAAAAAAAAAATGCTTGAATAATTATGACACCTAATGTACAATGTTTGAAAACTGTTTCCTTATTGAAATAGGTTAAGGAGTTGCTCTTGATTTCTTTCTTTATCATTTCCCTTTCTATGATATTGTCAGACCCCAGTGTAGACCTTTTATTCATCCACTTCTACTCTGGCCACTTCTGATGGCCATTACTCAGTACAACAGGCTGAGTCTGGCCGAAGAGGGCTTCCCATTCTTCTCTCTTTCCCTTTGATTTTGTTTATATCATTCATTTGCTTAACAGATTTTTTTTTCCGTAGGTGGTATCAAGGTAAATTTCAGGCCTATCAACATTAGAATAATCACATATTCTTTTTATGTCTGAATTTTTTTCCAGTTTTATTGAATAATTGACATATATCACTGTGTAAGTTTCAGGTACACAGCATGCTGGTTTGATTTATATATATTGTGAAATGATTACCACGATAGATTTAGTTAACATTTATTATCATATAGATATAATAAAAAGAAAAGAAAAAATTCTCCTTGGCATAAGAATTCTTAGGATCTCCTCTCTTAACGACTTTCCTATTTATCATACAGCAGTGTTAGCTCTAGTCATTACTCTGGTTACTAGGTAATGCTAGCATTTATTTATTTTATAACTGGAAGTTTGCGCCTTTTGACTACCTTATCCAATTCTTTCTCCCTCCTACCTCCACCTCTGGTAACCACAAATCTGATCCTATGAATTTCTATGAATTAGGTGTTTTCTTTGTTTGTTTTTTTAGATTCCACATGTAAGTGAGATTATACAGTTTTTGTCTTTCTCTGATTTATTTCAGTTAGCATAATGTCTTCAAGGTCTATCCTTATCCTTACAAATGGTAGGATTTCCTTTTTTTAATGGCTAAATAATATTCTTTTGTATACATATCACAACTTCTTTTCTGTTCATTCATCAATGGACACTTAGGCTGTGTTTACATCTTGGTTACTATAAACAATGAGGCTATGAACATGGGGGTACAGGTATCTTTTCAAATTAGTGTTTTTCACTTTATTTAGGTAAATTCCTAGAAGTGGAATTTCTGGATCTGGATCATATGGTAGTTCTATTTTTTTTTTTTTTTTTTGAGGAACCTACATACTATTTTGCATATTGGCTATACCAATTTACATTCCTACCAATAGTTCCCTTTCCTCCACATCCATGCCAGCATTTATCTCTTGTCTTTTTGATGATGGCCATTTAAAAAGATGTGAGAAATCACATCTTAATTGGTGGAATCTAAATTTAAAGTATCAATGCTTCATTTGAATCTATATCCTAGGTTACTTACTTAGCATTTTAAGTCTCTTGTTCTATTTTTTGGAAATAAAGTGCAGAAGTTTCATGGTACAGGAGAATGAGCCTGGGCTTTGGGGTTAGATATTAGTATTTAAATCTTGGTTTTGCTGTAGACCAGGAACCTGTACCCTCAGCTGGCACTCACGTAAGTCAGGGCTGGGCAAAGGAGTTGGATGTGTGGGCTCTCAGTTGCTATGAAGAGAATAAAAAGGAATTAAAGGCACATCATAAACAAAGGTGGGCTTTGAATTAAAGGTGGGGACTGAAGTGCTAAATCTATATAGGAGGCCAGCAGATGCAAATGGACCCCAAGTGAAGACCGCAGCAGGCATCAGCAAGCCAGAGGAATCAGGAAGTTCAGAGGGTAAGTAAGATGGCATACCAGGAGAGGTGACGGGACTGTTCTGTAAAGAAAGAGACAGCTTTCTAAAGGATTGCCAAGGCCACACTCAAATTTGGGCATGGGGACCCTTCTGAAGACTGTGTGATCTTAGGTCCCTCACTCTGGTGTTCTGACACTTTGTATCTGCAAAATGAGGGTTATGCTGTCTACTTCACAGACTCCTATGAAATTATCTTGCACATAGTAGGTACTTCTTGAGTACTTCTACATGGCTCTTTGCACATTTGAGAAGCTTTCTGCCTGTGCAGCAGGCTGATAAGGGTCTCACTGAAAATCCCCAGAGAGGCTCAGAAACTCATAATGGCCCGAATCTGCTCACTGTCATTCTTGATGTGTTTGTACTAGTTGGGCACAGGTTCCAGATCCAAGTCTCTGCTGTCCTTTCAGGACTTTCCTTTTATATTTCTTTCTTAAACTTTTTACCCTCATTAAATTAAACTCCAGTTTTTGGCAAAACTCTGTTCTACGGGGAATTCTTAAAAAGTCCCACATCGAGTTGAAATAAAATATTTCTTCTACAAGTGCTGTGGTAGCAGATCTTGTCTCTATTGAAAGACCTGAAGTCCATACAGCCTTACAGAGCCCAGGATGCTTCAGTTTGATATTCGAAATTATTCTTTCACTGAAAACACCAGGGAGGCTGGATTGTAACTACCAGGTCCTTTTAAATTTGCTTTACTTCTTGGATAGAAGCAGCTCATTATAAATCCATTCCTTATCGTGTATTTGAAGACAAGAGAGGGGAGATCATGCTTCCCAAACACAAAGCTCTCCTTTTCTTTCAGTCATTTGAGCTTTCTGATGTTCTGTCCTATATCTCTGCCTGCATCTGCCAGAACTGAGAGACAGGGCTGTCTCTTAAAGGCACAGATCCATTAGGATAACAATGCCGTATGCTTTCAAACAAGCCTGCCCTAATATTCCTCTTTGGCATTTCTTCTTTTTCCTCTGGTAATCATGATTAAATCATTGTATTGGCTAAGCTGATCTTTTGTTATTTATTGTGTTTTCCGAACACTCACACATCTTATGGAAAGTGGACATTACCAATGAATTGTTACTATAACAATGCCTTACTGGGTCATAAAGCCAGTAGCAATTTATACAACTGCTAAGAATTGTGAAGAAACTTGAAACTAGTTATCTCTGTAGTGCATTGGAGCAATGTTGGGCCAGAGCCTGGATATCTACTGGCTGCTGCCTGAGACATCTCTTTGTACTGACTTCTATGTTCTCTGCTGGTGAAAGTCCCCAGTTTCTGCTCAAACCTAAATTACCTCTTGTCCTTCCTGAGACTTCAAGAATTAATTCCCGAAGTCATAAATGCAGTATGGTAGTTGACAAATAAGAATTGAATTCATTCATTCAAATATTTATTCATTCATTTACTCAGAAATTTCTCTAGCACTAGCATTTGTCTGAGTGCTGAGGAGACACAAAGAATAAGAGAAATGAACTGAATTGCAATATAATATAAAAATAGGAAAACAATAAAATGTTTTCTTGGAAAGTACTGAATACAGCACAAAATTCCAGAAGGGAGCTGCAGGAAGGGGTAAGAAATATTTGCATAGAGAAGATGATTTCTGAATTGTGTTTTGAGGAATGAATAAGGGTTTGGAACATAGCTTGGAGGTGATTTGCAATTGAGATATCTAGGAGCCGGGACCAGGTATCCAGCCCTCGATGTAATAGGGCAGACATTCCAAAACTTGTACATGGATACAAATCACCTGGGAATCTTGTTAAAATGTAGATTCTGTCTCTGTGAGTCTGGTATGGGGCCTGAAACTCTGTTATTCTATAAGTTTCTGGTTAAAAGCCCATTCTTCTTTCTTATATATCTCTTGAGTCTTTTTCGTTTGGAACTTAAAAAATTTGTTGATATTAATTTCAAACTTACAGAAAAGTTGCAAGAATAGTACAAGAAATAGTATATATTTTATCCTAATTCAAATTTAACAATTGTATACATTCTTTCAATTTGTTTTATCATTCTTTCTCTTCACACTTGTATAATACATTATTTTGTTTCTGAACTATTTGGAAGTAAATTGGTAACATCATGCTCCTCTACCTCTAAATTTTTCAGTGTATATTTCCTAAGAGAAAGAATATTTTCTTACATTTATCAAAATCAGAAAATTTAACATTGACCAATACTATTATCTAATATAATCCATATTTAAAATTTTTCAAGTGTTTCAATAATGTCCTTTATAAGAATTTTCCTCCTAGTCCAGAATCCACTCCAAGATCATGCATTGCATTTGGTTGTTGTGTCTCTTGAGTTTCCAGTAATCTGGTGCTGTTTTTATCTTTCTCGACCTTGACAATTTTGAATAGTACAGGCCAGTTATTATGTAGAATGCTCGTCAGTTTGAGATCATCTGATGTTTCCTCATAATTAGATTCAGGTTGGGTATTATTGGCAAAGATAGCACAGAGGTGATATTGTGTCCCAGATCATGTTTTGAATAGCAAAACTCTAATTAATATAGGCCTGGTAACTGATCATGGCTACCGAGATCTTCACCAAGGATGGCCTCCCTGCCAGGAGCTCTATGCAACCTAGAGGTTTTCTTGGCTGATCCTGGTTGAGACAGACCTGCTGTATCTGAATTCACTTTGAATCCTTGAACAATAGATCTTATGTAAGACAGTTCTTTCCACCTTCAGACTGGCCTTTGCATTTCCCCCTATGACTCTGAGTACCTTTTCTCAGGTAGCCTACCTTTGGCTTTTTTATGTAACCTGCAGTCCTAACAGTCAGGTCCTGTCTGTATCTCTTGCCTCATCTCTGCATAGTTTGGTCCTGGTAATCTAGGATGTTATGAGGATGGAAACTGCAGGAAGATTGACTCAATGCTAGACAGGCTGAGCTACTTCAAGTACGCCCCATGGTGGTACTCCTCTTGTCTACATTCTTTATTTCTGCTGTTCCCGCTGCCTAAAATGCTCCTCTCGCAAACCTCAAGAACTTCTTTATGAAACCCTCCTTTTCTCCAAGTCACCCACAAGTAATTCACAAGCACATTAAAGTTTGAGAAGCTATGTGTGGATTTCAAGATCAAGAAGTCCAGTTCTGGAGTCTACAAGCATTGGATAGATCAAACTGCAGGACAACCAGAGGCGGAGCTGGGAGACAGCAGTGTGTAAGGGGTTAAAAACGAAGGCTCCCATACGCATGTGATAGACTAGCTTCAATACTTCCTGGCTAACAAGAGATTTAGCCTCTCCGAGCTTCGATTTCTTTATAACTAAAATGTGAATCATACTACTGCCTATCTTACAGGGTTGTTGAAAAGAATAAATGAGATAGTGCAGACCACTTGTTTATAGACTATTTGATTTAATAAATGTTGTTAGGATGGGAATTGCAGAAATTCTGACTTGATGCTTAATTAGGGAACTTCTATTTCAACTGCCTGGGGTCAGGATCAGTCTCAGAGGCTGGTGTAGGGCTGAAGTTGCAGATGGTGGCAAAGTGGCCCTTGCTTCACAGATCAGGGATATTCAGGGCTCAATAAACAAACCAATCCTTATGAAACTGTCAAAGCCTCAGCTGCAAGGAGATCAGAGCTGGACAGGGCACATGCCAGGACGTGAGCACTTGTAAGGCTTGCTGTCTCAGGAACAGTGTTTTG
>NW_011888911.1:1186590-1190941 GCF_000151845.1 Pteropus vampyrus | reverse complement strand
AGAGAGTTTATTATCGAAAGAAGAGAGTCAGGTGCTTTCATGCCCAGCACTACCTTATGCAAATTAACCCTCAGCACCACTTTGGTTGCTCTGCAGGATAAGCTGTCTACTTTCTCGATGTCTTTCTCTTGCACAGATGGCATCTGGAGTATTTAGTGTGATTTCCCTCAGATACAGCTTGGAGGAGGCCAATGTCATCACTCATTCTAGGTGGTCCACCTCCTGCCAGGGTTTCTTGAGGTGTTGGAAACAAAGCAGCTAAACATTGCCAGAGAAAGACTGTCTGCATCACGGTAAAGTGGATGGAAAGCCTTTAAGGATGGGAAACAGACTGCTGGGAGATTGATGTGTGCCGTCCGCCCCTGCACAAAGAGGAATAGTCCCCCTGCCGTCACTTCCCTCTTCCTGCTCCCTGCCTGGTGGAGCATGGCTATTTGGGGGGCATTGAAGGAGTGTGTCTGGGGTGATTCAATGAGAGGCATGGCTCTAAGATGGAACAGTTCCATCTAGAAGAGACAAGAGAGGCATGTAGAGGAATTGTGGTGGAGACATACTGCTATCTAATGCATTTATCACTGAGCATCCTGCTCCCATTCCTTAGAAGAAGAAAGAGAAGGAAAAAAAGCTAAATACCAGGCAAAGAGAATTAATCTGTGTCCAGAGCATTTTGAAATAACAAAATCAGAGCAGGCTCACTGGATACCATCCATTTCCATTTCACACTCTCAGAGCCTAAAGACAGACCGATGAGTTTGGCTGGCAGAGTTCTTTCTTTCTTTGGCCAGCTATCTAACTTAGTTTTTCCTTCAGGTATATTGGGAAGCAGTCTACAGGGCTTGGAAGTTCGACTTAGGAAAGCAGTGGCAGGAGTCCACATCCCTCCTCTGATGTGGAGCGAAGCCATTCAGGAAGTCTCAGGAGCTTCCCTCTTCTCCTCTCAGTCATTATACTCCTCCAGGTGTGCTACAAGAACACATTTCCAAGAGCACCGCCACACAGAGCTCCTTGTTCTGATAACTCCTGTGAGTCATGATGGACAGACTGTCAGGGGAAGCATAACTGGTATGTGAGCGGCTCAAGCTCAGTTAAGGCATAGCTTGCCCTGGTGTCCAGGCCACCCATGTCCTGGAGTCTGTCACTCTTTGGCTCATGCAAGTCCACTGATATTCTGGGATCCAGGGAAAAGACAGGCCAGTGATAACCTGGTTGCTTTGCAGGACCCAGCTAACTTTGGTTCCACAGCCCAAGGAGAAATGGAATAATGAGCGGGGAAAAAAATGACATCTAAATCCTACTTAATCAAAGCATTTGAAGGGACCTGACATGCAGTCATTGTACTCCAAATTTATTACTACAACAGAACTGTGGGTAATACTAATGAAATAGCAATCCTTGGGAACACAATGCACTATTTATGAAAATGAAACTCTGCCAGCAAGCTACAAGGAGAATACAATGGGGCTTGAGTGAGGTAAAGGAGTGTTATGCTTTGAGATGGCTATTGTCCCATCATCATATCATCATCAGGCCCAGAGCAAAGAGCATTAACACTGGGAAAGGACACTCCTTCTAGGCTTTGAGGGACCCCAGACCCTCCAGCAGGGTTTGCTGCCTGTAGTTGCTGCTCTGGTCTCAGAAGGCATTTGTGAATTTAGGAAAGGGATAGAGGTGTTACGTGTAATTACCTTTCATTGAGAGACTTCTATGGGCCAAGAGGCCAAGATTTACACACTTTGTTTTATTTGATCCTCAACATTTTTACCATCTCAATTTTGCACATGACATAATTCTAGCTTATAGGTGCTCAATAATTTTTATTCAAAGCCACAGAACTTTCAGCTAGACAGAAATTTGAATTCTGGCCTGTCTAACTTGAAATTTACGCATTTATTTTCTTCCCACAGATTTTACAACTCCGGATTAAGGTTTTTGGGATCCCTGTCAATAAACGAATGTAAGATTTCTTGTGAAATCCTCCTATCTCTTACTCATGTGCTATAGTTTGGGAATGAAAATCCTATCTTTCAAATCCCCTCACATGCTAGATTTCTTTCTACATGAATGACAAGGTTAATTAGTTAATTAATTAAACAAGTAAACAAACACTTATTGAACATCTACTATATTCCAAGCACTGTGCTATGTGCTGGCCCTACCATGTAAAAGAAGACAAATAAAGTTCTATTCTGGTAAAAGGAATAACAAATTTTTAAAAAGCATTAAGAAGGTAGACTCAAAATAATTATTGCTTAAAAATACAGTTACTTGAAAAAAAAATAAAACAGGTTACTGCGATAAATAATGGGAATGGGAAAAACATCTTTAAGCTAAGTCAAGGCCTACAGGATAAGAAGCAGCCAAGCAGTCACAAAACATGGAAAAAGAGATACTAAGCAGAAGGAACAGTGAATACAAAAGCCCTGAGGTGGGAAAGAGCTTGTCATGTTTAAGCTGTGAGAGGAGACCTAAGAAGCTGGGCCGAGTGAACCAGAGGGGGAGTTGCACACGCTACTGGGAGAAGGCATAGACCAGGCAGGACGTTGGTAACAGTGCCGTGGATTCGAGTTGGTATATCAAAGTGCAATAGGAAGCAATTAAAGAATTTCCAGCAGGAAAGTAATATGAGCTTATTTAGAGTCTATAATTATGTTTTTAATAGAAAAACATGTCTACAGTTCAAAATTCAAAAAAAAAAAAAAATTTATGGTAAAAGTATCTTGCTTCATCCCCGTCCTTCAGTTCCCCTATCAGGTTATATATCCTTCTGATTATATTTTGTACGTATCATCTGTATATAAATACACACACACACACATACATACATATAACTTATAGTATGTATAATAATTATTTCTATATATTTATGTATATTACATATAAAATTAACACACATACATACCATTCTGTAGCTTGCTCTATTTTTTTCTCACTTTATAATGTACCTTGGAGATCATTATTATACATAAAGGACCACATCGTTCTTTTAACAGCTAGAGCAGTCAGCACAGCATAGTGGTTCAGAACAGACTCTGAAGCCAGAATGCTGAATCTAAATCTTGTCTTGTATGCCGCTGGGCAATTTACTTAACCTCTCAGTTTCTAACAAGTTGATATGGTGAGTGTACCTATCTCATAGGAATTAATGAATTCCTAGGATTACCAGGATTAAATGAATTAATACATGTAAGGCATCTAGAACAGTTAGTGGCACATGAGATATAAATACGCCCCTGTTGTTATGGACGTACCAGTCTTCTGTCGATGGTCATTTAGGTCATTTCCAGTGTTTGCTCTTATAAATGTGACAATGACTATGCCATATGTATGCTATTTCAATCAGGTTTATATCCGTCTAATAAATATGCTGGAATAAAATTGTTAGGTCAAGGAGAGGTATCTGTAATTTTGATAGATATTGTCAAATTCCCCTTCACAGAAGATTTTTCAATGTATTAGTTCACCTACACTGTGTATTATCAAACTTTTGATATTCGCCAATCAGATAGGTAAATAATAAGGGTATCTGATAGTAATTTATATTCTATTTCCCTTAATTTGATAGCATTTGAACATCCTTTTTTATATGGAGTTATTGTGTTTCTTTTTCTTATAAACTCTGCTTAGATTCTTTGCCAATTCCTTTTAAGTTGTTGATCTTTTTATATTCAACTGTATTAGTGTAGCGGGTTCCAGTGGAAACCTAGGTTAGAATCATGGTTCTGCCTCTTACTAGCTATGTGATTCTGGGCAGGTTATTTAATCTCTCTGTGTCTCAGTTTTGCCTGGCTAACGTAGTATCTGTATCATATGATTGTTATAAGGCTGAAGTGAATTATGAGAAACTCAAGTATTCAAACGGGCAATGACCAGACCACATATAAACACAGAACTTGCCAACAATCATCAGTGACCAACTCAGGAAACCACACCACAACCTCCGTACCAATCAGCCCCAAATGGTCGACTTAATCAACAATTTGCAGGCTTCCCTGATTTTTGCCCCTGCTTCCAACTTAGGACCAATTGGAGAAAGCCAGATATGCTCCCCTAACCAGTCATGTAGAGTGTCCCACAGCTAGTTAGCCCACCTCCAGTTTGCCCATACCAACAGCCTCCACTCAGGGCACACCTGAAGCATCCTGTTTTTCTCTATAAAGCTTTCCCACTCCTCTGCTTTCATCTGAGTCTGCCAAATGCTGTGATGGTGACTCATTCCCTTGCCATACCAAGTTCTGAATAAATTGCTTTTTCTCCTTTGGGTGGTCTTCATTTATTTCTACAACTAGTATATGTAAAATGCTTAGAAGAGTTTTTGGTATATAATAAACAGTAAATATTCAATACCATGGGT
>NW_011888911.1:1182216-1185760 GCF_000151845.1 Pteropus vampyrus | reverse complement strand
TGCCCAAAGCTATGTGCCTCTGCGTCTCTGATGTCACTTCCACAGGATCAGAATTAACCTAGTAGGGAGAAGTCAGCAGAGCCCATCTGTGCCCACCACTCTGTTCCCTGCCCGTTAGATTCATTTTGTGCTCATTGCTGTTATTCCCCCTCAGGCCGTTGGCCACTGTAAGAAACAGCAGCTGTAGCCATCTCGTTCATGTCACTAATTAAATGGAATTTATGTTTCAAATTTGAAAATAAATACCTTCTTGCCAAGGCACAACAGCTATCTGAAATCAAGCAATTGAGCTCACTGAGCTTCAAAAGGCTATTCTTTAGCCACACAAACCTCGTTCCATTCCAACCAGCATTTATTGATCATGTGCTATATGCCAAAGATGTAAAGACTAGATATCTTTGCCATATCAACCCCCACAAATGTTTCTTGAGCACCCACAAAATGTAAGGCCATGTGCTGTGTTTATGCATGGTGGGTGTATGGAGAAATGGCTGAGAAAATTCAGAATGCAGAGAAAATGGTAGCCCGGATTAGAAAGTGAACCTAGTGCAAAGTGAGACGCTAGGTTGTGGAAGTGCCAGAAAGGCAAGACAAAGTTAAGAAACGCTGAGATCCTTCTTCTCCATCCAAGTGTTAAAAACCTAATAAAAATGCAGCCTGCACCATTTTAATGAACCTCTAAATTGTCCTGTTTCTGCTTACCTTTGAACACCTGATGACCGTTCCAGATGGGGAAGCTGAGCTCATAGATCCTGGAATCCTGTCTCTCTGCTCTCTCACCATTATGTCAGACCCCAAGCTATTTTTGGTTATTTTCTCTCTCCTCCCCAAGTTGTTCTGCCTGAATCTTGTTGGCACCACCCATCTTAGCCCTTGATAGTATACAACCGTGTGTCTCCTCGTTAGAACACTAACTGGTAAAGATAGACCTGCTTCTTTTGGGTATCCAAACTCTGCACCAAAACTTACTGCATTAACTTGACCTGTGGGTTGAGGGAGAAACTTGGGGATCCCCTCCTCTCCTGCCATCCTCAATAGATGCGGTGCTGCTCCCAGCTGTCTGCTTTTGTGAATATCTGCAGGGCTTTAAATAGAATCCCATGGGACTAAATCCTTTTAAAGGGAAGTTGAAAGCACTTGACTCAGCCAGGACTCACTATGCATCAAAGGTTTGTGTCTGCTCAGCAGGGGGTGTCCTTTTAGTATTGCTATATTCAGAATTAACCGCAAACGTGCTTTCATTAACTGGTTCTTAAAAGCCTCATTTTCGAAAGAGAGAGGGGGGAAATATAAAGAAGAAATAAGTCTAAACGTTTTCTACATAATTCTAATATTACAGAAGTACTTTTCCAAAATTATGGGAATGTAAGGACAAGGAAGAAGGTGAGCTAAGTTATTATTATTAGTCAGGGTTCTCCAGAGGACAAAACCACCCAATATAATTATTTATATATATTATGTATTATGTGTACTATTATATGTGTATATACATACTATGTGTTATATATTATATATGCATACATATATAATATTTATTAAATATATCATATTATTAAATGTATTATATGTGTTATTATATATGTTATATATTATATATGTATACATATATAATATTTATTAAATATATCATATTATTAAATGTATTCTATATATAATTGATTATGAGGAATTGGCTCCTGCGATTATGGAAGTTAAGAAGTCCTACAATTTGCCATTTGCAAGCTGGAGACCCAGGAAAACTAGTGATGTAATGCCAGTCCAAGTCTGAAGGCCCAAGAACCAGGGGAGTTGATAGTGTAAATCCCAGTCCAAGGTCAGGAGAAGATGAAATGAGCTGTCCCAGCTCAGCAGTGAGGCAGGAAAAAAGGAGCGAACCACTCCTTTCTCACCTTTTGTCCTATTCAGGCCCTGATGGATTGGATGATGCCCATCCATATTGGGGAGGGTGATCTACTTCACCGAGTCCACAGATTGAAATGTTAACTCATCCAGAAACATCCTCAGACACACTTAGAAATAATATTTAATCTGGACACTGTGTGGCCCAGTCAAGCTGACACATAAAATTAATTATCACTGTGATTATTACAGTTTTTAATACTATCTCTGAAGAAAAAACTTGATTAAAATTCTTGTTCTTAATTATGTGACTTTGGGTAAGTACTCGGCATCTCTGAGCCTCAGTTCTGTAATTTAACAAGTGAAGATAATAATTGAAGCTTTAACATAGGTTTACTGAGTGGATTCAATGAACCCATATAAAGAACCCACGAATAAGGCCTGACATAGTCATCCTTTATTAATGTTAGTTGCTCATATCATCATTATCATCATCACTGCTGTTAACATTTTCATTTGTTTCATGAATATTTGTTTAGCCTTTATTACATGTTAGTCACTGTGTTTGAGTCCATTAGAATATCGATGTGGTTCCCACCCTCAGGGAAGTTCAGTTCTAAAAGGAGAGATAAGACACATATGGATATGACATTAATACAAGATAGAAAAGGAGAGTACAGCAAGAAATAGATGTAAAGTGCAATGAGAGGTCAGAGTAGGAATAGTTTAATTTCAGCTGGCAGCAGGGTAGGAAGTGGGTATTTCAGAGAATGTTTGATGGAACAGGAGCATTTGGTCTTTGCCCTGTTGAATAGATAAGATTCGAAGTAGGAAAGGGAAAACGGTCATTCCAGGAGGAGAAAACACCATGATTTGAGTAATGGAAATTCACAACATACCGAAGGAAAGTTAAATCATCCATTTGGTTTGAGTGTAAGTTGTTTAAGGAGGAATGAATAGACAGAGTAGAGGGGCAGATTGAGAAGAAATCATAGAAGCAACTTAATAGTTCTTAATAATCAATAATCATATTTCTTTAAAGACCCTCAGCATTTTGTAAAGGCAGTCAGAATGCTTGGAGCCAGAGGACATTGGTGATTGTCCACTCCACTTCCTAGCTTCTGGGGAGAGCCATCCTGAAAGACTTTAGATGTGAAATCATTGCTGTCTCCTTGCTAAAGATCTGCAGGGGACGATAAACCACATGGCTCTTAGTCACCTATTTGCGCATCTCAAGAACCAGGGGTAAGACATCGCCTGATCTCCTTTGCTGAAATGTGGAGTCATATTCCAATGTGGCATCTCAAAATCCTGCTTCTCCTTTCTATTCCTCTTTCGTTTGCTTTTCATAAGGCTTTAGGTCTGTGATAAGAATCAGGGTGTTTGCCATTTACTTTTAAGATGGGAAGTGAAATGGGAAAGAAAACAAACTTTTCTGAGTTTCTATTACACGACAGTTCTTACCTTCCAGCATTTCTTGTATTAAAGCTTATTTAATTGTCATAATTCCTCAAAATGTACATTATATCCAAATTTTTATAGAAAAGGAACTGATTTTGAGAAAGGTGAACTTTCTGATATTCCCAAGGTCTTTAGGTAACGAGCAGTAAAGCAGGGGCACCAACCCTTGTGGTGAGCTGCTTGCAAGTAAGCAAAACTTCTTCTGTATCTGAAGCCACTCTCTAGCAATAGCATCACTGCCTCA
>NW_011888911.1:1174242-1182166 GCF_000151845.1 Pteropus vampyrus | reverse complement strand
GTTTGCTTTTCATAAGGCTTTAGGTCTGTGATAAGAATCAGGGTGTTTGCCATTTACTTTTAAGATGGGAAGTGAAATGGGAAAGAAAACAAACTTTTCTGAGTTTCTATTACACGACAGTTCTTACCTTCCAGCATTTCTTGTATTAAAGCTCATTTAATTGTCATAATTCCTCAAAATGTACATTATATCCAAATTTTTATAGAAAAGGAACTGATTTTGAGAAAGGTGAACTTTCTGATATTCCCAAGGTCTTTAGCTAACGAGCAGTAAAGCAGGGGCACCAACCCTTGTGGTGAGCTGCTTGCAAGTAAGCAAAACTTCTTCTGTATCTGAAGCCACTCTCTAGCAATAGCATCACTGCCTCAGCTCCACCTCAGATCATCAGGCATTAGATTCTCATAGAAGCACCTGTTCCTTGTGCTGAAAATGATGGGGATCACTGCAGCAGAGGACAGATTTGCATGGAAATCTGTCTGGTTACAAAGCCTAAGTCTATTACTGGGTCCTTGGAGAGGTTAGTGATTTTTTCAAAATATTTAAAGCAAATTATCTAATTCCTAAAGGTGGGAGTTGAGTAATTTTTCCTTTTCCTTTTCCTTTTCCAGTATACAGTTCTTTAACAACTTTACCTGGGGTAGTCATTATGTTCGATTTGTTTATCATTATATATTTAGTACCCAGCATGTACCTATTGAATATTAACTGAATGAATGAATCCTGGTCTCAGTCCAGCCTCTGTAGTCACAAAAGGCAGTGGGGTGTACTGGTAAGTGCATTGACCATGGGACAATGGTCACTGGTTCAAAAACCTGACTTTACTAATATTTACCATGTGTACTTGAGCAATATTTAATCTCTCAGAGCCTTGATATCTTGTTACAGAAAACAAAACAAAGCATACCTAAACCTGTTATATCTACCATCCAGAATTGTAGCCAGAATGGTTAAATTAGGTAATTCTGTTTAAGAAATATTTTTCAAGCTCTTGCTCTGCACAGGATCAGGTCCCAGTCATGGACAATGATTACAAATACTTGAACCTGTGAAGAAAACTATTTTTATACAAATAAAAATCAAGGAGCTGTTATTATACACAGAACACCATCAGCTTAATTTCAAGAATCTCTAACCCCCAAGACCTGACTGAGTTCCTTACTAGATTTTTTTCTCCCTGTTGAAAAATTGAGCACATTCTTTTTCTTATGACATTTCATCTAAATCAAGTTGTCAGGAAGGTGTAATTTCTTCTAGGTGTACGTATGAAAATAGATAGGCTGCTTTTTCCTTGAGGTCATTAGCACTTACCTATTTTCTGGGTCCCTGGTTTGCTGAAAGCAACAATGGATGACATTCACAACCAGAATGACTGTCTGAACGTGAACAGTTTTGTCCCTCGGCTTCCTCTAGTATGCTGAGTAACTTTATCCTGGACCACAGCACATTCTTTTATCCTCCTGAATATGCCTATATTCTTGTTTTAAAAGTTGAGACATATCTGGAAATTAGTGTTAAACAGAAACTCAGGGATTATATATAATATAGGTCAAAATTTCAAAATTAGAAAAGAAATAGGTAATCATTTAGTTTAATTCTCTCATTTTATAGATTAGGACATCCAGACCTACCCATACATCCATTAATTCATTTATTTAATCATTAATTAAACCCATATTTCATGAGCTTTTACTATATTCCAGGCACTGGGGGTAAAATATTGAATAAATTGGAGAAGAGGTTCTAAATTCTCAGAAACTTTGATAATATTTAATTATCCTAATAATATTAACAACAACAACAATAACAACTGTTTCTTGAGTACTTCATATGGTACAGAGAAGTGTTTTTCATGCATTTTTATTATTTTTATTTTCATAAGTATATATGAAATAGGTACTAATATTATTTCTATTTTAAAAATGATAAATCTGAAATGGAGGGAGATTGAGCAACATGCCAATGATCACGTAATTATTAGTAGAGTTAGCATGGCAACCCAGCTCTAACTTTGAACCCATGCTTTTTACATTACACAGTGAAGTCTGATGGTCCAGAGAAGTAGAGTGATTGCCCACGAGAGCATAGAACAGCATATTATAAGAGTGTCTTCGGAAACACATTACAATGTGTATAAACGTGGATAGGCATGTTTAAACTTATATTTTCCTTAAACATTATACTTGTTGATCAGTTGAGAATCTGCCACTTGGTATCCATACTAAGAAAGACAATAATCTTATTTGTTTCCTTTTTATGACCTGTTAAAGTATTTGGTGTTCTTCTGAGTGTGAGAGGAGTGAGAAAGAACAGAGTTTGAAATATATTGAGGCAATAATCCAATTTCTGAATATTTCTATAAAGAAATCATGGAGGAGTAGAAAATTCTTTGAGGACTGGTAGAGGGCACATGTGGTGCTATCTTTGAAAAAAATAATTACTATGAAAATTGCAGCCCCATCAATATCTGGGCGATCATAAAGCAAATCATTAACCTATCAATTTATAATCCCTAGGAAAGCGTAGGTGATAAAGCATACTTTATAAAAAAAATAAATAATTTAGAACACTGATTCTTAAAGTTGAATGTGCATATGGATCACTAAGAATTTGCTCAATGCAGGTTTTTATTCAGGAGATCTGAGATGGGGCTTGCAATTCTGCGTTTCTAAGTAGCTGCCAGATGCTGCTGATGCTGCTTTGTCAATGGACCACACTTCGACAAGTGAGGCTACTAGACCAATATGATTTCTGTTAATGACTCTTAGATAAAGCAGACAACAATTTTTCTTAATCTCAGTAGGTTTTTTTTTTAACTGTGTAACTAATATTTTTAACTATAAGTTTAAAAAGTATGATCTTGATTATTAGTTGAATGAATGATTCTTTTCAATACCACTCCAAAAATGTAGTTGTTATCAACTTGTAAGCAGACCAGAGATGCATTTTAATTGACATTTCAGAAAGAAGTCCTAGATATTTGTCATATTATTGAAGGTGCTAAGTACAGAGTGAGAAAATGTAAAAATAATCCTAACATGTACCTTATTGCAGAGAAAAAGAAAATTCAAATTGACCTTTACAAGTCATTTGGATAACCTTGACAAGCTGTAGTAAAACTAAAAATAAGAGATAGAGAGTAGTACACTTAAAGCTAGAAAACCTAAATATAAATATAAGATGTAGTAAGTCTGGGAAATACCAAAGGAACAATCTAAAGGATTCACCGAATCAGAAGCCGCAAGTGAATCAGCAATGAGATGCTACCGTGGGATGGAAATAAGGGCACTAAGATATTTTAAAAATTTAAAGTAATCTTTCCACAAGAGCTTGCCCTGTGTTAGTAAAATTTTGCATATTGCATTTTAGAGAAAACAAATAAAATTGGAGAAGATTTTAAAAAGTAGCAACCTCACATATCTTTGTGTCAGAGGAATTTTATCCATCCCTGGAGAGTCCTCAACTTTACCCTCTTTGCTCAGATGATTTATTCCCCAATTGGTGTCATTTACAACATTACATAAAACCGAGCTGCAGATATACCCCTATTCAACAGGAGCCACTGTGAGACTTGGTTCACCTGTCAAGTACGCACACCTAAAATTCAAGTTATATAAACTAGTAAGTTTCTTTCTATGACAATGCAATAAGTTTGACATGTCATACGCTGAGTCTACTAAAAAATGACATTGATGTTTGTAGAATTCTCTCATTACAACAGAGATTCACAAAATTGGCCCACCGTCTTCAGCAGAGCAGCTTGGGAGCAAATCCCTTTCCATCAACTGACTGACACTTGACATTTATTTAGGACTATGGGGCAGACATGCATCAGTGAATAGAAGTCCATTGGACACCTTAGAATTTGTGCTGAAAGCTAATACTCGTAAAGAACATTAGAGCCTCTTACATATAGTACTTCTTGTTTTCAATTTGTTTTAGTCTGGTTTGGGGTTGTTGTTGCGATATTCAATTTGAGCAGCGAATGATCTTGTAGGTAAGAGCTTAATGGTTGAGTTGATTTGATATGATTGTGGGAAGCAGGTGTTGACTACTTTCGGCTCTTTCCCATATAGCCAGAGGTTTCTTTGGATTCTGTAATGGTCTAAAATTTTCTTCCATGGATAAAATTAGCTGGGTAGCAGGGGCATCAGTAATGCAAGTAGAAAATTTATTCATCCATCCATCCATCCATCCATCCATCCATCTATCCATCCACCATCCATCCATCCATCCACTCATTGCCAGTAATCTGAAGAAAAAATATCTTCTGGGTTTTGTTCGACAGTAGAAACAACACGTTTCCACCTGTATATCTCTAGTACCTCACTTTCTCTCCTCCTACTCAGCCAAGAAGAAAGTAACATTTTTCCTTCCAAGAGGGAAACACAAGCACCCATGGGCAGATCTATCCATGGGACCACATAATTGTTTTATTAGGCTCAGGAGTAGGTCTAGAAAACTAGCTGGATCAGAGTTTCAAATTGTTTCAGTTCTTGGATCATAGTTGGTACATGGAGTGAGTAGATGAATAGATAAATAAGCATTTTTATTTATCTTCAGTAAATCAGCTACTGTGCTTGCACTTTTCTTTCCCCATGAGAACCTTGATATTATTTTCTTTATTTTATGATAAGGGTGTTGCATTCCAGAGAAACTATAAATTGCCCAAGATTATATAATAATAGAACTTAGGTACTCATATGGTCTCGTTTACCCCTTCCTTCCTTCCTTCCTTCCTTCCTTCCTTCCTTCCTTCCTTCCTTCCTTCCTTCCTTCCTTCCTTCCTTCCTTCCTTCCTTCCTTCCTCTTTCTCATCCTCTCTCCCTTCCTTCCAAGTAATAATTAAGTTCTATTATACAGCAGATACTCTTAATTGCTTGAATAAAAAGATAATTAAGACATATATCTTTCCCTTTAGGAAATTAGAGTCTACTGCTAAAGAGAAGCATTATTGTAGTTTATCAAGTGCTATTGTAGAAATGTGTCGATATTACCCTGGGAGTCCAGAGGCATGGGTATTTAATTGTTTCATCTGTGCTAAGAGTCAGGAAGCATTTTATAGAAAGACTGACATTTGTGTTGAATCTTGAAAGATGAGTTACTGCTTATAAATTAAAGATAAACAAGAAGGTAGGATTAAGAGGGAAGTTTTGGGAAGGGAACTTAATGTTAGAAAAAGGACAGAGGCTTGAAACATGGTTTATTATGGAAATCGTTACTGATTTCACATGGCTAGAGATTAGGATGGGGAGGTGGGCAAAGTATAACCAAGGGAGCCTCTTGGGGCCATGTTATGAATTTAGCTTTCAGTGTTTCTAAAACTTAAATAATGTATGTTCCACTTTTAAAAGAAAAAATAAAATTCCCCATTATTTTGGTTATTCTTTATTTTGTTGTGAACATTTCCTGGGGCTGAGAGACTGAAGGAAGAGTCCAGCAACTACAGAATTCCATCGAGTTTATTGAGGGAGTTTACAGACAAAAGCAGCATTTGGATGGCAGCAAGACGATGGATCTCTGCGCTCAAAAGGGGTTGGGGTTTGTTATGTATTTAGCCAATGGGCTAACACAGGCGGCATGTGCTGTTTAGAGCTGTATACCCCAAAGCAGTAAACAACTTAATGAACCCACTTATCTATGCAAGAACATTCCTTTCAGGTGATATGGGTCTATTTCTACAGGACTGAACTAGTGGTCAGCTTGCTTTGTAAAATGACATAGGTCACATTATGTACCGGGAAACATTTCACCTTACAATTTCCTCCCCACCCTACTCTAGTCTCTGCCCTTCTTTGTCATGCTGTGGAGCCCAGAAGGCTTCTGCTATGGATTGCATCAACCAGGCTCCCTTGCCCTCTGGCTTCCAGGTGATTGGGCTAAGAGAAGGCGCTGAGATGATCAGAGGGTGATAGGAAGAGAGAATAGGTCAAGCCATGTCAGCCCTCAATGTTGCCTGAAATATTTTTATTATAACATAGCTTTAAATGTACAAACATAATAAGGAATGCAGTTCCTATAGCTCTAGTAAAACTAAAAATAAATCAAAAGAAAAGTATAACTAAATACTAAAAGCCAACAAAATAAAAATTAACAGCACAGTGTAATATGGGGCACCAGGTCGTTTGTCTAAATTCTGTGTGGGTTGCCGAATGCCACAGTGCAGGCTTTTTTGTGTTTGTCATGCTTCTATTACCATGTGCAGTGCGATGACTCAATTCTCCCATTATATCTCTCTGTTTAAGCTACTGGGAAATCTTCATTCATACAATGAACACTGAGGTCATTTGACCTTCACTTTGAAAAAAAGCATAATTTATGTATTTTGTTGGCCTCTGTTCTTGTCTCGTTAACTTCCAGTATTAGAGAAGTACAGCTTGTCACCATTACTATTGTAAACACAAACATAAGCACAAGCACTTTAATTGCTTGGCAGTACAAGGTGAGCATTCTGATGACTCAGAATATGCTCGTGTTAATTTTTTTATTATCAGGAATAAAAACATACATTAAACAATATCCCTAATATTACTGATTTATGTCTGAAGACCCCCAGGTGTCAAGTACCTAGGATCCAATGTGGAGCCACTAAAGATCAATAAGCAGGGGCCTACAGAATTAGATTTGCATAGGATGTGTCTGTGTGTGTTGGAGTGGGGGCGGTGGGAACTGGAAGCAGGGGAATGAGATAGAAAAGCACCCAGCTCAGTGCATCTCAGCTATAATTCTAAAATGTGATTGAGGGAAAACAATAAGATTTAATCCTCTCTCCCCACCGCCCCACCCTGAATTAATCAGGACACCCCCTTATCTCCCTCCTGAGTCAGAAGGAATACTGCAAATTAGGAAAGGAGGAACTCCAGGACTGACAACTGGGCAACACTGCAGAATAAGTAAGACTTAATCTTTTAATAATGGGAAATTACAGACCAAAAGATAATAATATGAGAGAGAGAGAGAGAGAGAGAGAGAAAGAGAGAATTAGAGAGGGAGAGAGAGTCATTAACAAGGCAGTAGGAAAAACACTCCACAGGGATTAGAAAGCTGCTCCTTTGAGGATTCAATTCTCTTATCTATAAAATGGGGGAAGGGATTTGAACTAGAGGATCTTTAAGGTGTAGCTATAGCGCTATCACCCAAGTTTCAGTTAAAAAAAAAAAAAAAGGTGAGGCAGGTTTTGTGTGTGAACAGATGTGCATATGAAGAGGTTCTCTCTAAATTAACCTTTGAATTGGTTCCCAAACAAATTAGAGCTACATTTCAGTATTCTTTACTGGCTGTGTTGCAGCTCACCTTTCCTTGGCTGCACAGCAAAAGCACTTTAAAAGGAGGTGAGGGGTTCAAGTTGGGAGAGGAGATCAGAACATGCACTGAGTCCTGAAACAGATTTATAAGCAGCAAAGCCTCCTCAGCATCCCCTTCCTGGGGTGGCCCATGAGGAAACATGCTCTAGGTGAAGCCCCATGTTCTTAGTTGACCACTGTTGGGGTGACCATGTTGGAAAAGGAAACTCATTGCCTTTCTTTCCATTTCTGGAAAGGAGAGAACATTTGCTGCTTTTCTCTGTACCACAGAAATGTGGGAGCAATCACTTTCAGTCCCTTTGTCCAATCCCCTCCTACTCACAGGAGAAATAGCCAAGCTAGACATCTTGGGCTGGAGGACTGTGTGGTCATCTTTGTAAGTGGGTGGAGTCGCACACCTAGAAGGTAGGGATCAGTCCAGCAGCATCCTTCTCTCTGATTGTGGTCTTCCAGGCTTAGGTGCAATATTGGCTTTCATTGATTCTCTCTTCAAGGGAGGCACACCTGGACAAGGTATAGATGTAGGGTGGGAAGTAGGATCCTGCATTTTGACCTCATCAAAAAAGAAAAAGCTGTATTGTACAATGGAGTTTATCAAAAGCCCAGCATTATGGGGGCTAAAG
>NW_011888911.1:1171677-1174192 GCF_000151845.1 Pteropus vampyrus | reverse complement strand
CATCCCCTTCCTGGGGTGGCCCATGAGGAAACATGCTCTAGGTGAAGCCCCATGTTCTTAGTTGACCACTGTTGGGGTGACCATGTTGGAAAAGGAAACTCATTGCCTTTCTTTCCATTTCTGGAAAGGAGAGAACACTTGCTGCTTTTCTCTGTACCACAGAAATGTGGGAGCAATCACTTTCAGTCCCTTTGTCCAATCCCCTCCTACTCACAGGAGAAATAGCCAAGCTAGACATCTTGGGCTGGAGGACTGTGTGGTCATCTTTGTAAGTGGGTGGAGTCGCACACCTAGAAGGTAGGGATCAGTCCAGCAGCATCCTTCTCTCTGATTGTGGTCTTCCAGGCTTAGGTGCAATATTGGCTTTCATTGATTCTCTCTTCAAGGGAGGCACACCTGGACAAGGTATAGATGTAGGGTGGGAAGTAGGATCCTGCATTTTGACCTCATCAAAAAAGAAAAAGCTGTATTGTACAATGGAGTTTATCAAAAGCCCAGCATTATGGGGGCTAAAGGGTAGTTTCCCAGATTAATAGGGGGGTGGCTATTTGGTTCTCAGGTTGCTGGACATTCGAGTATGTCTCCATTAGTCACGTCTCTGGAGGGCACACGATGAGGGTTTAGGAGACTTCAAAGCCCTAACATGTGTCAGTGCCCCTAATCAATCCCCATCCAATTTACCATCCAGCACTGTTGCTGCCACACAGGACTGGGTACAACTCCAAACCCTCTATGCAGTGCCCTCTGTTCATAGTTTAAGCTCCTGTGTCTCAGCTATTGATGCTACTTTGTGCTAACAGGTGCTGCAGAGTACCTCACTAAGCAGAGCTTGGATTGGCTAAGCGTTGCTAATTGTCCGCTGTTACCTCTTCTGGGAAAAAAGAAATCTATTATTGTTGAGCCTGATCTGCTCCCAGATGGAGAGCTAGCAATTACTATTCACTGGGTGGCCCTAAGCTTTTTCTTTGCTTTTAAGGGCAGAAGCAACTGATTGAAGTGTTAAGCTCATTAAATCTACCCCATGTGGTATAGGCATGTCATGGGTCTTTTTCTACCTGCTTTTGGGGGCAAACATCTCCCCACTCTAGTACTCAGGTAGGATTAACTAGCTCCACGGTGTTTTCCTGGACTCTTGCACATCCTGACTAGTGTTGCTGACAAAGGCTGTGCAGTCAGTGTCCCAGCCACACTATGGTGCCCTGTGCCTGCCAGGAGGAGGGGATTAACTTGCGCTTTTCCAAATTGCCAAATCCTCCTGAGGGGCCAGTGAGTCAGGTGGTGAATTCTGTTTTCCACATTTAAAAATAGTTTCCTTTTAACCCAACCTGCCTTACATATATGCAGATAAATCCAGATAATTTTATAATGTCTCCCCGCACCACCTGCCAGGAGCAGAATCCTCTTAGTTACATTCATCCATGTGTTGAACCCTGACTGTTCAGAACATTAATCTCCAGGGTCTTCGGATAGCCTCTATTCAGGTTATTTTTTTTCCTAAACTTTCTTCCACTCCTATCTCAGAAATAATTATTGTTACAGTGATAAATATGGTCCCTTTATTTAATTTTCCTGTGTGAAAAGACATCTGTATATCTGTCTATTTATCATCTGTCTATTTGTTGATCGATCTATTATCTATCTATCTATCTATCTATCTATCTATCTATCTATCTATCTATCATCATCTATTATACCTATGCACACACACAAAACCAAAACTAAGAACAGCTATCCAGATTTCAAAGCTTGTAGTTTATCATTTTAGGATTCTAGGCCTCTGGAAAGTAAGGGCCAGAATTATCTCCAACTATTTGTCTAGAAAATATCGGCCCTCCTCTCACATGAAAGTTGGTAAAATTGAGAACCAATGATAAAATCTACCTGTGCACTCTGCCCTCCCTATGTGCCAGGTGCTGTGCTGGTCACTGAGTCTCACTCTTTTTGCTTCTCATGACTCCAAAACAGAGTTATTGTTGTTATTTTTATTGTGTAGAGGGAACAAAAGGCTCAGAGCAATTTGCCTGAGGTCAGAGAGTTGAGAAGTGGTTGGGCAAAGTTCAGTCCTAGAGGTCAGACTCCAGGGTCATGCTCTCCAATACAGATGTTCACTGCATCCTGATGTGTTAGCAATTCCTTGAGAGGAACCTACTTTGTATTGTATTTTATTTCTTATTTTTAGAGCAGGAAGCTGAGTCTCTCATTTTTGGTCACTTTAAGCTTAATGATTGAGCCTAGAACTAAAATTTACCTATGAGAAATAGTTTTTCAAGCATTAGGAGAAAAACAAAACAAAAGTAAAGAAAGCCCTCAAATATGTTTGGCCAAAGAGCATTTACTTGAACCTAGATCACAAAAATCCTATTTTTTTTCTTTTACAGATGTAACTGTCACATATGTTCATTATGAATTCATAATGAGAGCCCAGAACAGATGGTGCACACTTAAAATGACATACACTGCAAGTAATGCTTGCCTGTAAGGGGGCTGCTGCTGCCCTCAAAGGCAGTGGGGGTGG
>NW_011888911.1:1144791-1171187 GCF_000151845.1 Pteropus vampyrus | reverse complement strand
GTTTTCCTGGACTCTTGCACATCCTGACTAGTGTTGCTGACAAAGGCTGTGCAGTCAGTGTCCCAGCCACACTATGGTGCCCTGTGCCTGCCAGGAGGAGGGGATTAACTTGCGCTTTTCCAAATTGCCAAATCCTCCTGAGGGGCCAGTGAGTCAGGTGGTGAATTCTGTTTTCCACATTTAAAAATAGTTTCCTTTTAACCCAACCTGCCTTACATATATGCAGATAAATCCAGATAATTTTATAATGTCTCCCCGCACCACCTGCCAGGAGCAGAATCCTCTTAGTTACATTCATCCATGTGTTGAACCCTGACTGTTCAGAACATTAATCTCCAGGGTCTTCGGATAGCCTCTATTCAGGTTATTTTTTTTCCTAAACTTTCTTCCACTCCTATCTCAGAAATAATTATTGTTACAGTGATAAATATGGTCCCTTTATTTAATTTTCCTGTGTGAAAAGACATCTGTATATCTGTCTATTTATCATCTGTCTATTTGTTGATCGATCTATTATCTATCTATCTATCTATCTATCTATCTATCTATCTATCTATCTATCATCATCTATTATACCTATGCACACACACAAAACCAAAACTAAGAACAGCTATCCAGATTTCAAAGCTTGTAGTTTATCATTTTAGGATTCTAGGCCTCTGGAAAGTAAGGGCCAGAATTATCTCCAACTATTTGTCTAGAAAATATCGGCCCTCCTCTCACATGAAAGTTGGTAAAATTGAGAACCAATGATAAAATCTACCTGTGCACTCTGCCCTCCCTATGTGCCAGGTGCTGTGCTGGTCACTGAGTCTCACTCTTTTTGCTTCTCATGACTCCAAAACAGAGTTATTGTTGTTATTTTTATTGTGTAGAGGGAACAAAAGGCTCAGAGCAATTTGCCTGAGGTCAGAGAGTTGAGAAGTGGTTGGGCAAAGTTCAGTCCTAGAGGTCAGACTCCAGGGTCATGCTCTCCAATACAGATGTTCACTGCATCCTGATGTGTTAGCAATTCCTTGAGAGGAACCTACTTTGTATTGTATTTTATTTCTTATTTTTAGAGCAGGAAGCTGAGTCTCTCATTTTTGGTCACTTTAAGCTTAATGATTGAGCCTAGAACTAAAATTTACCTATGAGAAATAGTTTTTCAAGCATTAGGAGAAAAACAAAACAAAAGTAAAGAAAGCCCTCAAATATGTTTGGCCAAAGAGCATTTACTTGAACCTAGATCACAAAAATCCTATTTTTTTTCTTTTACAGATGTAACTGTCACATATGTTCATTATGAATTCATAATGAGAGCCCAGAACAGATGGTGCACACTTAAAATGACATACACTGCAAGTAATGCTTGCCTGTAAGGGGGCTGCTGCTGCCCTCAAAGGCAGTGGGGGTGGTGGTGGGCTGTGGAAGGCACGCAGAGACCCTGTGGTAGCCTGGCTTGCCCAGGGACTGGGCTGGAGTTTGCTGGGCACAGAGCCATGTTTAACTGACTCTTAGAGCAGGCTTTGGAGCTGGTCCCTGTACCTGTCACAGCCTTCTTGGCATCTAAGAATACCACAGCAGCCAGAGAGGGCTAGGAGCCCGAGAATTTATTTAGTCAGAATTAGCTCAGGCAGAGTCATGGAGGAGAGAAGCAGGACCTGTGCCCAGTGTCGGAGACCCTCTCACTAGTGAGACTTCATCTGGCTCTGTGGACTTGGCCCAGCTCCTCCTTTCAAACCATCTCTTCTCCCAGTGAGAACATTCTGTTCTTTCTCTTATGCCCAGGGTAGGGAAGAGGGCAGGGCACTAATATCAGTGATCTGATGTACCAGATCATAATAATATTATGGAGTGAAGTGTCACATGTTGTCACATGTGTTATGCCACTTCATCCATGCAAGTTTTAAATCATGTATAATTATATCCATTTCGAATCTCATTCTAAGTGGGAGACACAAGATTTGAAATGAGGTCCATTGGATTGCAAAGCCCATGAATTGTCTAATATAGTCTATTGCTAGTGTTAAATTTTGTTAAAGATTAAATTTGTAATCTTTTTCTTTGAGAATTTTAATGACTTTTTTCAGGAGATTCTTAACAATGAAAACTGAGATTAGACAGGTGACTATCAAATGGTAGAACCTCAGTTTTGAGGAGTGAGAATTCCTCTGGTTGGAGACTATCCAGATAATAATCCTCAAATCACATCACAAACTCTGTACTTACACGTCAGGATGAGCTTATGCTTGTTCTTCCACACCCGCCTTCTCTCCTCCAGACTACCTTGAAATGTCCATAATACGGACTGTGAGGTCTAGAGAAAACTTGCAGAAAAGTCCTGGTCACCTATGGGAAAATTAAAAAGAATTATGATTCTATGTTCTCATCCGACTATTTAGGTGGGATATGTGCAGGCTGGTTAAACAAAAGCAAAATCTAGGGAGTGACCTGTAACTGTGAGGCCACATACTTGGGCTTCCTTTAAAACTGAAAGTCCTTTTACAGGTGGGATTTTTTTTTAAATCAGATAAATAGATAACTATCGTCTCTCCTATATGTCAGTACCGAGTACTACTGAAGGAAGAAAGGGAAGCAGTAAATTGTGTGTTGGCCACAAAGGTTGTACTCATTGATTATAAGCATAAATTGTAGAACTTTCACTTATGTGCAATGTGCCTCGCAAACTTCAAATTATGAGGCTCTTTCACACCACTGAGAAGGAAATAAACCTTTGGTTCCTGTTATTTTCATAGGCTGTTGGAAGAGTTTGTAACAACATAAACTTTCCTGGAAAGAGGCAGCCATATCTCATCTCATGGCCACCTCAGACAAGGCACCACCACTTGAGCGCAGCTCTTTATCTGCAAAATGAACGTGGTGAAATCTGTTCTTCTTACTTCAGAGACATGCCATAAGAACAAATGAGAGAACGTGGTCAAAAACCTTTTGTAAATTTTAAAATGCTTTACAAGTGTCTGCAGTTTCTAGAATATCACGTGAATAGAGTTTTGCAACATTAGCATTAATATAGTGGGCCAAATAATTCTGTTTGGTGGAAGAGGGCTGTCTTGTGCATTATAAGATTTTGAACAGCATCCCTGTCCTCAACCCACTAGATGCCAGTAGCATGCTTCCCCTGTGGCATCTTCCTCTGCCCAGTCATGACAATCAAAAGTGTCTCCAGACACTGCCAAATGTTCCCTGGGGAGCAATACCTCTCCCACTGACTGTGTGACCTTGGATGTTACTTAAAATCCTGAACCTTGGTCTCCTCGTCTGTGGACTGAGTCTAATAATAATCCCATCGACCACATAGATATTATTTAATCCTCATTGTGGAGACTAAATGAGTTAATGCGCATATAAGCAGAATCAATGCTACACATGGTATATGATCAGTGATTATTTGCTATTATTTGAAGAGCATGAGCTTAATGCTCCTTTTGAATGAGAAGATGATCCTGCTTAGCCACCATCCATAGAATATGTACCTAAGTGTCTAGTTAAGCAATGGTGATGGATTTTCTCCAAAGAACCCAGAAACGGGCATTGGCATGTGGCTTGCCTGAGTCGAGCTATCTTTTTTTGAACACAGTACTCTGGCCTCCCTTCCTTGTCTTTATCCTTTTGCTGAAAGCATCATCTATTCCAGCTCTCTCCAGTATCCTGCTAGGGCTTTGTTGCTATCTCCTCCTCCAGATCTGCTTCTAGGACAGGATCTGATCAAGTCTTTCATGTCAGAGCAGGCATATCTATAAAGCTCAATATGTACTCTTCACAGGTGCATTTGAAATTTTTAAAAGGATTTTAAGTCAAAGAATTTACTTCAGGCATTCACAGGCCAGCGAGCTATGTATTTAATTAGCAAAGTTGCCTTGGAGATCTTTCCGTGTGCTCTACTCATCACGTTGGTCCTGAGTGCATTCTGTGGTGAGGAAAAGAGGCCTGCTCCATGGCGCACCTATGAAGTGAGCTTGATACTGTAGTATTGGTGTTACTGAAGTTAGGCCGGGGGAAAGCACTGTTGTTGTTAATTAAACTTAGAGAGCCAATAAATTACCCTTCTACTCTCCCAAGTTTTCACCATTTAAAAAATAGATACAGAGATCAGAGATGAAGTTCCAAATGTTATCTGTTTGGAGATGAAACAGTTTGGACACTGTATCTTTAGAATTACTGTCAAAGGCACTTGCTAAAACTTCACCCCAGAACCAGGCAGACTTAATCTCCTTCACCCCTAGTCTTTGCCCCAGCTGCCCCAATCGGGGCATGAAAGAGAGCAGATCCAGTGAGGGAAGGGCGGACGTTCTGATGTATTTCTCTAGTGTAAGACCCTCCACATAGAAACGTGAGTCAGGGAAGCAGATATTGCCTCAGCATTGCAGCCTGTCCTAGTGACCTTGGCCTCTAACCCTATGTTGTAGTCTATGTAATGTGAGTGTTGACTATCTACTAGCATTTTCCAAATATGCTCCTATGTATAATTGTCCTGTTAGAAAAATAACTAAGATTAGGGGTGGAAATACTAAATACTATGGTGAAATAAGTTTGGGGAAATCTGTGTTTTCTTTTTGCTGGACTTCTCAGAGCCATTAGTGTATAGATAGGCACTGTAAATTTTCAAGCAATTGGTTCATCTGGCAGACTGCCCCACACTAATGTACTTCCCCTGCTCCAGCCTGGGGGCATCAAACATACCTTGATAAACGCTGTCTTAAGGATGAGGAGATTTTTCTTATTTTTTAAATTAGCAAACCAAAGAGGATTGGAACTCTACTAATGGAAAGAAAGTCATGTAAAATTAGCTAAATTTCCTTCTTTAGCATGAGAGAAAGACTAAGACTAGTAGCTTTTGGTGCAGTAATCTGTTATATCAAAAGGATATTTGTATAGGCATATGCAATGTGGAAAGTTGCTTATAGTTTTGAACCAAAAATACATACAGGTGCTCCTTGACTTAGAATGGAGTTATATCCCATTAAACCCATCATAAGATGAAAATATCACCACGTCAAAAATGCATTTAATTTATCTTACATACTGAACATCATAGCTTAAGCCTAGCCTACCTTAAATGTGCTCAGAACACTTTTATTAGCCTACAGTAGGGCAAAATCATCTCACTGCCACTGCCCAGAATTACAACAGAGTATGGTATAGCATCTTGCCAGACCCAGAAAAGGTCGAAATTCAAAATTTGAAGTGTGATTTATACTGAGTACATAGCGCTTTCTCACCATTGTAAAGTCGAAAAGTCGTACGTTAAACCATCAGGGAAAGTTTGTATAGTGTATACATGTACACACACACACACACACACACACACACACACACACACACATGCACAGTTTTCTGATGATAAATTGTGATTTTTATTCTCTGCTAGCTTTTCGTTTTACCTGAAGTCCCATGTGAATTTCATTTTTCTCTCCTGTGACTTGGGACATTTTTACTAATTTGATGAAGCACCATATGATTTTAGTATAAAAGCAGATCCACCAAGTAGTTTACCTCCTTTCGTGTTAAACAGCTTTTTTTTTTTTGCAAAGACTTGCACTTTATGATGTGCTGTCTAATGGCAGAACCCAAGCCCATCATCACCTGATGATAAACTCTAATGGAAAGTTAAGATAACTGACTCTGGGCCAGTGCCTGGAACTTACTCGGAGAGGCTCAGGGGCTGGCTAGGAGGGAATTTAACCCTGGTGAATTCTCCAAGAGCCCTGAGGTCATCATAGCCTCTTTGCGACAATTGCCTCAAGTCAGAGACCAGAGCCCTTCATAACTGATTTTTCTCCAGTTGCAAAACTTCCTGTTCATGCATTAAGTTTTCCCCCATAAAACTTGTGTGTCTTCTTAGCTATAAATGGAAGAGATTGGGAGAGGTGATAATCTAGAAAAAGGTGACTACATGTCTTGGTTGTCCTTCCAAGCATCATTTAAATGTTTCTTCTTATTATAGTGCTTGTATTTGAAGGCAGTGTCACACTTCAGTAGCAACGTAGTTACAGTTGTGATGGCACTTCCATTATAAATCCCTGTTTTCAGGTGCTCATGACAGCCTTGGGGGAAAATCACTCTTTGGGCTGAAATTTCTCATATCCGTTCTCACCTCCGAGGTGAAAATCTTGTTTTAAAGTCTGGCAGAAAGCTCTGATCTGTGATGGGCAAAGCCTCTCAAATGACCCATGGAAGTATGGATGGAGGAAATGGGGGTGAAGGTTAGGGAATAGAAATTTTGTGAGATTGAGATTTGGGACATTCAGGGTCCTTTCTGTGTAATATTTGGGAGTTGGGACCCCTTGATCACTTTGCAGATTCTGTCTTGGACTGATGAGGTCATTTTGCCAGTTGCCTTATTTCTCTCGTTCCTGGGTGTTGAAGAAAGTTTGTTAATTCTGGAAGTAGGCGAGTGAAGTAATCTGCAGGAAAAACTTGGATTTGACTGCATGCATCTAGGAGCCCTATGTCAAAATAGACATGAGTCTATAGGCTGTGGTTTGACCTCACGATCCCTCACCTCTCCATGCTATTGTTCATTCAGCTTTCTCAGCCTAGAATTCCTTTACTGTCCTATTCTACCAGAGCCCTAAGCTTTCTAGAAAATCCAACTCATATACCATCTTCTCTGTGTAGCCCTCTATCCATCTTCTCAGTCAAAACCTTCTACTCTGTATCCTTACAGCATGTTATTTGTGCCATTGATGTAGCACTCATTTTACTCTACCTTTATTCTGCTTATTCATGTCTTGTGCTTATGCCCCACCCTTCCATTAGCTTGCAAGCTTCCTGAGGGTAAAGGCTCTGGCACTTTTGTGATCATCGCAATACTGTGTGCGAAGCGGGCACTCAATAGATGTTGTTAGGTCACTTCATTTCATTATCACCATTGATTAAACATAAGCCATATGCCTACCTGATAGCACAATTTGAGATTTTGAATGAGAAAAACCTAAATGGATGTGATTCTTGCTCTTTGCAAACATGTGACTCAGAATGTGTAGGAAGGAGGCAGAAAAATGGAAGAAAAATCTCTAAAAAATAAGCTAGCAGACCAATATGGGACCTGACAGTAGAGGTTCAGCATTAGATTTGTCATAGGCAAGGCCTTTGTTTGTGGAAGGGGTGGAATGGACTTGTGTTTGGGGAAATAATCTGTGAGGTCAGTTCTGGATCTCTCTGCTTTGCTAAAGTCGAGGAAAGCTTTTCTAGAAAACTATTAGTAGAGATTAATCTAAACCATTTTCTATGGTGGTTTTCAAATTCTTGAAATAAATCAACTTGCTGTTAAACCTATGGCAAAAGTTATTCTTTTTAGCAACAATATACCTCAGGAGGGCTCATTTTCTTCTTTAAAATGGGCCTACACTGTGCCCTCATCCACGTAAGATTATTGAAAAGTAATGATAACTCTAAATACAAAGATCATCTAAAAGTGAGGTTTAAAATACCTTCTCTCTCCTGTTTTCAGCATGTCTATTATTAATGCCTCCTCACTCATTGATTATGGCTGTTCCCTGTCTCTTGTTGTGTCTCTGTTGTATTGAATTTGAGGTTTGTTCTGCTGAGGAGACCCTGACAGGGAGGATGTGGAAAAATGATCAGAGCCAGCACCTGCTCCTTAATTCTGTCTGCTGCGTTAGTCTCTAGAATGACACCAGCAGCCAGCACACAGATAAGCCATTGTAAGTTCCCGTCTCTGTGCAATTGTTGCATTTGTTACCCTATGACTGAACAAGCTATCTCTTAGGATAGAGTGCCCCTCCGGTCAATATTCAAATGGATTTGGATGTTGGAAGATCTTCTCAGCTTCTGTGATTAAATCCAACTCCGGATTTAAAAGCAGGCATTCTGCACTTTGGAATAATTAACTAAAGCTTATCCCACTTTATCCCAAATCCCTGTTGACCTATTTTTAGGTGTAATATTTCAAAAGTTGTGATCCAAAGGTGGAAACAGAATCAGTCAGAAGCATCTTGGACCCCTTTCATTGCTTGCTTCCCACGCACTCCCCACCCTCATATTTCCACTTTTAATGCCTAACTGTCCCACCTGGAAGTTAAACTGAGTTCAATGCTCTCTTTTTAGAAAGCCGGCCAGATGCAAGCTTGGCAGTAGGACTCTAGTATAGAAAGCACTGAGACTGGGGAAACAGAGAGGTTCACCTTGAAAGCACTGAAATGCTCCTATTCACATGACCTTGAAAATATTAGGTGTACACACTCTAGGCAGTATGAGAAAAATGTCCCATTCTCCAATGTTGCTATTACAATGCTGAAAGCTCTCTCTCTCTCTTTCTCTCACGTGTGCGCGCGCGCGCGCGCGCGCACACACACACACACACACACACACACACATTTACCTGTACAAGCACAGAGTCAAGGGAGGACAAAGAAAAGAAGTAACAGGAATTTGGCAAGACTGTCTGAACACTTAGATAAAACAATGTCCTACTACTGTGCTCTCATTCTATCCTTAACTCCAGAAAGAAAAATTAAAAAAAAAAAAAGATCTTATTAATTAAACAGTTCCAAAATTGTGTGATATGTCATTTAAAGGGGCATGGAGTTATTCTTTACACACAAAAAAGTTTACCATTATATAGCAAGCACACCTTCTGTCCCTTCTTTTCCACTTTTTTGACCTCTGCTGTTATCTCTAGATTTATCAGCAATAGTAGATGGCTTTTCACATCAGTAAGCACCATCCAAAATATAACAATCAGAAAGAATCAGAGAAAATAAATCAATGTCCACAAACAACCAACCAATTTTGGCAAGTACTTTTTATTCATAAAAGCTATAGTTCACTGGAGACTCTCTTGTCTTGCATCCACAATGCCCTTGATTTAGATGCCAGCATGGTGAGCGCCAGGTGGCAGCCAAGATGGGAAAACAAGCATTGTTCCATTCGGTTGCTTTGTTCCTCTAATGCCTCTGGTCTCCCTCTTTTTAATCTCAGAGGCACACTTTATTCTAGCAATTCTATAGGATTATTATCCTAACCAATTGAAGATAGAAATTAAAGGTAAGCTGACCATTTTGGCTGGGAGGAGTAAGGGAGTGGGGGTTGGACAAAGGAGGACTCCTGTCCAGTCAATAGGCTCATTGCTCAGAGAATTTTCGGTGCCTTCTGATCATGTGTATCATTCCTCCTCAGAGATCATAATCATGCCCCAGCAGAAACCATCTTAGCAGGAAGGCTTCCATATTTCAGCTTCATATTCCGTTTAGGATTAATTGCATTTTTCCCCCCAAAGGGACTCTGTGTTTCCTAGCTGACGCTATAGATATTTTGTCTCAGATCCTCTATTATTTTCCAGCTTACATTTACATTCATAAGGGTTTCTCTTCCTCGCTTTCTGAAAGCCTGTTTATGTCCGAGGTTCAAGAAGTAGGCTAAATGCTTTGTTTTCCAGTTAGGGACATGAGAAAAGTGAAGAGGAGAAAGAGAGCTGTAGCTGTGGATGGGAAAAGAGGATACAATAAAAGCATTCTTTTACCAGTAAACAAAGCTCCTAGGCCTGAAAACCAGAGTAAATAAACCCACTGACAATAATTAATTAACAATAATAGTTTGCACTCAGAGCTCAGCTTTCATCAGGCAACCTCAGAGCATTTCACAAACCACACTTAATTAAGGCTCCTGGCCCCCTGTCAAAAGTACACAGGTATTAATAGCACCCTTTCTCTAGCATGGAAACAAAGGTACGGTGAAGGTAGAATTCAGTGGCTTATCCAACGGCTAGTTACTCTGAAATTGCTGCACAGTGGGGAAGAAAGGAGCTTTCAGTCAGGTTACCAGGATCCATGTTTGTCTCACTTGAAGTTGGTGGGCGGTGACCTAGGTGGGTGATCAGTGTGTACTGTTGTAATTTGTTGCCGACCTGACACAAACCTGCTGTGAGTGTTGTTCACTCGTTTCCTTCTCACCTAGGCTGGCTAGCCAGTTTGCATCCTCTTATCTGATCAGAGCGTGGACAATCTCGGCTTCCTGTTCTCAAAGTAAGATGGGAGGTGAACTCTCTTGCACAGACAGTATTTAATTTGTGCCAGCTTGATGAGGTGAGTCACCTTGCTCTTTACCTCTGTGTTCCTCTGGCTGTATATTCACTAGACTTACTTGCTGCTGGTGCCTTGTCATGGGGGTTGATGGAGAGGGACCTGCAAGGAACAGAGGGGAGATGCTTATGTCTGTCTGGGTGGCTCTGCCATCGGCTTTCCTGCTTATCCTCCTGTTGGCCCTCGGTTGGCAGCTGCTGCTGAGCTCCCTCCCGGGCCCCCCAGATGGAAGAAGGGAAGATTAGCTCTCTCTGCATCTCGTGCCAGGGCTATGTGGTAGATTAGGTTGGCAGGGAGACCCGCATAGCTTCATCTTCGGGAGCAGGAAGAGCTTTTTCAAGGTCACTTTGCAATAGACATATGTTTCTGAGTTGCTCTGGGAGGCTGCCTCCCAGGTCCACTCAGATCCTTTGTTCTGACCTATAAGAATGATTCCTAAACTGTTCTAGTCTTGACATTGTTTTTTATGTCAAACATTTTCAGCACACACTCCTTGCCAATTCCCCCATAATAAACTTCACGTTATTATTAATCCTTTTAATACTTATTTTGTAGGGAAATGAATAACGACAAATGGCTACTATAATTTTATTAATGATCTTACATAGATATACATTTATTTATAACAGTATAAATACACTGGAAAAGAAAATTAGTGTGGATTATTTGCAAAGCACTAACATTTTTAGGTAATAGACAACGCAATGTACACTCAAATTTGAAACCATTTGCAATAACTTTGTATCTTCAAGGGTCCTTGGCACATAGGTTGAAAACTTTAAATTTATAATATAAGGCTTATAAAAGTTGGGGTGACTAACATGTGCGAATCTCCAGAAATAAAGCTAATACACTCCTGGATGCTCCTTGGCAGAATTTCTAACAGCGAGAGTGCAATGGCCCTTTCTTTAAAAATCCACACAGGCTCATTTGGGAAAATGTCTTGAACTCTCAGGAAACACCTCTTCTGTAAGTTTTTTATTTATTTATTTTTATTTTTACCTCTCATAACTCTCGAATTTCTCTTGCGTGTTGTTTTTTTTCCCCCTGAGGATATCAAAATATTATGCTAAAAGTAACTACAATAAGGAATACAAAAGCAATGCAAAATAGGACCATGGTGGATCTACAGTGTATTGGAAGAAACTCCAAATATTTTTTTTTATTTGAATTGGAATTCTTCTTTCCACGCATTGTCAAGGACTAAGAGGCTAACAAAGAGGGCTTAAGGAGATTCAGAGAAATAGTTGAAAAGAGAACAGATTGTTGTGCAGACCAAGCATAGCTTGACACCACTAATGGTGAGCATTTATCGGGCTCCTACTACGTCCATGTATTTATGGAGATTCTATAATGAGGTTTACGAAGAATGTATGTATCACTGCTATTGTTACGCACAACAATTGTGAAGAGTAGTTATTTTTATTTCCATAGTTGAGAAAACACAAGCTCAAGGTCACAAAGCTGGTGAATGGCAAACTGGAATCAAATGCAGGTTCAACTCAAAGTTAGAAGGCTGGGCTGTGGCTCAGAGAGTCTGTTAGGAGGCTTACTTGTTCCTAAGAGTAATTTGAAAGCATAACTTGCCATAGTTGTGAGGGCTGTCAGTACCTGATGTCCCTCACTGTAGATGGCTGGCTGTCCTGTGTGCAGTGGGATGTGAACCCCCTTGAAGTTTTGCTACCCAAGAAAAGGAGCAATGACGTGTAGAGAATTTTCACAGAAATGATACTATGTGGTGGAATCAGAGATGCTAATTTGGGCTTTAAGGGAAAAATATGTGAACCCAGAGAGCCAAGAGTTTTGCACTAGATATATCAGTGTCCAGCTTTTCACAAGAGCTCAATTTCTCCAAACCTCAGTTTTCTTTTCTGCGAGTTAAGGATTCATTCAGTCACCAGATTATTTTTTGAATCTCAACTTTGCACTAGCCAGTGTTGGGTGACTTTTTTCTACCTTTTATGAACTCAATTTATGGTGGAAGAATAAAAAATGGTAATAATAATTCAGTGTAACAAGTAGAAAAATAGAGACTTTAAAAACCTACAGTGGATACATAGTGGAATCAAGAAAGGCTTCACAGAAGAGGTGACTTTTGAATCGGATCTTAAAGACTGACAAATTGATCAGATAGGGAATTTAATGCAATTTAACTGGGATGTGTGTTTATGTGTTTCTGTTAGATACTGATTACTGTGCTTGGCTTTGGGCATACCACCATGAATAAAACAAATATCCCCTCCCTAAGATGCTTAGTCTGATTAGGGAGAGAGATCAGTAAACATGGGACATTAACAAATGCAATGAGCATACACAGGAGCACCTGCAACTCAGTCTAGGGGAGAGGAAGAATTTCCAGCAGAGACAACAGATTGTATTCAGGTGATGATATATCAGTCATGGGTGAAAATGCAGATAGCAAGCCTGAAGAGTGATGTAAAGGAAGACAGTAAGGAGCCACATATGCCTAGTTAAAAGTGTGGATTTTAACATGAGGCAATGGAGAACTTTAATCAGTGGAACAGAGCAAATGGGAGCTTTTAGAGGAGGGAGGAAAAGGGATTTCCTCTGAAACTGGAAATAATCGCCTGGAGAAGAGAGTCCAGGTAGCATAGGACATCTATATAGAAATCTCTTGCAATAGTTAAATCCCCAGGAAAGGGAACATTTGGGGGTTATACTGATATGAATTAGCTATTGAGAAGATTGAAGGGAAAACCAGAGAGCTATGACGAGGATCAGGAATGAGTAAGACTCTGAGGTTGAAAGAGGATGGATGGTGGGCAAGGAAGCTTGTGTTGTAGAGCAGGATGGAGATGGAAGATGAATCATTAGATTGGCAATCAGGGACCACTGATAGACTCAGAAAGGACTAGTATCCTCCCTGTAAATTTAATGAGGCTGCTCTGTGGGGCTGATGAGACAACGCACATGAAAGCAACAGACTGTGAAATGCTAGACAAGTATCAAGTATGTATTCCCTGCCTGCATCTCTTCTCTTTCCTCTTTTCACTCTTTACAAACTCTCAGACACTGTTTTTAGCTGCCAATCTCTTCTTGAAAATGAGGCCACCTGTATTGCTTACTCACCCCCCCTTCTATGCTGTTGCTCTTCTTTTTCTTTGTTCATGCTGTTCCATCTCCCAGGAAAGCATTCCCAACCCTATCTTGTGCCTTATTAGCTCCTCTGTATCCTTTGGGACTCCTTTTGAACTTTTCTTCCAGCAAGCTTGCAAGATTATTAGCAATGGAAACTATTCGTTGGCCCCCTCCCACCACACAGCCAAGGCTGTGTGAAATCCTCTGGTCTTCCATAACCATATGCATCTCTGTATCATTACGTGTCCCTGTTTATCATCTATTATATTTTTACAAAATGTTCACTTAATGCCCATTATCTGTGCTCTCTTCATGAGCAGGAGTCATGTCTTATTCTCTTAGAATTTCCACCTTCTAGCTCAATGCCTGACCCTTAGTAGATCCTCGACAAATAACTGTCAAACATGAATAAATAAGATGCAGACACCCTGGTGTTGTTTTTCTTTTCTAGAAATCAGAGCACTCAGCCTCTGAATAACAGCCTTGGACCATTCACCTAAGAAGCGAGGCGGTTGGTGGGGAGCTGTGACCAGACCAGCGGACAGCACTAATTAAAACATCCAGCCTACGTGTGTGCAAATCCAGAAACAGCATGTCAGAGAAGATAACTTTTGATCCCATCTCATCCCCAGAGCTTTTCCTGAGCCCAGCTGTTTAGAAGCAATTTGCAGTGTGGCCACTCAGTACTGTAATTTCTGTTTGTTAAGTGTGGGTGGGCATGCAGGAGTGTGCAGCCAGGACAGTCAGGACAGGAGCTGGTGGCAAATCAAACTGCAGAGGCTTCAGGAATAAAAGCACAATGGAAACATTCCCAGAGACCTCACCAAGTTTGGGGTTAGAGAGCACCAAGCAGGGAAGAAAAATCTGATTGTCTTACTTCCCTTAGACTACCTGACTTCAACGTTCAAAGCAACGTCGAGCCACAAACACAGATTCATAGACACAACCGTTAGACAAATTATGTCAGCAGCTCTTGGCCTTCTGAAGCAGCTGCTTACTTCCTTCCAGGCACCTGGTTCAACTCAGAGCAAGTTTATTTGGCACAGAGAGTTGTCTTCTAAGAATCTGAAATGCTGTTCCGAGGAAGCATGGTGACTAAGATGAAGAGGGAAATCTGGGCACCCATCCCAGCTCTGTTACAAACTGGCTGTGTGACCCTGTGCAAATTGCTTGCTTTCTCTGAGCCTTTATTTACTTATATTTAAAATGAGAGATTTTGGACTAACAGATGTCTAGAGTTCTTTCTTATATTATGGGCCCTTCCAGATCAGGGACCCAAACCAAGTTCCTTCTGCCCAGTGCCATTCGTGCCAATGGAACAAGACAGAGTTTAGTTGAAACTTTATTCTCTGGTCAAAGAATGGAGAAGGCTAAGCTCATGCTCTAATAGCACCCTGTCCCTGACTGGGGCGAATCTTCTGTATTTATATGCCGTGGCAGCATAGAGTGATTAAATTCTTTAGGGCATCCATCGTTATTCTTCTGTTGCATTCGGCCGTTTTGCTCATGGTCCTTTTTGCTCACGTTGTCCCATCGCCATCTTGGGTTTTGCGCTCAGCATCTTGGTCTTCATGGCCAGGAATCTTTTTTCCATTCCTGTAAGCAAGCATAGCTCCTGACATAATTCAAGTATTGAGAAACATTAGGGTCTTTAAATGATAGCCCAGTGACACTTACATTATGGCTATAAAATGCTACTCTCTCGATGCTGTAGGAGAGGATCAGCTAAGGCCAAGTTCATGCAGAGAGAGTGAACTGACCCTGGCATATCCATAGATGCACCATCCCCTCAACTGTCCATTTGGACCACTCTCTTCAGACTCAGCCCTGGTTTTGTTCTGTCCACACACCCCCGGTATGTTGTTTATTTAGCTGAGTCTCTATTATCTTCCTTCTTTTGGTCTTTGAAGAATCACACTTTTTTGGCTTGGCTTTTAGCACTGCTGCTAGGCAGTTGTGAGCATTTAGTCAGGTGACTGTCTCATCCTGCCATGAAATATATACAGAAAAGAGAGAGAGAAAATGGAAATTCAGTCCGTTTATGCCAGTGCATCCTTGTGGAACTCATACGGCCCTCTGAAGCTGCACACAAATGAGCCAGGATTTTCATCCCAAGGGCCTCCTGGAAGTGCCTGAAATAACATTGGATCACAGTGTCAGACCTGGAGGAATTCACCTTTCCACATCGGGGTCTGCACTGCTGTCTTCAGGCTGGCTCAGTTGATGGGGACACGCAATCTTCTGTGTGTGCTGTTGGCCGAGGTGGCACTCCATTCTTTTTCCCTATGGAGGTGGGGGTAGGGGAGGGCTAGATTTTTCAGGGGGTTGATAAGAATTACAATCCTTTCTGCTCACCGAGGGACAGGCACTGAATTGGTAACTCACTAATCAGGGCCTTCATTTTACTCGTGTTTCTTTTCGCATTCTCAATTGCTATCATTCTAACATTTCAGCCTTCATTATCTGCATTCAAGAGAGTCAGCAGGGGATCAGTAAATAATGAGAATCCATGGATTTGATTTAATAGCCTCAATTCATTTAACGAATATTTGTTAAATGCCTACTATGTGCCAGTCCTGCTAGATGCCAGGAATACAAAAATGAATAAGCCATAAACTCTGGCACAAGGGATTTTGAATCTAGTAAGAGAGAGCATCAAAGAGAGAATTTGTAATCAGAGACATGGAGTCGTGGGGTGCTGTTGGAGCAGAGGAAGATAATGGCCAGCTCTTCTGGGGAAATTGAGCAAGCTTCTTATCGGAGGAATTTTTTAACATGAAGAGTGGGGAAGGCTGCTGAAGGGAGGAGAGAATGGCCCAGCAAAGCATGCACAGGTGTAAAAGACGGTGCTCGGATATGACAAGAAGCTCACTACGGCTGCAGGAGAGCGGGGAGAGGAGGCAGCTAACATTTTTGGTGAGGCCCTCTCCACACAATGGTTTACTCTGAGAGGTGATAGCAGTAAGGGAAAAGATGAGACCACTGAGATTATATGTGCCAGCGTTGTGCCAGGCATACATCACATTACCTCCTGTGACCCTCTCAGATGACCAGGGCTCAGTTTCTTTCCCATCACTCTTGTCATGCACTTTAGGACAAATTGCCAAACCAGACCGTGCTTTTAAAAATCTCAGTGACAGGGGCATAATAATATCTTCCTTGCAGAACTGGTAAAAAAGTTAAATGAAGAAACAGAGGGATTTCTGTATCTGTCAGTGTAGCAATTTCACAGACTGGTAAAAATGGGCCTAGTCAATGTGTGGGTTCTGACCAACCAACTCCTCTTCTTGGAGATCCGTTTGGGGGCAGTTGAGCAGACACAGAAGCTGAGGAGAGAAAAGAGTGTTCTTTCTTCAATACTCAAAAATTGCAGGTCTGTGAATAATGATCCTGTGGGTCCAGTATAAGAGATGCCATAGAATAGCGGTCCCCAGTATTTTTGGCACCAGGGACCGGTGCTCCTATGAGAATCTAATGCCCGATGATCTGAGGTGGAGCTGAGGCGGAGCTGAGGCAGTGATGCTAGCGCTGAGGAGCGGCTGCAAATACAGATGAAGCTTCACTGGCTAGCATGCCGCTCACCTCCTGCTGTGTGGCCCTGTTCCTAATATGCCACAGACCAGTATCAGTCTGTGGCCTGGGGGATGGGGACCCCTGCCATAGAAGACTGGAGTAGTGTGTGAGATTCCAGGTTTAGGTGCTGCTTCCCCAGGTGGGTGAGGGGGCTGGTGAGGGAAGAATGAACCGGTGGAAGGAGAAGGGCCGCTAACATATTCGTTGTGTATTGTTTCAGACATATTAGTTACTTTCAATTTTCATAACAAAACCACAATATAAAATGATAACAATAATAATAATGATAATAATAAAACTGCATCTACCATTTGCTGAGCTTCAATTAGACCCAAGATGCTATACTAAATCAAATTTCACTATGTGATCTATTTATTTTCTGTTATTTAATTTAATCTTCACAAAAGCCCTATCAGGTAGGTGTTATTGATCCCATTTTATAGACAAGGAAATTGAGCTGCAAGTGATTAAGTAGATGTCTTAGGGTTGTTCAGCTCATAAGATAAAAAGTAAGGATTACAGATGCATAGGCTGACACATCTGGGAGGTGAAACTCAAAAGTGAAGAACTTACTTCAAAAATGAGCAAAAGGCCTCAGTCTTCCCTCTGCAAGGGGAGAATCCGGTCTCATGAATTCTTCCCTGCTTGCACAAGAGAAAGGAGAAATGGTCCATTATCAGGACCAGGAACAGCAGACTGCCCTGCTGAGAGGAGATAACTCTATAAACAGCCACGAGGTGAAGTAACTCAGCAAAATTATAATGAAGCCTCTTCTCCGAGGCTACGCTGGGAAGCCCTGCTCCGCTAACCTCTCTGACGAGTGCTTGCTGATAACTATGTATTACCGTGCAGAATCACAGGCAATAATTACTAGACAGGGATTTAGTCTGCAAGGTGAGATGAGAGAGATTGGAGCTGGTGTGCTCTGGTTCCCTCTCCCAGGGATAATGTCTGGGGACAGAGGACGGCAGATCCCTTTGGATCTAGAGAAAGGGATGAAATTTGGAATTCTAGAGGCCTGGTGCCCCTGATAGTAGAGAAGTCAAAAACAACTCCCTCCAGTACTAAAACCAGCATATTCGAAATGCTTTTACAAAATGACAGTGGAAAAGATATTAGAAAAATTCAATCTAATTGCTCTGCTGCCTCATTAAAACAGAGCCATTCCGAGGGCCCCGGGCCCAGAACTTCAACTCACCTTATGATAATGCCCTACTTTGTATACTTGATGGGTCATTTTCATTTTAACTTTTGTTTTCGTTTTTATTCTCATATTGGCTCTTATTGCCTGAACCTCGCTGTGTTTCGTTTCGTGGCTACTGCTATTTTGGGTCTGTGAAGTCATTTCTTTTCCTAAGTGAGGAAGTGTGTCAGACAGAAGCTCCAGCATCTCTCCCAGCGGATGAGACATGCAAACCTACATCCCTTCTCCCCACTTTGCTTTCCAGGAGGCAGCTGAACTGATTTCCTGTTGAGGATATGCTAGGTTAGGGTTAGGCTTTGTGCTGGGCTTTGGGGCTACATAGCTGAGTTTCTGAATAGATATATCCGGACTCCTCTAGATTCTTGCCCAGGAGACAAGGAGGCACTCTGGGGGGCATGTAGCACACAGCTTGGGGGTGAGGGTGCTCTGCACTTGGTTCTAAATATCTCTGCTGTGATAGCACAGCCAAATTGCCTCAGAAACCTCTAGAGCCTCCTGTCTGGGCAGGGGTTGGTCCTTCCTGGAGAGGATTGGGTCTTCTCTTGAACCTAAAGACAGCTCTCAATTACTGTCCCCACCCCGACAGTACATCCATTCTGACCTCAGGCCCTGCAGACACAAGCCAGGCATCAGGCAAGCCAGCTCATCTCCCTCTTCTCCTTCCTGTTCCAGCTATAATTGGGAAAATGCCTTTCTGTCTTAAAAATGCATGGGCACAGAAGATGAATGGGACTGAGAGTTAAATTCACTATTACGATTCTACTCAACCCTGATGTTTATTTTCCACGGAAACTAAATAATGGATCTAAACTGTTTGCTATTACTTTAAGGAGCTGCTGATGCATCATAGAAATCTTTCAAAACATTCTCTTTAGATTCATGATTCTGCTTCAAATATAGCCATTTTATCCCCTTCTCCTCCTCCTTTATTTTTCTCCAAAAATTTTGCAAGGGAAAATAATTTTGCTTGGCCAGAAGTTCTAGCAATAGTTTTTCTTTATCCCGAGCTGGAGTCACTGGGTTTGGGCTTAGGCCTTGTCAATATGTCAGGGCATGGACTTCATAGCCACCAGTCCCATTCTTAATTTTAGGGACTTGAGTGTTCTGCTAGCACCTATTTCTTTCCTTAACATCCTCTCTCAACACGTAAATATGGAGAAGAGACCGAGCCAACGTTAAAAAGAAATTCTTATTGCTTGATTTCCTTTTTAAGATTTTTTTTGATTCTTATTACTTTGGGTTTAACTATTAGACCATGAAACCAAGAATTGATACACCAAAGGAAAAAAAAATATTGAATTTATTAAAGGTTCATTGCATAATTGTTTAATCACATAATGTTAGCATTGGTAGGGAACTTATTGTTTATTGAAACTTCATCTTATTACGGGGGAAGAAACTAAGATTAGAAAAGGAAGGGTTCAAGTGCATGCCTAGCTCACGGTCATCTGAGTACAAGGTGATAGGACCAAGCCTGGAACTGAGACATCTCGGCCTAGTCTTCTTGTCTCCCCTCTCCCTGGACTCATACTTTCCACAGGAAATGGCAATTCAGTGGGCGTACTTGGCAGTTTGTGTTGTACATCTGTTAGGCAATTGCTGTGCAAAGAACCTTTCCTTGAAGTGTACTGTACAGGTTCTAATGACCACAGCACATTCAGAGGATGTGGTTTCTGCCTCCTGGAGATCAGAAAGTGAGAGTCCACTAGGACTCACCCTGTTTTCCCTACACTCTCTAAAGCAGTGATTCTTGTCCAGGAATTTCCATTCTAGACTCCAGGGAACATTTAAAAAACATCCACCCCCAACAGTCTGGAGGTTTCTCAAAAAAATTAGAAAAGGATATACTTTTTGATCCAGCAATTGCACTTCTGGGAATCAATCCAAGAAAACCAAAACAATAATTTGTAAAGATCTATGCACCCCTATATTCATGGCAGCACAATTTACAATAGACAAGATATGGAAGCAACCTAAATGTCCACCAACAGACTATCGGATAAAGAAGTTATGGTTCATATATACAATGGAATACTACTCCGTCATTAAAAAAATGAAATCCTACCATTTGCAATGACATGGATGGACCTAGAGGTTATTATGTTGCGTGAAATAAGTCAGATAGAGAAATATAAATTCCATATAATTTCTCTTATATGCAGAATCTAAGGAACAAAAAGAACAAACTAATCAAAAACAGACTCATAAATATAGTGGATAATCTGGTGACGGACAGAGGAGATGGGGCTTGAGGGGCTGGGAGAATGGGGTGAAGAGTTAAAGAAGTACAAACTAGTAGTTGATAGATGGTCACGGAGACAGGGAATACGGCATAAGGAACGCAGTTAGCATTAATATGATGGCTAGGTGGAGGGCCAGAGGAGAGAAAGAGCAATTAATGGGGTTGTTTTATAAACTATATAAATGTCTAACCAATTTACTGTATATTTGACACTAATAAAAGAAAATTAATAAAAATTTTCTGCAGGGAAGTCTGAAGTATGTACATTTGCATAACCTCCACCTGGGAACTTGAGGAAGCTCATTGTTAAGAATCTCAGCTCTAAATCATCCTGATAACTGACAAGAATGGTTGTAGAAAGGAATAAAGTCTGACTCAAGGAAGGGAGGTGGATAGAGGAGTTTCTGTAGGGAATCCAGAGGAAATCTCTTTTCCTAATCTAACCTGGGAAATAACCTGAGTGGTGTCTGTAGGAATGTGGGACCACCAAGTCAATATGAAAATTCATCTATTCAGCTAGTTTATATCTTGGCCCTCAGGACTTCCAGGAGGAATAACAAGTGAAGACTGGTCACAAGGTGCTCGGATTTGTCCCAAATCACAAGGCATAATGTCAAAAGGTGAAACCTAAAGCATCCTCCTTTATTCTCTATTTGTTGTTCCTGGTCTAACATTGACATAAATCTGATTTGGGAGGTAGCCCTTGACCCTCAGGGATGGTCAGCATGAGTCAAAGGCCATTTTCAGTTTCTAACCTCTAGGATGAGGCTTTCTCGCAGAGAAAGGTAGAATCTCAACTAATTTGCTCCTGATCTGGTCCACAGGTCTGCTGTTATGAGACTCCAGTTCAGCTTCTGAATAACTAGGACGAGGCAAGCTTCTCTCCTGAAAGCCTAATCATACAGTGTGGTCAGGCTCTGACCTGCAAGAACACAGGTGAGAAGACACCGAAGGGCACTGAGCAGACACCTGGCTCACAGGCTACTGCGGCGAGCATCTTTGGCACATCAATTCTGATCTCTTGCCCCATGTGTCCCTGCCAGCCATCCTGTCAGTCTCCAGATTGGGCTGACAGTAGATGTGAGAGGGAAGAGGGAGGCAGAAGAGGCACCGCAGCAGAAGAAAGCTAGAGAAACATCTGGAAATAGAGGTTGTTTCCAGCTGTGAATTAGCAGTTCTCTCTTGGTCTCGGTGAGGGAGGGCCTCCAGCTCTCCTAGCTATAGAAAGCAGCCGGGTTCAGAACAGACTCTGCTTCAGGCCAGGTGTCATTGGAGAAGTCGGATATGTCTGAGCTGGGGCTTCCCTTGAAGGAAATAACACTAACAGAACAACCACAGCTTTATTTTCTGGACCAGGCATTTTCTTATGGAATAAAAATTGGTGGGCTGTGGGCCATGCTTGACTACCAGATTCACATTGACTGGCTAGTTTTAAATTGAATTTAAAATGCTTTATGTGGAGCATACATGCACTTTTCAGTTTGCCCCAGTGCCCAGCTTTCTTTTATACTGTACCCAGTCGAGTTTAACTTTTATATCATTGTCCTTTATATTATGAACCCTATTGCCATTTGAGTTTTCTGACTCCCTTATTATTATTTGGGAATCCATACAAGGAATGTAGGGGAAGACACTGTTATTATTCTCCCTTTTACAGGTGAAGAAGTTTAGGCTACGAGAGAACACGTTTTGGCTGAGGTCTCCTAGCTAGTGTCAGTGGCAGGACTCCAGCTCCTAAGAGACTCAAAAGCATTTACTCTCTCAGCCTACACATAATAGTCTCTGGGAATCTGTTGCTCACTCCCACCCCAATGTCCAACCTCTCTCTGCCTTGACCCTCTTCTACAAAAACACAGATGCACACACATGCACGCACACACACATGCACACACGCACACACGCACACAGGCTGTGTTGGCGGCCTTGAATCCGGAGATTCCCTAGTACATTTCTCTGCCTCTTGCTTTGGCCAAAAGCTGACCCTGACACTAAGGGGGGCAGATTTACACTTCTGTAATGATTAGTGTTGTTGAGCATCTTTTTATATATCTGTTGGCTATTTTTATGTTCTCTTTGGAGAAATGTCTATTTAATTCCTTTGCCCATTTTTAAATTTTTGTTTGTTTGTTTGTTTATTTGCCCTTGAGTTGTAGGGATTTCTCTGAATTCAAGAAGCAAAGAAGAATGATGGGTAAGTGGCAGAGAAATGGGGGTTTGTTGCTCCACGAGTATAAAGTTTCAGTTCTGCAAGATGAATAAATTCCAAGCCTTGTTCTACAACATTGTACCTATGGTTAAAAATATTAATTTTACACTTAAAAATTTGTAAAGAGAGAGATCTCAAGTTAAGTTTTCTTGTCATAATTAAAAAAAAGAAGAAGAAACTACAGGAGAGGATGTTCACAATAGGAGGATGTCACTTGGAATTAACACGGCCTTTGTATTTTAGTATCCTCAGACAAGGCAGCGGAGACATAGAATTGTTTGAATTGGAATCTGTACACCCTTTACCCCTCTCAATCTTGTTACCAAAGATTGAACCAGCCCTAGTGTTGAAAATCTTTCTTGTTAGAAATCAGAGTTGCAAGTTAAGCAATAGCTGGATTTGCATTAAAGTCTAGGCAATGGCATTGTGAGGGTGCACAAATTCTGGGGATGTTGTTTATGATTTAAAAATCCTCCTCAGTTTTAAAATGCATATGCATCTTCTCCTGGCAACCCACCTCACTGGGATCTGTGACAACCAGAGGGGGGTCACGTGGCAGCAGGTAACGCACAGTTCTGGCTGATGGAAATTGCTGGCTTTGCCTTCTACTGAGCAAAAAGCTATTGGGCCCAAATTACTTTCTGCACAAGTATGAACAGTGAGCCTGTCATCCTGACCCTTCAGGCTAACGTAGCTCAAAGGTCTAACCTTCCTTATCACCCCTGCAAAGTGTTTTTGTGATGAAAAAAGAAAGTGTGTTTTCTTCCCTTTGAGAGTCATTTTTTCCCCATATTGAAGGCCAGGGGTCATTTTCGGGATAGCAGTGAAGCTTGAGGAGGATTAATGGCCACTGGGATGAGGTCTGCTAGGGTACTGGGAAAGGTTTCACATGCAACTGGTTCAGGCCCAGAAGAAGGTGTTGCCCTCTTGTTCCTGTGGATAAATTTATTTATCTATTTTTATTAAATTTATTGGGGTGACATTAGCTAATAAAGTTATATAGATGTCAAGCTTATAATTCAATAATAGGTCATATGTATATTGCATTGTGTGTTCATCACCCCAAGTCAAATCTCCTTCCTTCACCATATATTTGATCCTCTCTACCCTTATCGACCTCCCCTCTTCCTCCTTTCCTTCTGGTAACCGCTAAACTGTTGTCCGTGTCTATGAGCTTTTGTTTGTTTGACTTGTTCGTTTGTTGCTCTCAGTTTTATATTCCACATATGAGTGAAATCATATGGTTCTCAACTTTTCTGTCTGACTTATCTGCTTAGCATGATAATCTCAGGATCCATCTATTGTGTCACAAATGGCAATATTTCATCTTTTCTTACGGCTGAGTAATATTCCGCTGTATTATGTACTGCACCTTCTGAGTGGAGTCATTTTGAGGGGCTTATGCACAGGTGACATTACATAGAAACATCATTTCACAGCAAAGTCCAAAGCTCAGGATATATTTGCTGACAAATCTCACATTCTAACCATCCCTGATTTTCTCTTGTCCTGACTTAAATTTTGGATCACTCTCTCACACATTCTTGGCTTGGTGATTCTTGCATATGGGAGTGAGAACAGCAATATGTCCTCCTTAAATATCTGAGGTGGCAATACTGATGGCTTCCCAAGTGCTCCAGAATTTTCCTGCCTGACCCAGGTCTGGTTGATGGCTCCTTACAACACTGACTGTACCCAGAAGAGGAGCTAAGTGAAGGTGTGCACTGAGAGTCAAGAAGGAAGGAGCAGGAGGAAATGGCACTAGAAATAGTGATTGACAAATGGTCATGTGAAAGGACTGAATTTCCTTGACAGGATGTGAAAGTGAAAACCAGGGATCAGAAACAAGTTGGTGCCAAGGAGTTGACCTAAGGGTTGGGTCAAGGTCGAGAATAAAAATTTCTATTTTGGAATTGGAAATTCCCCAAATTTCCAAATTATTTTTACTATTTCCAAAAAATAAGTTCTGATTAAACAGAATTGTGATTGGACTAGAGATAATGGAAGGTTATGCTTATTTGGAGCTTAGACTGGGATCTGATGGGCAGCATGATGTAGCATAGCTGCCACTCATGTGATGTGACTACCACTTCTTTTCTCTATATACTTTTTCCTGTCTGCTCCAGCCATATGGGGCCACACCCTACCTCAACCACCATCAGCAATTCACATCCTCTGTTCCTTTTTTCTAGAATAGTTTAACTCTAACCTCATTATGTGGCTATTTAACATCTCTTCATTTCAGGCACTGGTTTAAGTATCACCTCCTCTAGGAAGCCTTCCATGATCACCATTCCCTCCTCATTTTTGGCTAGATGTTTCCTCTATGTTGGTTATTAGCTCCTGTTGGTTATTCCAGCACTCATCACACCTCTTTATAATTGCTTATTCATTGTTATTCTCCCCCAATCGACTGGCAGGGCCAAGAAAGCTAGGGGCCATGTCAGTATTGATTCTGGCCTCTCTAAAGCCTAGCAAAGTGCTTACCATCAGTAAACTGAAAATTTTATTTATTCTTATAAGGTACTTTCTTTCTCACTCTGAAGAGAATGCACAGTGCTGAACCTACAGCAGATCCTCAATAAAAAAAGTGTTATTTGATGGCAATAGTTAGCTATCAGATAGAAGGTATTATCTCTGCTTTAAGAGAGAAAACAATTTGCTTCAAACTTGTCTGAGTGTTTGGAATCAGACAAGAGTCCTTTTTAAATTGGGAAAATGGGACTTTAATAGGTCGTGCCCTCTTTCTTTCCCTACAGAAGATGAAGCAGGCATTTCATTCAGTTGGAGATGTGTGTCTGCAGCAAATAACCCTTGGGATTTGAGAGGGATTATCTGGCCACTGGAGGGCTCTTACATTTTTCCATGTAATGTAATTGAAACCTATTCAGGATGACTAAATAATTAATGCCACATTGTACAAAGTGTGCTCCCAAGTTCCTATCACAATTTTTTAAAACGCAGAATTTCAAGAAGACCAGACTTAATTTACTGTGTGTTTTGCTTCTTCGACAAAAATATGTAATGAATAATTTCCCCACATCATGGCTTTACATTTCCCCATAAATAGGGCATCTGTTAACATGGATTATTGTGTATGTGATGCTAACATGATTAGGCTCAAACACTCATCCAAAAAGCTAATTTTAAAAAAAGAATGACTCATGAAAAAGTGAGAATGAGAATCAAAGAAGAAAAAATATTAAGGAAAAATCTATAAGGGTAAGAAGTTAGGAATAAGTAAGCTTGGTATTTTGAAGCCAGAGGATGAGCACTATTTGTTCAACAATATTTATCATCGACCTACCTTGTGTCAAGCACTATGCTAGCTACTGAGTATACAGACAACAGCTGATAATAGTAACAATAGCAGATAGTCCACTAAGGACCAGGACTTTGTCTTGTTGACTACTAATCCTAGAAGCCTGGATCAAAGCCTGACCTGCAGTAAGTATGCAATTATGTTAAGTATGTAGGTAATGCTTACTGAACCCCGTATATGTGCTTTAGATTATTTTAAGAACTTTACATATGTTATTTTTAATTCTGATAATAATGTTGTAAGGTCAGTAGTAGTACTACCCTTATTTACAGATGAGGAAACTGGGGCTCAGTGGAATTAATTAAGTTGCCTGAGGTGTCTAGAGATAAAATTAAAACCCAAATCTGTCTGACATCAAGTCTGATATTTACTTCCGATCATTAAACTATACTCTATAAAGATGATATTCTGCTGTCTGGGCGTTCACACCTAGGGCCAGAAATAAATGTGCAAGCAAGGAGCCAAAATAAAAGTAGCATAATTGGAGAAAGATACTTCTGCTGTATCACTTGTCTGCTCAGAGAATTCTGGAAAAGCTTCACATAGGAGTTAAAATTTGATCTGGTTCATGAAGATAATGTGATGAGCCCCAGCTAATTCTCAAAAGCCATGTTGCATGGGTGAGATAGAAACCTTTGTTGTAATGGGCCTTTTGAAATTATTTGGTATTAAACAATAACCTATCTTATTCTGACTGCTGCACC
>NW_011888911.1:1139443-1144741 GCF_000151845.1 Pteropus vampyrus | reverse complement strand
AGGCATTTCATTCAGTTGGAGATGTGTGTCTGCAGCAAATAACCCTTGGGATTTGAGAGGGATTATCTGGCCACTGGAGGGCTCTTACATTTTTCCATGTAATGTAATTGAAACCTATTCAGGATGACTAAATAATTAATGCCACATTGTACAAAGTGTGCTCCCAAGTTCCTATCACAATTTTTTAAAACGCAGAATTTCAAGAAGACCAGACTTAATTTACTGTGTGTTTTGCTTCTTCGACAAAAATATGTAATGAATAATTTCCCCACATCATGGCTTTGCATTTCCCCATAAATAGGGCATCTGTTAACATGGATTATTGTGTATGTGATGCTAACATGATTAGGCTCAAACACTCATCCAAAAAGCTAATTTTAAAAAAAGAATGACTCATGAAAAAGTGAGAATGAGAATCAAAGAAGAAAAAATATTAAGGAAAAATCTATAAGGGTAAGAAGTTAGGAATAAGTAAGCTTGGTATTTTGAAGCCAGAGGATGAGCACTATTTGTTCAACAATATTTATCATCGACCTACCTTGTGTCAAGCACTATGCTAGCTACTGAGTATACAGACAACAGCTGATAATAGTAACAATAGCAGATAGTCCACTAAGGACCAGGACTTTGTCTTGTTGACTACTAATCCTAGAAGCCTGGATCAAAGCCTGACCTGCAGTAAGTATGCAATTATGTTAAGTATGTAGGTAATGCTTACTGAACCCCGTATATGTGCTTTAGATTATTTTAAGAACTTTACATATGTTATTTTTAATTCTGATAATAATGTTGTAAGGTCAGTAGTAGTACTACCCTTATTTACAGATGAGGAAACTGGGGCTCAGTGGAATTAATTAAGTTGCCTGAGGTGTCTAGAGATAAAATTAAAACCCAAATCTGTCTGACATCAAGTCTGATATTTACTTCCGATCATTAAACTATACTCTATAAAGATGATATTCTGCTGTCTGGGCGTTCACACCTAGGGCCAGAAATAAATGTGCAAGCAAGGAGCCAAAATAAAAGTAGCATAATTGGAGAAAGATACTTCTGCTGTATCACTTGTCTGCTCAGAGAATTCTGGAAAAGCTTCACATAGGAGTTAAAATTTGATCTGGTTCATGAAGATAATGTGATGAGCCCCAGCTAATTCTCAAAAGCCATGTTGCATGGGTGAGATAGAAACCTTTGTTGTAATGGGCCTTTTGAAATTATTTGGTATTAAACAATAACCTATCTTATTCTGACTGCTGCACCGCGATAAAAAGGCTTCTTTCAAAGTATAATAAAGAGACGTTATACATACTTTTAACTTTTTTGAAGTATAATATATATATTGAAAAGTGCACATGGAGAAAAGTGCACAGCTCAATGGATTTTCATAAACCGAATGTAGAACAAGAAACAGAATTTTAACTGCAACCTATTAACCCCTCTAATGATCCTATATTAGTTTTTTAGGGATTCTTTCACAAATTATCAAAACCTGGGTGGCTTAAAACAACAGAAATTGATTCCCTCACAGTTCTGGAGGCCGGACGTCTGAAGTCAAGGTAGTGGCATAGCCAGCCTAGTCTTCCTCTGGAGGCTCTGGGGGAGAATCGTTCCCAGACCTGTCTCCTGGTTTCTGGTGTCTGTCAGAAGTTCTTGGCATTGCCTGGTGTGTAGGTGCATCAGTCCAACCTCTGTCTTCATCTTCACATGGCCCACCCTTCTGTGTGTTTCAAATATCCCTCTCCTTTCTCTCACAAGGACATCAGCCATTGAATTTAGGGCCACCCTAACCCAGGATGATTTTATCTTGAGGTCTTGAACTAAATTACATCTCCAGAAACCCTATTTCCAAAATAGCTCACATTCACAAGTATCAGGAATAAGGACATGGACATACCTTTGTCTTTTGGGAGGCATGATTTAACCCATTATGTTTCCCTTTTGTTACACTTTCTCTAAGGATAATTTTTTTTAACAGCTTTACCTATTTTTCTGCTTTACATAAATAGAATCATATAGTTTTACTATTTGTGTTTGGCTTTTTTATCTCAAAATTATATTTTGAGATTCATTCATATTGCCATATATAGCTCTAGAAAATTTATTATCAATGCTGTATAGTATTTCCTTGTGTGAATATAACATAATTTATCCATTATACTATTATGAGTATTTAGATTGCTTTCACTTAGGTGCTTTTATAAATAATGCTTCTCTAACATCTTTTTACATATTTTTATGCATATGAGTTTATGGGGGTATATATCCAAGAGAGAAATTGCTAGATCATGGGGCATATACGTGATCAGCTTGAGTGGAACAACTGGTTTTCCAATGTGGTTAAACAAACACTGGTTGAAACAGAGAAGTAGAATGATTGATGTACATATTCAAAAGATCACTGGCTGGGGGGTTACAATGGCCCAGAGATTTAGCTTCAAGATAACATTTACACAGAAAAGTAGTAGGAAGCTAATCTAAAAAAAGGCTAAGATCAGAGTTTGGAGGGTTTTAAGTCTTAGCTTAGAAGTTTGGGCTCCTTTTGTTGGGAAAAAAATGTTTCTTTTTTTTTTTTTTAAAGTAAGAGAATGTTATTAGATTTATTCTTCAGGAAGGTGGATGGGAGCCAGTTAGGAGAAGGTATTAGACCTTGAGGGAGAGCCTGAGTATATGAACCCAGGGATATGGTGAGAGGGATGAGGCAGAGGAGATGGGAGAACCGTGAGCGGAACCTGCAGACCCTGGCAGTTCCCAGAATGTGCTGTGTAGGAGAAAGGGAGCAGTCAGTGATGCTTTCCTGATTCTCAATATCCCTAGGACACTCTGTCCAGGGTAGTGGAACTGGGAGTAGACTTAAGGTACCATTTTCATGCCAACACTCAGGATGGGCTGTGTTTTGATTAGAATAAATGCTGTCTTGGCTGAACTTATCAATGGGTTTTGGTCTGGGCCAACAAAGAGCTCTTATCACCAACACGTGCATCTGTCGGCACTGGACAGAGAACCCTGAAAGTACCTGGAAATGTACCATCATCTCTGTTTCTCAACTTGAGGAAGGAGAGAAAAGTGAATGTAGTAGACTCATTCAACAAACATTTAAGAACCTATTGTGAAACACAAAATCTCAGCGAAGTCTTATTTTGATAACAAAAGGGTGTCAAGGGAATTAGGGGTGCCTGGAGGAGGAGGCGCTTGATCTGACCAAGGGGTGTCAGGGAGGATGACGGTGGAGAACGTTTCACCTGGGTTTTGCAAGATGAGTAGGAGTGTTTGGAATGAGAAGGGGCTGGGGAATTGAGGCTGGAGAGTGTACTTGGGTTGTGACATCAGGAAAGAAGATGGTCATTTCCAGTAGAAGAAATGGCACGTGCAAAGATACTAATGAATGGAAAAAAAATAGCTAAAGGGTATTGTGCTCTTACCGGGTATCAAGCACTGTGCTAAGATTTGGATTTAGGCTTATTCATTGGATCCTCTCTACAGATCATCAAAGCAGGTGTACTTACTATTTTCATTTTGCAGATGAAAAAAACTGAGGCTTAAAGAAGTCAAGCTGCTCAGTCTAAGAACACATAGCTCCTAAAGCAGAGCTGGAATTTTGACCTTGGGTTCAGACCTCTGATCGCTGTGAGTTCCCATCCCTGACAAAGAGGCTGCTATTGGTGTGGACTCTAACACAGGCAGCTTGCATCTTGCTCACAATGAAGTCACGGTGGGTAAACCCTTCATCCTGAACCATGGTGAGTGGCAGCGTATCATTTTCCAAAATTCTCTTCCAGTCCATGCCCAGAGGAATAGTAATGCCACATTAAGACTTTGAAAATGCTGGTGACATTTACCTGTGTTGGTATATCGGAATAAAAACAGTCCCTCCTAACCCTTCATTTAACCTCTTCTCTTCAGCTCAGCATCCCTAGATTTTGCCCCTGCTCCATTTTTTTTTTCCTCTTTGAAGATGCGTCAGGTCTCAAGTTCAGCTTAATCCAACTGCTAGATGTATTATTCATTTCTACGCTTTAATGATGTGATAAGGTTTCTGGAAATAGGAAAAGGCTCATTAAACTGTCATTTGAATATAGATCACACCTAAATTCTAAGGAAGACAAAGTCTGCCAGCTGGGGATGCATTTGCCTCCCCAACACAGCTCTCTACGAACTGAGGAGGCAGAAAGAAGCATTTCAAAGACAAGATCCTTCAGATTAACATGTATTCTTGATTTATTCTGTAATTAATGATAACTCACAAACAGAGTGAGGGATTCAGAGAGACAGCAAATGAATACTGCCCAAATGAAGAAGGAATCTGGGATGTTAAACATGGGGAGGTATGTATTTTGTCCCTGACTGTGATCAGTGGTTTGATCAGGCAGGCTGTATTTGAAGTAGAGAAACATGTAAGAATTTTAATTCATTTTGCATAGCTTATAACACAAAGTCATCCCTAGCTGAAGAAATTGACTTGAGAACACAACTTGCCAGCAGCTTTCCCTCTCTGTTTACCTTCAGGTTTGAGAATCCGCTGCAAAATGCAGGAATGCAAGAGAAGGAGTCAGGGTCAGATTCTAATGAAACTGGGAAAATGTCTAGCAATCTCTCCTCCTCTCAGTCCATAAGGGATGTGAAATAAACCTCTGTTAAAAATTTAAGTTGTACCAGACCCTTGTTCAGGTGCTCCACACATATGTACTTGTTTGTTTTTTACCATAACCTTATGAGATAAGCCAGCATTGCCCTTCGAGTCAGGCAAGAAGGGCTTCTACTCTGACTCCCTGCTTTAGTGGGCCTATTTTAGTTCTCCTCCAGGTGTGTCCTTCCCAGAGGATACAACGCTGCTCCTTGGGGAGAAAAGAACATATTCACCGGGCATTTAAAGCCCTGGAGTTTCCTTACCTAATATTCCTGAGCCAAATCAGAGTTCTGAGTGGGCCTCTTTCTTGGATCTGTCCTTGCTGGCAGACAGTGTCCATAATGTGATTCTGGTCTCTAAGCCAAGGGCTGGCCCTCTGTGTGGTTTATGGACACACAGAGCGTTTCAAGTGGGCTGGGCCATCACAAACTTACTTCCATATGATTTGCAATATAGGATGGAGCCAGGGGTGGGAAGAGAAGAGAAGGGGAGTGAGCCGTGGGCAGAGCCTCGGGCAGGTTCTCTTCTACACTATCACATTTCAGCAGGGAATCCCATGGATCCCACGAGTTCTGTACTCAAACCTTGTACTTCTAGGTCATTATAAACGTGTACTTGTCAAACTAGGAGAATAGAACGTGTTTTATTCAGTGATTTGTTAGCCTAACTTTTCCTTT
>NW_011888911.1:1117759-1139019 GCF_000151845.1 Pteropus vampyrus | reverse complement strand
ATGAGATCCCTGGGGCCTCTGATAGATGCATGGGTTGAAGGAGGCTGGAGAAAAACCACAGATGTAAGAGACAAGAAATGTTACTTGAACCACATTATTAGTATCGTTGCCAAAAATATTTAACCTGAATCTAATTATGAAAAAACCACCACCAACAACAATAAACAGACAAATCTGGCAAATCCAGAATGAAAGATGTGATGGATTCCTGAGATGGCCCTCCAGGTTCCTGCCTTCTGTACTGCATACCCTGAGTAATCCCCTACCTTGAGTGGGCAGTACCTGTGGGTGACGGGATAGTCACCTCCTTGATTATGTTGTATACGGCAAAAGTAAAAGAATTTTGCTGACGTAATTAAAGTCCCTAATCAGTCGCTTTAAGTTAAGTGGTAGGAAAATTATTTTGGGTGGACCTGACTCGATCAGTAGGAAGGCCTTAATCGGGGCTTCGCCCTTTCTCTGGAGAGAAAAGCAGCAGCAGACATTCTTCTCTTAGGCCTGAAGAAGGAAACTGCTGTGCTGTGGGGAGGGCCAGTGGCAGGCGGCAGCCCTTAGGAACTGAGAGCCTAGACCTACGACGGCAAGGAACTGAATTTTTCTAATGACCAGTGAGCTTGGAAGAGAATCCTGAACCTCAGATGAAATCACAGTGCCAGCCAATACCTGATTTCAGCCTCGTGAGACCCTGAGCAGAGGACCCATGTAATCCAGGCCTAGACTCCTGACCCAAAGAAACTGGACGATAGGAAATGGGTGTTATTTTAAGATGCTGTATTTGTGGTAATTTGTTTCGCAGCAGCAAGAAAGTAATACCAGGAGCATTTTTCAAGATAACTGGTTCGTACTCTTCAAAAAAGTCATTATCATAAAAAACAACTGATATGAGGGAGGTGGGAGGATTTTAGTTTAAGAGTGACTAGAGAGCAAACGAGTAATAAAGAATAACAACGATAGCAAACCCCCACTTGGCTGGCAGTGATTTATTTAAGTTTATTCACACTGAGTTTTAGAAACTCAATTTTTTATTTTCTTTCCATTAGAAATGTCCTTTTCCTTACAGAGATCTCTGCTCTGCGTTTTGAGCAGAGATTAGGCCTTATGGCCTTGACCTTTACAATGTCTCATTGTGAATAGAAACAGTTACTTGAAGATTATTACACAGTTCCTCAGCTGTAGAGAAGTTACCTCTGTCTCCAGAAGCTGCTGGAAGGTCAGGGTTTAATGGCAGTGGTAGGGTCCTAAGAATGAACGTTTATGACCCACACCCACCCTCCTTTCCCACAACTCTGAAGGTTTGGGGGCTGAGAGTGTGAGCTACTATGACAAATTTGTAGAGATAGCACAATTTATTTGAACAAGACCAATACTTCTGCAGCATGGAATTTGTGCTCAGGAGGCCCTAGAAGAAGTTTGACTGCAATATCTGGCTTATCATTTCCCCACATATGGGGCCCTATTCCCCACTTAGCCTACTGTTTTTGCCAGGGAAGAAAAGCACAGTAAGCCCTCCCTTAACATTGTCAGCAGGTTTTGGGAAACTGCAACTTTAAGCGAAGTGATGTATAAGGAAACCAATTTTACCATAGGCTAACTGATATCAACGAGAATTAAATTCCTATGGTGTATTTCTGGTCATAAAAACATCACCGGACTTCTAAAAAGAGACCCAAAACATTTCTAATATTAAACATTGAAATAAATGTGAGTTATAAATATATATATTAAAAATTACTCTCTTAAATATTTATATATTTAAATATATTACATATATATTCTTAAATATATATAGCTCACTTATTTTCCAACATGTTTATCTCAGTTCAGGGTCATGAGTGGCAGCTCATGGTGCAAGGCATGTCCCACCCTAGAGAGGACTCCATTCAGACACACCAGTTCACCTAACGTGCACATCTTTGGGATGTGGGAGGAAAGTGGAGTACCCAGAAAAAACCCACACAGACATGGAGAGAATGTGTACACTCCACACAGACAGTGGCCCCAGCCAGGAAGAATGTTTTTTTTTTCTCTCATCAACATTATAACAAAACAATGTCGAACGAAACTCTGTTATTTGAGGACCTGCTATACCTGAAAATAGAATTTATATTAAGATGTGATCGACTTTTCTATGGACTGAATTGTGTCCCCAATCCCAATTTACATGTTGAAGCCCTAACCCCCAGTGTAGTTGTATTTTAGGAGATAATTAAGGTTAAATGAGGTCATAAGTCTGGGGTCCTAATCTGATAAGATTGATGACCTTTTAAGAAGAGGAAAAGATAGAGAGAGATCTTACTCTTCACATGTATGCACCAAGGAAAGGCCATGTGAGGACACGGAGAGAAGGCAGCTGCTGCAGCCCAAGGAGAGAGCTCTCACTAGACACTGACCCCACTAGCACCTTGATCTTGGACTTCTCAGCATCCAGAACTGTGAGAAAATAAATTTCTATTGTTTCGGCTTCCCAGTCTGTGGTGTTTGTTATGCCACCCTGAGTTGATGAATAGCAACTCGATATAGGGTTTTTGCATTAAAAAAAAGATGGCTGAGTGAGTCCAATGCTTAACCCATGTGAAAATCTCTCTAATGGTATAATTTTCCATTTTTGTAACGCCTTAGTATTGGGAGTCAATTTTAAGATCTCCAGAGAGTTCTAATTATTTTATGTGTGGGGGTGGGTCTTTTAGAGGAACTGCACACACACAGAGACACGATACCAGAATAGCTGGATAGCAAATACTTTAACTGAGACAGGAAAAGATTTGTGGGTAGAAATATATTTCATTCATTCATTCATTCACTCATTCATTTGACAACTAGGTATTATCATAAACTCAGGGTATATAGAAAGAATGGCATTTTTCCAGGCCATGAAGCCTGCAAAGAAATATAAAGCTCCATCCTTGAATGTGTCCAGGCCATACACAAACCAAGACAACATAGCTGTTGTTTACTAAATGCCTAAAATGGCCACAGCCTTGTGCTACATGACTTCCCTCATATTAACTCATTTATATAACCAGTCAACATGTATATAATCACTTCCATTTTATATGTGTTCTATTTAGTCCCAGAGAGCTTAAATCACTCCCTCAGAGTCGCACAGACAGAACCAAGATTTGTTTGCTCTCCAATATAGCATTCTATATTAATTATGAATAAGATAGTGTCTGATTAACCAAATCCCCAAAAGAGAAAACTGGGCTATAAAGTGTTAGAGAAATTCAGGGTTTGCTATTGGAGCTAATAGTTAGGAAAAGCTTCATGGAGAAAGTGGCATTCGATTGAATTTATACAGATGAAGCAAAAAGTGAGGGAGGACAATTTAGGTAGTTAGAAAGGGCTAAGCAAGGACATTATGATGAGTGTAAGCTAAGTGGGAGTAGCCAGACATTTAGTAGAGTAACCAGAGTCAAAGTGAAAAGGAAGTGGTGAGCAGGAGAAACCTGGGGTGGGAGGTTCATGGAGGCAAGTGGCCAGCCTCAGAGCTAGTGTTCTAATCCAGGCAAGGACTGGCGAGAGCCTAAATTGAAATGGGGAAGGAAGAGCAGAGGGGTGAGTCCTCATGTTACTGCTAGGGTAAGAGGCAGGTCCTAATATGCCACCTTGTGGTGCTGGGAGGAGGAGGGAAAAAGAGGTGAGTGCTGTTAAGGATGATGGTGGTGACGAGAGGCATGATGTTTTATGGACCAGGCCCTTTAGGAAGTGTTGTTAGGGTAAACTTTGTAATGAAGGCTCTGGAAGATAGACACTGTTAACACTTCCATTTGACAGATGAGAAACAGGTTCCAAGAGGGTAAGAAATTTGTTCAAGTTCCAAAGCTTCCAAGTGGCAGGAATAGGATCTGAGCCCAGACTGTTGAGCAAAGACCCAGAGCTGAAAACAGAGAAATTCTCCAGCTGTAAGATTCCAAATGTGGGAGGGTCTTCAAGATTCCCCTCTATATTTGTCATCCTGCAGCCCACACCAGACGGGCCATGGTGAATATGCAGAAAATATTGAGACTCCTAATTGATGAAAAGGGATTTGAAAATGTCTCCCTGTTCCTTAAAATAAGGAGCTCTGGCTCCTCATGCTGCCTCAGAACTTCTTTATCTTTTAACTATTTTTTTTTTCTTCAAATTTAACTCTGCTCCCTTCTGCACTCAGGATTACCTAAAGGCCAAGTTTGACATTCTTAATCCGACCATTTCTGAGTTATCTGAGAACAGAAAAGGTACAGGGATAAATGTTTAAAGCATTAACTCTGGGCATGCCAGAGGGAAATGACACAGGTGGGTTTTCCTCCCTGAGGACTCTACGGGCTCAGACCTGTGAGATCCTCCTATGAACTGGGCAGCCTTAAAGGATCCTTTGTGATCCCAGAGACCCTTGTTTGCTGTGGCTGTTTCTAAAAACTGCCTATAGATAAACTATGTGGCCACTGAAACTGCTGGATAGATTTTTCCCAAAAAATCTTTACTGGAAGAATTGGACTCCTAGGAAGGCATTGACAGCCTAAGCTGTCAAGGAAAATCAACAGGTGTTTATTTGGCAGGTATCTGCCATGATCCCTGTGAAGTACTGGACCAGGAAGAAGATGCAGAAGAAATATCCTATAGAAATATTGCAAACCTATAAGAATTTCTATATTAATTCAGTCATTATTGAGCAGCTACAATGCGGCAGACATGTGCTCTGTGCTGACTGGTACACCAATGATGAACAAAACAGACCTTGTCTCCTGCCCTCATGGAATATATATTTTAGACTATTTATATAAAATTAAACCACATTTTTTCAATTCTATTCTGAACAGAAACAGAAAATAACAGGGAGGCACAACAGGACTATATTTACCACCTGAATTAAAAGGTAATATGAGATTCTAACACATTATTCACTGCATGATAGGGACAATGACAGTGGGCTATTACAGTCTTATACACACACACACACACACACATGTGCAAACACACACATGCACTCCTTATGCATGAAGGATATATTCTTTGTTTAGAATTAGCTGAAAGAAAAGTTGTTTTTATGCTTTTATTTTTTTTATTTTTTTAATTTTTAAAATTTATTTAATTAATTTATTTTAAGTTTATTTGGGTATCATTGGTTAATATAATTATATAATTTTCGGGTGTACATTATAATTTGACATCTACGTATTCTATTGTATGATTCCTTCAGTTACCATATATTTGATCCCCTTTACCCAATTCACCTTCCCCCAATCCTCCTATATTTGACTCCCTTTACCCTGTCTACCTATTTCCTTCTTCCCCACCCCCTACCCTCTGGTAACCACTAGTTCATTGTCCGTGTCCCTGAGTCTCTGTTTGTCCTATTCATTTGTTGCTTTTAGGTTTATATCTCACATATAAGTGATATCATGTGATTTTCAACTTTTTCAGTTTGGCTTATTTCTCTTAGCATGATTATCTCGAGGTCCATATTGTTGCAAATGGCAGTATTTCATCTCTTCTTATGGCTGAGTAATATTCCACTGTATATATGTACCACAGCTTCTTTAGCCAATTATCTATCGTAGGACACTTCAGTTGCTTCCATGTCCTGACCACTGTGAATAATGCTGCTATGAACATCGGTGTGCAAATATCTTTTCAGATATGTGTTTTCAAGTCTTTGGGGTAAATACCCAAAAGAGGGATTGCTGGATCATATGGTAGATCAGTCATTAGTTTTTTGAGGAACCTCCATACTGTTTTCCATAGTGGCTGTACCAATTTGCAGTCCCACCAGCAGTGTATGAGGGTTCCTTTTTTTCCACATCCTCTCCAACATTTGCTATTACTTGTCCTGTTGATACCAGCTATTCTAACAGGTGTGAGATGGTATCTCATTGTGGTTTTGATTTGCATTTCCCTAATAGCTAATGATGTCGAGCATCTTTTCATATATTTGTTGGCCATTTGTATGTCCTCTAGGGAGAAGCGTCTGTTTCAGTTTTTAGGGTTTTAATAAAGAGGGAAAATACAGCAAAAATTCTTCTCTATTAAGTGACTTACAATTGGTTTGATAATACTCATGTATGAAAAAACTAGAGAACAATTTAAACTTAATAGTCAAGTTCTCCTATTACCTAGGCCACTTCTACCAAATCAAAACACAGATTCTGCCTCTTTAAGGGAACAGACTGCTCTGAGAACTTGGCATTTAATTACTGGGATGTATATGGGTACAAATGGATGCTGCCAGCTACAAATGAGTCTTATCTGTTCAATAAATTAGACTTCATGAGGAATACATTATAGGTCCTGAAAGTTATAAAAGTACATTTCTTTATATCACATTCCCATCTCATTTCTGAGCTCATTTGAATTGCTGGAGTTCAATTTACCAAACTAACTAACCAAAAGACATGGTAATGGATACTGGCATAACCCAGTGAACAAAACAGTCCTAGATAGTGCCTGACCTCACAGAGCTTACATTCTAGCGAGTGATCCAAGAACAGGTAAATAAACACGTAAGTAAAATCACTGCAAGTTGTGAAAAGTCTATGAAATACAATAAGACAACAATAAGGGAGAGAATATAGCAGGAGTTTACTTTAGATAGAGTGGTCAGGGAAGGCTTAAGGCTAAGTAAGGGTTAGCAAACTGGACAGCAGGGAGAACATTTCAGCCATATGTAAAAGAATAAAAGGGCATGATGTTTCTAAGAAGTCCGAAGTGCCCTGTTTGCTGGCGAACGAGGGGAGGTGTGGCTAGAAGTGGGAGAGAGGGGTGAGAGCCAGACCCTGCAGGACTTGAAAGACCATAAGACGAAGTTTAGACTTTATTCTAAATAGAATAAGAAGTAATCTGAGAGTTTTAAGCAGAACTGGAACATTATACAACTTGGAAATTCACAAGATCACTCTTGCTTCTGTGTGGAGAATAAATTGGAGGAGGCCTGGTGTGGAAAGCAGATACTGATGAGGAAGCTATTGCACTAGCCCAGGTAAGAAAGAAGTGCTGACCTGATTAGGGTTATGACCATGGAGATGGAGCATGTGAACACATTCAAGAGACAGTGAAATTGCTGCTCCATCAGTTCGGGGGGGCGGGAGGGGGGGTGTAAAAGAACAGGAGGAATTAAAGGTAAATTTTTTCTTCCACTTGAGTACATGAGTGGATGGAAGGCCCGTTTGTAACAGAAGGGAAGAAGAAGAAAAGTTAAGAGAAAACAGATTTGTAGATTTGATGTTCAGAGGACGAGAGACTTTATATGTGATGGTCTCTATTTTCTCAATAGAAGATGATGACCCTGATGAAATTTTTGTTGCAGAAAAAAGAGCGTTCAAAAACAATTGGCTTCCCTTTAAGACCCCCAAATATTTTTTGGTCTACAAATTTTCATTGACCATTTTTTCCAGAAACCCTCTTAGAATTTTTACTGCTTCTTGCCTCGTCTTAGTGCTTCTACCATCTCTTCCTGCTCTTCGGGTCACTTAGCTCCAAGAACGCAAGTATCTGAGTGCAGCAGATGTACTCAGAGCCTTCCCTAGATACAGATTCTACTAAAATCCAGACCCAGGGGAACTACAAATGTGAGGTAGAGTATGTTCGATTTCTTTTATTATTATTGTCAGTCTCCCATTTTAAGACACCCTTATTGCTTCAGGGGAATGTGGAGCAGTGCTTTCTTCTATTGTCAATTTAATGACCCTATTATGCTAATTGTCTCTTTCACCATAATATTAACTTTTCCTCCCATAAGTTTCAGACAATGACCTAACCCTTCAAACACAATCCATAGAGGATTTCGCCATCCACTTCAGTAGACTGCAAGAAAGAAGAGGTGAGCAGAGGAGATGAGACAGAAAATGCATATATGAGCTATTTATCTATCTGGAGAGATATTCTTCTATGCATTTCATAAACAACTTCTATAAACACCTTGTAAACCTATGTTTACAAGTGTTTGACCACTCTGGATATTATATTTCTATGCATCTCACTCTTCGATCTTTATCTGCTTGAGTCTTCTTTTTCAGAATGATGTTCCATGTTGTTTAATTGGACCTAAGATCACTCCTTCAAACTAAAAGTGGCTCTCTTTGCCAAGACTGACTTCTAACCTTGTCACTTGTTCCCTAATCACACAGCACTATGTCCTGTGCACATGCCAATTCACGGGATTTTCATGAGCTGTGGTGGTGGCGTGGAACTGAGAAGAGGAGAAAGAGATGCAATGACCCAAAATAAAGAAATGGAGATCTGATTTAGTCCTCCAATTCCTTAACATTGAATTGGGAGGAGAAAACATACTAATTTGAAGTGACTTAAGGGCACTTAAAAATAACCTTCAGACAATGATGAATTCTTATCGCCTCAGCTGAGTACCATAGTGGTAAATGGAAAAAGAGTAAAACTACTGTCTACATCGGTATGATTACTTCAGGAAAGCTTGCTCAAGCTAGCTTTTGAAGCATTCTGTGTCTTGGGGGTGGTGCAAAGAAGGGTGATAAGAGGCAGAGAAGGAGACTAAGGGAAGAGACTGACGCAGAGGGACCTGGTGTGGGCGACACCGACTCAGGGCTTCTCGCATGCGAAGTGACTTGCACAGCTGAGAAACCAGCGCCCATTTGTTTTGCCTCGTTTGGAATCAATGTTCACAGAGAGATTAAAATAAAAAAAAATAAAATAAAAAAGACTTAGTTTCTCTGGCAAACCAATAACAGGCTTTGGGATTTTGCTTTAAATATTTTGAATAATCCTATTAGCAGCTTTGGAAAATGGGGTTATTTTAATGACAAAGTATGTATATCTATATATTTTCCATCTAGTGTCTGAAGGAGATTATCCACACTCTCTGAAGCCTACCCTTTTTGCAGGGTTTATCCCTGTCGCCAAATTTAGAGAGGCAGGAGAGTGTGAGAGCCGCTCAGCCACAGTTCTGGGGCAGAGTGTGCTGAATAATGCCTATTTTGCCCACTTGCTAAGTGGCAGGTAGACTGGTTCACTTTGGTATCCATCATCCAAGCCCAGTGGTGGCAACATGGTTCAGGGGCCAGAATCAAACTGCAGAGTCAGGACCCAAGCTCATGTGTCAGTCTTAGCTATGACATTTCACCTACAAAATGGAAGAAAAACAGTAATATTGAAATCATAGGGTTGTCTTGAAAATTAAATAAGACTACATAAGTAGAAGCACCAGTGCAAATGCCCAGATAACTAGTTCTGCTTGTTATTTTTGCTAGCCTGGATGTCTCTGATGTCTGAGAGCCTATTTTGTAACTTTTTTTTTTTTTTAAATCAAATCAACTGCCTTGACTCAGAGCAGGTGGGGTTTATTCTCTGACCCTTGTAAGGTAGAGAGTATAAAAAGACTTCTCATGTTCACTTTCAGCCCTAGGATTTGACCAATGAGGCTAGTCCCACTGTTCAGCAATATCATGTCTGAATGAGAATATCATTTTTTGTGTGTGTGAATGTGAGTTGTATGATTATTAAGAAAAGAATATTGCTGCATGGTTAGATTTTATTTGCAATCCTCTGTATGAGATCTGCACACTCTTTTCCTTCAACTTCAAGAGCCGCTTGATCCTCTGAAAAAGAGAAACATACATGCTTACATGAGAAATCAGCCTGAATTTCTTCCAAAGCCTTCCTCTTTCCCTGATGTCATTACTTGCAGGGATCAGACAGGCGTACTGCCAAAAACATTTCTTCTATATGTTGTAATGATTCAGGCTCCAGGATAATGAACAAGACTTGGCAAATGCCAGCCAGTACCTGAGCCAACAGGAGAGGCCCACATCAGAGAAGCTGAGAGTCAGAAGCCCCAACTAGAACTTCCAGTAGGAATTTGCAAAGAAAAAAGTCATTAGCCACAAAAATCTCTTTTGATTCTAACAAGTCCTATAGGTGTTTCTTAGATATAATTTCCTGACTGATCGTTTAAATTTCCCATTATGAATCTTTATTTCAGTTGGTAAAAGAGACAAGGACAGCTTTGGGATATATTAATTCATAGTCAAGGAAATCTATTGAGAGGCATATAATATACTTTATTATTAGAAAAATTTGAGCACAATGGAGATAAAACTATTGACTTCTATTTCATTGAATAATCAGGTAAGGTGAGGGCAAGAGTGGATAAAGAAAAGGAATGTGAAGGCAGGCTCATACACATAGGAGGTGATGGTCAAATGAATAGAGAGTGAGTGGGAAAAAAGAAGGGATTGATGGAGGTAAGAGAAGAGAGTGACAGGAGAAGAAAGAAGAGAAAGGCACAGTCATAATAAAGGAAAGGGAGGGAGAAGACACAATGAGATCATAGATGAAACTTGAGGAAAATTCTAGAAGGTATACACAGATCCTCTGCTTATAGTTTCAGAGGGCTGTAACCTGCTGAAATGTAAACTGATTAGTTATTTTTGCCATACTTTGCAAATGTGTTAATCTTTACATCAAATCCCCTGTAAATTGTGTTACCATAGCCACCCAGTATATTGTAAATTGTGGTGGTGGCTGAAGGGCAAAGGAAATCAATGTAAATCAGAGGAGGCCCTTGAGGCAGAGGTCCCCACCCTGGCTGGGGAGATCATGTGATAGTGTCTCTCTGGCACCCTCTAGGTACTAGAGTCTAAATCTGTGATCTGGCCAGAAAAGGACCATTCAGGTGTGGGGAGTGGGGATGGGGGTGAGGCAGAGGATAGGGCCACACTAAGGAAAGGACTCTGTCTGCTCCTGCGTGTCCCACATCTGGTTGGCTTCAGGGTTCAGCCATGCTCCGGTGCACAGGACAACGTAACGGAAGAGTAAGCAAGGACATTTGTTATTTCTATTCAAGTAGAAAACAAATAGCATCAAGCACTGCAGAAGATTCCATATAGAAACAGCCTAAAAACTGCAGGCTATAACCTCGATGGTATTGATTTAGTGCACCTGTCCATCTTCATTTTCAACCGAGAGCTTGATTGCTGGCAACTTTATAGGATTATGGGTTTAATTGGATGCCTGTGTTTTACTAGATGTAAGTGAAATTTATGGCTGTGCGGTTTGTGGTGCCAAGGCTTACTTCGGTCATTGCTTCCCAGTCGAGAGGGCTGAGACCCGCCAGCCAATCTGAGGAAGCTCTGGGGCTTGCGTGTGAGGGAAGCAGCTTCGGGGACTGCCTGTAGGCTGGGGTCATAGCAAGAGCAGACAGACTGACTGGGACAGGAGTCAGGAGCTCGAGCTGCACCCATGAGACCCGCTAGCTCTCTGGCTTCATTTGATGCTAAAAGAAACTTGTAACAGGCATTCTGGAGAAATTATTGATATTTAGTTAGATCCCCAAGTGCTTGCAATATGCAGAACTGCTGGGTAGGATGGCTACTGTGTTTTTCCTTATGCACACTGCTATTATAAAGTGTTTAGGGAAGGCTTCTGTGAGAGGCTGAGGGATCTGGGAAATTAGAAGAGTATAGGGAAGTTCTTCTAGCCTTTGAACCTAAGCAGTTGGTGTATTCATTATCTGCTATTTAATAACATGTAAATTTAAATTATAGTTTCATTTTTCAGTGTGATTGCTCCTAACAACTCATTTGCCTTCAGTGCAGCTATTCATTCAAGTATTCATGCATTAATTTAACTGATTATTTATTGAGCACCAAATATATGCCATTCCCTGGGCTTTTAAGTGAGGGTAGGGGAAATTCTTATTTTCTTTATTTTGAGGTTGAGAAAATATATGTACTTTACCCTGGTCACATAGTTTTTGTTCAGAATTAAAACTCAAGATATTTTGTTCCAAGAACAGAAAGAACCTGTTCAGCTGATTGGTAGGTCAGGATGTCGGAGCTGAGCAAACAAACGAGGGAACTTCTAATTAGTAAGTGAGCTCTCGGACTTCTATTTTGGCTGCTCAGAAAACCCAAGTGCTCATTTTCTAGTTTTATTTGGTTTTAGACAGTTTTATATACTTAAATTACATGGCCTCCAGGCAAGTAAGAGATTACATAAATCATTGGGTCAGATTCTTCCAACCAAGAACAATTGAACAGTGCCTGGTGAGATTCAATCTCAATTCTTGGTTATATAAACATATCGCTCGTTTATGAAGTGGGCTTGAAATAAAGGTTCTTTGGGTGGGGCCTAGATTGAAGTAGTTAAGATCAATCATTATAAAAAAATTTGTAAGGTAAAAATAAGAAGTACTTAAAATGTTACTTAGGTTCTAGGAATTCTGGACAGGACTTAGCTTGCATTATCTCATTTGATTCTTTACACACCCATTTTATAGATGAAAACATTGACATTTAGAGAAATTATATAAATTGTCCACAGCATACAGCTTCAAATTAAGAGAGACTAAGATTCTAAGGTTTTGAATAGGATCGCACAGCCCATTTCTTTAATACTACACTCTCAGAAAGAGTATGTGGAGGCACGTTGATAGGCACCATTGTTTTGTAAATATACCAATGATGCACTGTTTTTTAAAAAAACTTAAACTCCTCACACATTGGCCTATCAAATAAATGAATAGATATGTAATATAAGAAGAAATAATGCTGAAAACAGGGTGCATAAGAGCATGGAAGAACTTGATTGCTAGTTCAAAGAGGCTGGATTTGATGCAGGGGCAGTAGAGAAACTTTAAAGGTTCTTGAGCAGAGGCACATTCTGATGACAGCTGCATTGTACATATGAGTATAATTGCTCTCCAGTCAGAGGATTAGTGACCTAATTTAGAAAGAGAAGAATGCTGAGGCAAAGTTAATGAACCTGACAACAAGCAGTAGTAGGCTAGGTATAGTAAGAGGCTCACTTTGGGGGTTCCAGGTTTGGATGTTGGGTCTGAAATGTCTGAGCGATTCATGGAAATATCTGGGAGCATTAGGAAATGCCAGACTGGAGATCAGAAGAAAACAGGCAGGGGCTGAACATATCCATTTATGTATAAATTTGCAGAAAGGTGACAGTTTGAAGGAGGTTAGGAAAGGGAAGAGATCTTACGAAACCAGGTATAAGAGACCTGACCTTAGAGGTCATTTTTTTTTTTTTTGAGGAAGAGGAAGAGAAAAGAGGAAAGTGAGAGAGCAAGAATTTCCATGTAGGATACAATTTCATAATATAGATGATCATTAAATGTTTCAGATGCTTTAGAGAAGTCAGGGAGTGAGGACTAATAAACAATTGTTGGTTTTAGTGATTTGGAAATCACTGGCATCCTTAGAACCATTTTGAGAAACTGGTGAGGGAAAGCCATCTCACAGAGTTGATTAGTGAGGGGATGGTTAGAACATGAATGCAGTTCTCTTTGCTGAGGGTGGGGAGGCACACTCTATTGAGGGGCTAGGGTAGCAGCTTAAGGGTAAGAGGTAAGATAGCAAGAGAGCAGAGGACATTTTATTTTATGGGTGATGAGAGATAGAAGCCTGTTTCTAAATAGAACAAAAATAGCCAGATAAAAGAAAATGATTGAAACTATAAGACAAAAGATGGGGAGATTTTGGTAGAGCGAGACTGAGAAAGGAGAAAGTGGTGGGAAAAGAACCTTCATGGTGAACTTGATCTTAAGAAGCAGCAGGAGGCTCCTTCTGGTAAAAAGCTTTGAATGAGAGGGTGAGCAAAGAAAGGCATTCTAGCCTCCTGGCAGATTACCTAAGTAGTCTCAGGGTCTTCTGCTGGAGTGTAGATCGGTCAGGTGGGTGAGGAAATACAAAGATTTCAAGCAACTTCAAGAGGAAATGAAATGTGGAGTTGATCTAAGTAGGAGATGAGAGTTCAGATGAAATGAAAAGGCCAGCTGTGTTGAATTTAAATGATTTGTGGTTAACAAAGACTAAATATGTTTTCGTGAAATTCTCTAGTTGCATTTCATAGCCTGGAAGGGTGAATAAGAAAAGCAAAGGGTAGTTTCTCAAAGCTGAGTACAGTCTCACTCACCTTAATGCTATGCTGAGTCATTTCACCTTACCCTCAAATACCTTGCTCTCCTTCAATAAGAATCTCCTTCAATAAGAATCTCCTTCAATAAGAATTGAAGAAGAGCAAGGTATTTGAGGGTGATGGTGAAATGACTCAGCATAGCATTAAGGTGAGTGAGGAGAGGACTGAGCTAAGAATGAGTTACAGGGGAACAAGGAATGGCATGATTATGGGAACTTATGGCTAAAACAAAAACCATTTTTAGTAGAAGTAGAAGCAAAAGGGAAGAAGACAAGGAAGGAGAAACCAGAAAGGACTGCTGCAAGTTTCAGTCCCTAGAGGTAGGAGAGTCAGTTCTGAGTGGTGGTGATGTGTGGCTGTGATGGTAAGATCAGCCAGTCTCTGAAAATCCTAGAGTTACAAAATCATCAGCATGAATGCTGGCATATAGGATCAGGGTACAATTGCAGAAGTATAATGGCATTCGCATGTTGAAGTCAAGAAAAAACCTGTGAGTATACTGGAGCAATTTACATAATGAGAACAACATGGTGTTGGCTTCAATGATTAGCAGATGCCTTGGGATGGTGAGGGGCCACTGGTTTGGATACTACAGTGGACACATGCAGACTGCTTCTTCTGGTTCTGGGTGTCCGGAATGAAGCTTGTTGAGAGGCCTATAGGGGAGACAATAATGCATGATGGTTACAAGCGGGGGATTTTAGACAAAAAATTTGGTTTCTAAACTGGTTCCGTCCCTTTCTAGTTGGTTGATCATGGGTAAACTACTCAAGTACCCTGTTCCTCAGTCTCCTTGTCTCTAAAGTGGTGATAATGGTGGTATCCACCTCATTGGATTGCTTTAACCATTAACTGAAATAATAAAAGAGCGTAGCATAAATCCACTATATAGTAAAGACTCAATAAGAATTAGCTTTTGTGTTATTATTATTTTTTAAGTTTTTATTATTATTAGAAAGAATGTACAGGAAATGGTATCATCAGGGAGAAAAGTAGGTCTCAGTTTATGTGGCCACGTGGGAAGGAGTATTTAAAGTAAGTATTTAAAGAAAATGCAAGAGATTTTGTCTATAATAGAATTGGGGTTCCAGGTTCTTCTGGTCTGCTCCTCAGGGGAGCAGTGGCTTTCAAGAAAGATGGGAACAGCTGGTTGAGGAAGTGACCAGGGGCTAAGAAAGGAGGGAGGGGCTCATTGGAACATTAACGTAGATTATACAGTAAAGAGAGCCTGGAGTTGGGGCTCAGAATAGAAGCAGGGAATCTGTTGATCGAAGCTTTTCTTAATGTTCCTTTTTTTGGCTTGCTTTTCTCTATGATGAATTGGAAAAATACCTTGTTTTCTTTTGATAGAGAATAATAATTGATAGCTTGCTTTGGAAATTTTAAGTTTTAAATGCAGAAACTCTTTTGCCCTTGTTTTACCAAAAAATACTAAATTTAATGAAGGTCTCCTGTTCTATTTTACTCATCTCAGTAGTTTTTAAAAATCTTTTTAAAAATTATGGTATTAATTTGAAGAAAACATATTAAAGTGTTAGTTATTTTAATCCCAACCCCTTCTTCTGTCTTGTAAAATGACAAATCTTAAAAAGATAGGTAATTTTGCTTTCTGTTCTCTGGGAAAGGCACAATCAAAGAATGAGTGCTCCTGAAGGAAGAAGGAAGAAGAGGCAGGGCCATTCAAAGAGAGGGGCATACAGAGACTGGTAAGAGGTCGAAGAGATATGTAAGTGATAAATTTAGGTTTTCCTGAAGAACAGAACTTTGGGGAAAGAAATGTTTAAAAGTGCATTTTAAATAAAATTTTATTGTAAAAAATTTAAAAACTTGCAGAAAAGTGGAAAAATAGTTCAATAATAACAATGTATTCATTGTCTATATTTGACAATTGTCCATGTTTTGCTGAATTTGCTCAATCTATGTATCTGGCTATCTTTGTAGGGACATTTTTAGGAAGCCGTTTGAAAGTAAACTAAAGATATCATGGTACTGCATCTCTAGGGTCTTTAGTGTACATCTCTGAAAAATATCAAAGACAGTGGCAGCTCCTATATTTGCTCAACAAACCACTCCAAAACCAGTGGGACAAAATAGCCACCGTTTTACTGCACTCACAGATTCTGTGGGTCAGGAATGCATGGAGAGATAGCTGGCCCTGATCCAGAAGAGCAGGGATTTCAATTGGGAGTAGTCAAATGGCTGGGGGCTGGAATTATCTGGCAGCCTATGCAGATAAATGCAGGAATGACTCAAAGTCTGGTTTTAGTTGGACCTGCGGACTGGAGCACTCACATGTAATCCTTCCATGTATCTTGGGTAGCTCATGGCAGGCATTTGGGATCTAAGAGGGAGCATGTCAAAAAAGAAAGGGCCATTCCAGGAGGCCCAGGAGGAACCTTATAGGCCCTTCTGATGTAGCCTTGGGACACTTGCAGCATCACTTCTACTGAAGCCTGTTGGCCAAAGCAGGTATAAGCACTCCAAGGGGAGAGATGCAGATCCTCTTCTCTCCATGAGGTGAGTGTGAGAGACTTTGTAGCTACTTTAAAAAGCCATCACAAAGACAATATCCTACATAACACAATGTTATCATCATGCCAACAAAAATAATTTCTCAATATCATCTAATACCAACTATCCCCTGATTATCTCAAAAATGTCTTTAATAGCTGATATTTTAAAAAGTAGAATCCAATCAAAGAAAATGCATTAAATTTCTTATTCTATATCTTAGTTTTAAAAAGTGTAAAAAAGTCTTCTGGCATAATATTCAATATAGCATCATTCTCCATTTGCCCAAGTAGCTGACTTTTAGTGAAAATCTATAATAACACTTTAATGTTTTCAGGGGCAAATTTGAAGTCTGTATTTTTCTGTTTTGGATGCAGTAAGTATGCTGAGACTGGCCTCAAATCAGACTGATCGCATCTGGACTATTCATTCATTCATTCATTCTTTCATTCAATGACTCTTTGAGGGCACGCTATATTCCAGGCATTGTGCTAGATGCTAGGAATGTAAACCTGAACGAGACAATTATAACATGGAAAACAAAACAACATCCTCACCCTCAGTGAGCTCTGTTAGGCAAGGTAGACATAAATGCAGTAGGCAGATATAATAGAGCGGGACATTAAGTATAACAAAGGAAGTTCAGTAGGAGCTATGGGAGCAGAGAGATAGGAAGTTCTCACTCTCCGGCATGCAGTTCGGAGTCTAATAGGGATATAGATAAGTGTGCAGATAAATCACAAGACAAGCGCTATAACAGATATAATAATAGAGCATGAATGTACATAATGAAGAAAGACATATAAAAATATTTAATGACTCATTTCCCATGAAATAAAATCCAAATGCCTTAGCACATTTTACTTTATTTCTCTTTTCTTCACTCTTCTCTGATTCACTTCCTTATGTCCAAAGTGTGTTCCTAAGAGTCTCAGTCTTCTTGTGTTTCTCTCTGGCCTAGCCCAATGGCTCAATTGGCTCATTTGTACATTTTATTTCATTAAGTTTAGACTTACCCCCATTACATTTTAGACTTATTTTGGGGCCCAGACACAAAGCCTGAAAATTTTACTCCCCATCTCTTTGCCTGCTTCCTCTTGGGTTTTTCTGTGGAGGTTGGAAAGCTGATGGGCTCCCACTGACACTCTCATTTTGGACAACATCACTGATTCCCTAGGGAAGCCATAAAGCCTGGCTCATTTGCATGAATCTCTGCAGTGGCTCCTCTGACCCCAGGCCTGTTAGAAGTATTCATTAGATCCTCTTTAATTAAATATGTAACACACATCATGCCATCAAGCATAGGAAAAAAATAATTACAAATCTAACAACAGCTCTTGCTCCTAATTAAAAGCAGGCTGTCTTTGCCTGAGAGCAAGCTGGGGACAGCACTTTTATCCTGGGCACAGCCGTGGAACCCCTGGTGCCAAAGCCGGGGGGCACAGACACGAGACTTTGGATGTTCCAAGGGGGCTGAGCTTTGTTGGGTGACATGGGCTCTCTTCCTTCTCAGTAGGTGAGATCTAATTTCAGCTCCTGATATATGATTCAAGGTAAGGACGAGCTTTCATTTTCTTTCATCCCACTTTCAAATGCTTTTTGACTCAACACCAGGCAGTAGTATTGTAGGTAAACAGAGTATGAACACAGTGGGATGGTCTTACCAAGCAAAGCCTCTTGAAAGCTTAAAGAAAATGAGTCACAAGCATCAGTTGTTCATATGTGATGCCAGTAGGAAGTGAAAGAGCAGATTGGCACAGGGGCACAAAGAGTAGGCTCCTAGAGAGTCTTTATTGTATACAGAGCTGAAAGTTGAAAACAGCATCCAGAAGTAGGAGACTCCTTCACTCACCTTCTCATGACCTTCGTTCTTATATACCCCTTGAATTTTCCTCCATCACTCTCCTAATCTCTTTTCATCTCCACTCCACCCTAGTTAATTCTCCTTTTTCTAGTGAAACTCAGCAGAACCTCTCCACTCCTACTGTTCAACTGCCTTTCCTATTATATATGAGTCTTGAAACAGCTTCCCCATTCTCAAGTAAATCAAAATACCTCTTACTCATCTTTTCAATATGATGGTTCCTAAATTATTATATTGGAGAGATAATCTTGTTGGAAGGGAGGAAGGGCAGGAAGGATGGCTGGAAAGGAACTTATCCTGACACTATAAATGCTTTGCAAACCCACTTTTATTGATTGTGTTATTCATTTGTTTGCTTGTTTGTTTGTTTGTGGTAGCCTTAAAGGGATGATGAAAACTCTCACTTTAGGCACTCATCTCAAATTAAGTAGGAATTATGGATCCTTTGTAAGATTTACTTGAAGTATAAAGGAAGTTTTTTTTATCTCTTTTGTTATAATTTTTTACTGCAGTCCTCATGCAATGTAGTGTCCTAATGACAATTAAAGAAAGCAAGGTATTCATAGTATTCGTTTGCCTTAGAAGAGTTTAGGTACTTTAATAAATTGAATCAGTGGATAATAGGAAATCCTAAGAAACTTGTACTGGGTGAACTTGATTTTTTCGGTAAAATATGAGGCAAGGTTCTCTGCTAAAAGTAAGGTAAATGGTTGAGAAGTTGAGATTTGAAAAGATTTTGGAACTATTTCTGGAGAAAGGAGATAGAGAGTCATCCATGTAGAAATAAAGATATTATTGACTGTTAGAGTCAAGCTTTGATTAAAAAAGATGTGAATGTATTATGATGCCAATAGGCATGATTATATTACTGTCTTTAGAAATGCTTACTATCCAGTCTTTAGTAGGCCACATGGTGGCCCCAAGAGTATATATTTATATTATGTTATGTTATATTGTAATATATTATAATAAATAAATATTACCTTATATGGCAAAAGAGTGAATATTATCTTTTATAGCAGTTAACAATCTTGAGAAGAAAAACTTATCTTGAATTATTTTGGTTGGCCAAAAATGCAATCCCACGTATCTTTATAAGAGAAAGACAGAATAAGTTTTGAGACAAGCAAATGGGATGGATAGGGGAAGGGAGAAGGTGCATATACAGAGAAGGCAATGTGAACATGGAGATTGGAGTGATGCAGCCACAAGCCAAGGAATGTCAAGAATTGTTAGAAATTATCAGAAACTAGGAGAAAGACATGGGACAGATTCTTCCCTAGAGCCTCTATAGGGAGTGTGACCCTGCCCGTACCTGGATTTCAGACTTCTGGCCTTTGGAACTGTGAGAGATTGTATATATGTTATTTTAAGCCACCAGTTGTGATAATTTGTTATAGCAGCCTTAGGAAAACAATACAGATTTTGGTACTGGAAAAGTACAGTTCCTCTATAACAAATATATAAAAATGTGAAAGTGGCTTTGGAGCTAGGTGATGGAAAAAGGCTGGAAGAATTTTGAGGTGCATAATAGGAAGAGCATAGATTGCCTTCAGAGATGGTTGGTAGAATGATAGCAATTCTGATGAGCACTAAGAAAAAATTGAGGAGCACAGTAGAAAATTTTCTATGCTTAGGGAATATATTATATATACAGTGGCAGAACGTTTGCTGAATTACATTCTGCAGTTGTGTAAAAAACAGAATTTGTAAATGATGAGCTTAGATAGTGAGTTGAGTACATTTCCAAGAGAAGTGTTGAAAGTGAAGACTGGCTTTTGTTTGTTTGTTTTGTTATTGTTGTTGCTTATATTAAAATGGGAGAGAAAACCGTTAAAGTAAAGAAAAGCTATTAAGCAAAATGAAACAAAAACCTGATGTTTTGGGAATTTCTCAGCCTATCCAGACTGAAAAAGATGAAAAGATGATGGCATTAGGAGATTTACTGTTAGCAATGTGTACTCTGGAGAGAAGGACAAGTGTGTGGCCGAACAAGCATTTGCTGAAGAGATTAAGTATGTGACAAATGGATCTTCAGCCAGAAACTTACTAGAAACTAGAAACAGAGATGGAATTATACAGGAAAAATCTGTGAAGGATTCTCTTGTTTAAGAGGATGTGAACTCCCATGGCATACATGGAAAATCCATAAGACTTTGATAAATATTATACCAGTAGAAGCACTACCAACTGAACCAACAAGACCAGAGACACGACGATATGCAAGGAGGGGCTGTTGGACTCCCCAGATTCTATACACAGGAAACTAATACACAATTAAAAAAAAGAAAAAGAAATTGTTATACAAACAGTAGCTTTTACCCAAGGTTGAGGGATAACAAAGTAAGTGCAACAGCTTCAAGTAGAGACACACTAGGATATTAATAAAAGTACAAATAACACGACTTACCAGAGGTCCAATGAAAGAGGGAGGCAAGCAGTTCTATGAGTATACAACTAATGAGGGGGTCAATTGGCTGGAGTCTCAATGAAGTCAAAAAGGATGTCAATTTGAAGAAAGACTGTGAGAGAAATATAGGATATTGAGGTCAAAGAAAGAATTTGTTAAATTTGAAATACTGAGGATCAATGGTTTTTAGTGAAAATGGCATCCAGTGGATGATCATACTATGGATAGTTATAGCATAGTAGAAGTGATAATCATTCACGGGAATAAGACTGAATAGTAGAGAGATTAGGGTACATGATAAATGTGTAAAACACATTTTAGAAATGGAAGTGATTTTTAATTAATTAATTAATTGGGTTTTTTTGGTGACATTGGTTAACCAAATCAAATAAGTTTCAGCTATACACTTTAACAGTAAGGCATATATATTTATACTGTGTGTTCACCTCCCATACTTAGATTTCTCTCTGTCACCACATATTTGACCCCCTTTTCCCTGTCTACCTCCCCCCATCCTCCCCCACTCCCTACCCTCTGGTAACCACTAGGCTATAGTCCATGTCCATGAGTCTCTGTTTGTTTGTACTGTTCATTTAT